>NC_086446.1:528537069-528885819 GCF_028390025.1 Pseudophryne corroboree | reverse complement strand
GTAAAACAAATCATACACGAAAAGAGCAGAGAGGATCTTTACCAACTATGCTCCTATTTCCGGATTTACATGGAACACAAGCTGTCTCCTAGACAACCAGTTGGTGCCTTTTTTACACCAATCATCGACATGGGATACCGAGGAGAACTCTTGGAAGAGATATATGATTGGGTAGTTTGTGGAAACACAGGTTATATCTAAAATGTAGAATGGTGTCTAATGTTAAATATACAAAGAAAATATGGATTCAATCCACATCTTTGTTATGTTGTGATTAAGAGTATTTCAGAATTATAGATATTAATGACGGTTTTTGCATATATCGTTTTGAAGGGAGGTGTAAATATATCAATTTGGAATGTCATGATATGTAAATAATGCGAGGAATATTGTTATAAGGATGATTTTATTGTATGGATAGGAATGCTGCACAGTGATTGGGTAGAAATCACATGGTGAGGTTTATCTGGTATAAATATGTGTACCAGGCTTACACACTCTACACCCTGAGGAAGGAAACATTTCCGAAACGCGTTGGTGCTATGAGCTATAGGGAGTAAACATCCCCATCCATATAAGGAGTAAGATCTTATATCCTCAAGATTCACCTTTTTTTCCCCCTTTTGTGTTTTCTTTGGGGACTTGATTGGCAGACTGGTTGATGTTTGAGGTCCTTATGGAGTGGAGTGATGTAATCCCTGATTTTTAATAGTATTTTATGTATGGACATTTTTTGTTTTATGTATTAAATATACTTTTTATGAAGAATCCAGTATTCCTATCCATATTTTAAGGAAAAACCATCAGGTTTTTTGAAGTGACAGATGCTGCAGTTATAAAGAAACCTTTGGATGAACATAGGGCCTAGACAAATGGTGAGTTCATTACCATATGCCCTTTTGATGTTGGTTTTAATGCTATAGGAAAAGATACCTTTATATGAGGAAACCTCACCATACGTCGGTGAGTAAGGTATATCCAATTATCAGTTATTTTCCCTAAATTATTTATAAGGTTATAAGAATTCATGTTCTGCTGACTCCAATCGTACAGAGAAAAGATACCTTTATAGGAGGAAATTTCATTGTACGGCGGTGAGTGAGGTACATCAAACAAGGAGCACTTTATTGAAGATATTTCTGATGGTTGACTGAGGAGTAACATCGGTTGAAAGACATTTTTATATTAACTCGATAGTAACAGCGCTGGTGGTCCACTCCCTTTTTTCTGTAGCACCCCTCCATTCTCCATTCCTCAATGTAACAGCAGTATCTGCATAAAAATATAAAAAGGGGAAGCACAATAGTGAAGTACAATCACAATGCATATAATAAACAATAAAAAATTAGCATACATTCAATAAAAAATACTCATATATCATAGATTGTCTGGCTTGAATCATTTGCATTTTGAATAGTCTGTTCGCTGCTTATAACCTTTATTCACCTGGCTGTTCATCTATCCGATAGCTGTACCACTCAAGGCAGTTCATAACAGTTCAGAGCTAGTTGGTTGGTAATTTATCTCCATCCACTTTATCTTTCTCCAATGCTTAGTAAATAGACCTGGGGGTATATTTACAAAGATTCGTGTTTTGGCCGTTTTGAAGGGTGTTTGAACTCGAATGGTATCGGGTGCATTTTACTGCAACTTTTTGAATCCTGATACGATCATTCACTAAGCTGCCGAGTTTTACACAATCATTTTTTCCGATGTCGATGTGATTCGTAATATCAGGCAGTGTTTTACGGGAGTGATGAGTAAAACACTGCCTGACAAAACACAAGGAATCCCGGCCGGATCTGTGAGATCCATGCAGGGCTTCATTGTGTACCTTAAAAGGTTGATTAAAGTCTTAAAAATTCTAAAAAAAAATTGCGTGGGGTCCCCCCTCCTAAGCACAACCAGCCTCGGGCTCTTTGAGCCGGTGCTGGTTGAAAAAATATGGGGAAAAAATGACAGGGGTTCCCCCATATTTAATCAACCAGCACCGGGCTCTGCGCCTGGTCCTGGTTCCAAAAATACGGGGGACAAAAAGCGTAGGGGTCCCTCGTATTTTTGAAACCAGCTCCGGGCTCCACTAGCCAGGTACATAATGCCACAGCCGGGGACACTTTTATACTGGTCCCTGCGGCCCTGGCATTACATACCCAACTAGTCACCCCTGGCTGGGGTACCCTGGAGGAGTGGGAACCCCTTAAATCAAGGGGTCCCCCCTCCAGCCACCCAAGGGCCAGGGGTGAAGCCCGAGGCTGTCCCCCCCATCCAAGGGCGGCAGATAGGGGGCTGATAGCCTTTTGAAAAAATGTAAATATTGTTTTTAGTAGCAGTACTACAAGTCCCAGCAAGCCTCCCCCGCAAGCTGGTACTTGGCGAACCACAAGTACCAGCATGCGGTGGAAAACCGGGCCCGCTGGTACCTGTAGTACTACTACTAAAAAAATACCCCCAAAAAAACAGGACACACACACCGTGAAAGTATAAGTTTATTACATACATGCACACCACCATACACACATACTTACCTATGTTCCCACGAGGCTCGGTCCTCTTCTCCATGTAGAATCCTTGGGGTACCTGTGAAAAAAATTATACTCACATAATCTAGTGTAGAATCAGACCTTTGAATAATCCACGTACTTGGCAAAATAATAAAACGGAAACCCGACCACGCACTGAAAGGGGTCCCATGTTTACACATGGGACCCCTTTCCCCGACTGCCAGGACCCCCCCTGACTCCTGACCCCCTCCCCCATCCACCGCACCCCCGAATATACCTCTCCACCCCCACACATGAACCTCCGCCACCCGCCCCTTACCCACCACCCCCGGGCACCGTCCCCCATCCACAGCAACCGCCTCTCCACCACCTGCGGCCTCTCCTGACCCCGTACCCCAACCGTGTAACCCCCGCACCTGGCCCTCCTCCACCTGCACCACTCATGCTACTCCCCCACCCACGGCACCGCCAGACCCCGTACCCCGCTCGCGGCACCCCCACCCCCACCTGTGGCATCGTTGGACCCTCACCACCTGCAGCGCCCCCTGACCCCATATACGCTGCACCCCCTGCAACTGCCCCTCTCCCACCCGCAGCACCCCCGCACCTGCCTCTCCACCACCCGCAGCACCTCCGGACCCCCTCCACCATCCACCGCACCTGCCCTTCCACCACCCGCAGCACTCCCCTCCTTCCCCACGTCACCTCTGGACCTTCTACCCCACCCGCATCACCCCCCGCAACCTGCCCCTTCTTCTTCCGCAACACCTTCGGAATCTCCGCACCTACCCCACTTCCAGCACCCCCTCTCCTCCACCACTCGCAGCCCCTACAGACCCCCTCCCACATCCGCGGCCCCTACTCCCCCGCACCTCCCCCACCTGCATCACCACCCGCCCCCTCCCCCATCCGCGCACCCCCTGCTTCCACCCCGCTACACCTGCAGCATCTACTGACACCCTCCCACTGACACCCTCTCCCATCCGAGGTCCCCCCCACACCCACTACATTCTGTACATCATCTCCCCATTGCTAGGAGCTACGCCCCCTTCACCATCGGACGCCCTTTCGTTGTCCAATATTTAACCACTGACAAAACTAGGAACGCAGGTAATACAAATATTGACCCGTAGCCCCTTACAACAGCGTAAAGAGCATGTCTGCAGCTGCATGTGTGTGTATGTAGCCCAGTACTGTCTGTGATACAATGTAAAATTACTCAACATAATAGTATGTAGACGTTTATATATTATATCTCCACCTCCCTCCGCGCCATCCCCGCACCCACCTCTCCTCCACCCGTACCAGCTCCGGACCCCTACTCCACCGCTGGCACTACCCGCACCCGCCCCTCCACCAACCGCCTGTCACCTATAGTGTGCCTATCTGCCCTATACTGTCAGCCAGGCCCCAGCTGGATGCACCTCACGCAATCCCACACCTCCACCAACCGCAGCACAACCGCACTCTCCTCCACCCACTGTGGCTCTGTCCCCCCTCCCCCACCGCCGCACCCCTGCATCCACCCTTCCCCCAACTACGCAACTCCCGCACCCGGCCCTTACCCACCCACCGCACCGCCTCAACCACTCCTACACCACCCGCGGCACCACCGCTACACCACCACCACCACGGTTGCTCAGGACTCTCTCCCCCACTCGACGCACCCCAGGACACCCTCCCCCATCTGGCTCGATCCCGCACCCCACACTCCCCCATCCACAACATCTCTGCCCCCCCTTCACCCACAGCATCTACAGACACCCTACTCCATCTCCAGTCGCCTCCCCCCCACCCGCCCCTCCACCACCCAAAGCACCCCTGCAACCGCCCCTCCCCCACCTGCAACACCCCTGACCCCTCTCCACCATCCATGTCTCCCCCGCACCCGCCACTCCCCCAACCACAGAACCTACTAAGTGATTAATTGTGCCCTGCGTACGCTGTTCACACAGTCGCAGGCTCTTTGTCTCCACGATATGTAACCAATGGTAAAATTAGGTTCGGAGGTAATACTCCATATATTCAATATATTGCATGCCCAAAGCCCGTGCCATGCTTAAGGAGGCGTAGCCCCTTGCGACGGTGTGAAGAGCGCCCGTAGGGCGCGATGAATCACATAGTTGTGTGACATAAATAATGGACACACTACATACAGTACTGCATGAACATTGAAGACATTTTATATACTGTATAATGGGAATAAGGATTCAAGAGCCTCATACCTTATTTGGTTATGGTATCCGCAGTTGTCTCCTAATACCCACAAATTCTACATTAGGGGAGTAAATTATTTGCTATATAACACAGGTTTTGGTTGGAATAACACACATAGACCCTCATTCCGAGTTGTTCGCTCGCTAGCTGCTTTTAGCAGCATTGCACACGCTAAGCCGCCGCCCTCTGGGAGTGTATCTTAGCTTAGCAGAATTGCGAACGAAAGATTAGCAGAATTGCTACTAAATATTTTCAAGCAGTTTCTGAGTAGCTCCAGACTTACTCCTACATTGCGATCAGTTCAGTCAGTTTCGTTCCTGGTTTGAGGTCACAAACACACCCAGCGTTCGCCCAGACACTCCCCCGTTTCTTCAGACACTCCCGCGTTTTCCCCAGAAACGCAAGCGTTTTTTCGCACACTCCCAGAAAACGGCCAGTTTCCGCCCAGAAACACCCACTTCCTGTCAATCACACTACGGTCACCATAACGATGAAAAAGCTTCGTTATGCCGTGAGTAAAATACCTAACTTTTGTGTAAAATAACTAAGCGCATGCGCTCTGCGAACCTTGCGCATGCGCAGTAAGCGACTAATCGCAGTATAGCGAAAATCGGCAACGAGCGAACAACTCGGAATGAACCCCATAATTAATAATAATAATAATAATAATTTTATTTATATAGCGCTCTTTCTCCAATAGGACCCAAGGCGCTTAATAATTCTATTATTATTTTAGGTGAGCCTTATATCCAGTAGTGGTTTACATTTAGTAATTGACTAGTAACTTTACTACTCTTTGCATTCAAATAATAACATAAACAATAATAGCAATAGAAGGTAATACAGTATATAACGGGATTATAAATACTGTATTTTACTGACATTTCTACAACCCAGTAAACAAATAAAATGATAGATCTGTAACACCTGACACCTTATTACATACTTTATTACTGGCACTTCTACATTCAGCCAATCTTCCCAGGGCAACACATGTTAGACTGAATATAAGAGCTGTATTGTGCTGTTTCAAGGCTAGTACTTACTATTTAAGGGAGGAATTACTGTCTCTGCATGTGAATAATATACAGTAGTTGACTGAGAAAATCAACAATTTGTAGTATTGATTGCAAAATAAATAACATAGTATTTGAGCACTTTATAAGATATATAAATTGTTTATAAGAAGTGCAATATGTATTGGAGCACATTTTTTTATAGTACTGTATGGATTAAATTGCAGACACTATGTTATGAAGTATAAAATGAATACAGAAAGTGTTTAAACTTTTTTTATGAGATGTGTGAAGTTTCTGGATGCACAAAAAGTATTACAGTATATTTACAAACTAAGGGGGTAATTAAGATCTGATCGCAGCAGCAAATTTGTTAGCTAATGGGCAAAACCATTTGGGAATTCAGACCTGATCGCGATCAGGGCTGAACTGTGCACGCGCATGCACCGCGGTCGCAGGCGCGACGGACCGCAGCAATGGGGATTGCCGGGCAGCGACCGGTTTGTGCGAAGGATCCAATCACACTGACGTTCGCAAGGAGATTGACAGGAAGAGGGCATTTGTGGGTGTCAACTGACCCGTTTCAAGGAGCATCTGGAAAAATGCAGGCATGTCCTAGCGTTGGAAGGGAGGGTGTCTGATGTCAAATCTGGTCCAGGACAGTCTGAGATTATTGCAGCGGCTGAGTAAGTCCTGGGCTGCGCAGACACTGCAAAAAATCAGTTTGTGCAGTTCTGCTACACATGCGGTCGCACACTTGCACAGCTAAAATACACTCCCCCTGTAGGCGGCGACTATCCGATCGCTGGGCTACAAAAAAATCGCTGCCAGCGATAAGGGCTGAATTATCCCCCCATGTGCAGTGCAGGGAGGCAGATATAACATTTGCAGAGAGAGTTAGATTTGGGTGGGTTATATTGTTTCTGTGCAGGGTAAATACTGTCTGCTTTATTTTTACACTGCAGTTTAGATTTCAGTTTGCACACACCCCACTTAAAACTTAAACTAGGTACACACTATACAATTAACTGTCAGATAATCTGCTGGTTGGAGTGAAAATCTGGTAATGGATGAAAGCAAATTACAATCTATCATTTGTTCCCAAACACTGGAAAATGAACAAAACCTGTTGTTCATACAAATTGGTTACATACAAATGTAATCAACTTGGATGAACGACTGTTTTTGACAGTTTTGCAGTGTTTGGTGACAATTGATAGATTGTCATTTGCTGTCATCCATTACCAGATTTTCATTCCAATCAGATAGATCTGGCAGATTATCTGACAGATAATTGTATAGTGTGTACCTAGCTAAAATCTCTCTGCACATGTTATATCTGCCCCACCTGCAGTGCACATGGTTTTGCCCATTAGAGAAAAATGTTGCTGCTGCGATCAGTTCTGAATTAAGCCCAGATTTACTAAAGCATCTAAAATAGGTAAGTAGTGATGTTGCAGATGGCACCCAATCAGATTCTATAATTTTCTAGAATGCAATAGTTGATAGCTAAAATCTGATTGGTTGCTTTGGGCAACATCTCTTCTTTCATTTCATTTTCATTTTTAGAAGCTTTAGTAAATATACCCCAAAGTGTAGTCTCTCAGTAGTTTTGCTGAAGGTTTCAAGTTAGTAAACCTGAGGAATGAAACTCTGCTAGTAAACGGCATCAAAACCATCAGTATTTCAAACCTCCCACTGATACCGCTTTTACACCAAAAACCCGGGTCTGACCAGGGTAATTTAACATGGTTTCAAGCTGTGACATAGCCGTGTCATAGTGTCTTGAAACCACATTCACACGCAGGCAAGACCACTGCTAGTGGCAGGTCTTCCCTTTGCTAGTGCTTAGAGATTACTTCATCTCCTACTACCAGTGAGTTGGCTCTCCATAAGCTTTTGGTGTGACAGGGATCAGATGACCTGGGTCACCCATTTACCCCACAGGCTACTCAGGTCCTTCCCAGTTTCAACCTTGGTAGCTACAAGAGTCAGTTTCCGGAGTAACTGGAACCAGGTTTTTTTTTCCGAGAACCTTTTGCACAAAACATTGGTGAGGATGCCCTGACAATAACCAAGGTTATTTGTTTAGTGGAAAAGGGGTATTATTTATTTTCGGCCCCAGAGTCTTAAAATGATGCCCAGAGCTATATAAGTCACAACATTATTACCACTTATACAACAAAAACCCAGGTCTGACCTAGAGATGAGCGGGTTCGGTTCCTCGGAATCCGAACCCCCCCGAACTTCAGCCTTTTTACACGGGTCCGAGGCAGCCTCGGATCTTCCCGCCTTGCTCGGCTAACCCGAGCGCGCCCGAACGTCATCATCCCGCTGTCGGATTCTCGCGAGGCTCGGATTCTATCGCGAGACTCGGATTCTATATAAGGAGCCGCGCGTCGCCGCCATTTTCACACGTGCATTGAGATTGATAGGGAGAGGACGTGGCTGGCGTCCTCTCCGTGTAGAATAGATTAGAGAGACACTTGATTTACTACTTGGGGAGCATTAGGAGTACTCAGTACAGTGCAGAGTTTTGCTGATAGTGACCAGTGACCACCAGTTTTATTTATAATCCGTTCTCTGCCTGAAAAAAAACGATACACAGTCACATACCATATCTGTGCTCAGCCTCAGTGTGCTGCATGATAATAATATCTATGTATATCTGACTGTGCTGAGTGCTCACTGCTCACACAGCTGAATTGTGGGGGAGACTGGTGTGCAGTTAATAGCAGGAGTACAGTGCACACTTTTGCTGCCAGTGTGACTGACCAGTGACCACCAGTATATTGTCTGCCTGAAAAAGTTAAACAAACACTTCTGTGGTGTTTTTTTTTTTTTTATTCTATAAACGCATTCTGCTGACAGTGTCCAGCAGGTCCGTCATTCATTATATTATATAAATATTTACCTGCAGTAGTGTTATATTTTTTTTGTTCATCTCTATCATCTTTATCATCTCTATATTAGCAGACGCAGTACGGTAGTCCACGGCTGTGGCTACCTCTGTGTCGTCAGTGCTCGTCCATAATTGTATACCTACCTGTGGTGGGGTTTTTTTTTTCTATCTTCTTCATACTAGTAGTTTAGGAGTCTGCTGACAGTGTCCAGCAGGTCCGTCATTATATTATATATACCTGCAGTAGTGATATATATATATATTTTTTATATCATTATCATCTCTATACTAGCAGACGCAGTACGGTAGTCCACGGCTGTAGCTACCTCTGTGTCGTCAGTCACTCGTCATCAATAAGTATACTATCCATCCATCTCCATTGTATACCTGAGGTGCCTTTTAGTTGTGCGCATTAAAATATGGAGAACAAAAATGTTGAGGTTCAAAAAATAGGGAAAGATCAAGATCCACTTCCACCTCGTGCTGAATCTGCTGCCACTAGTCATGGCCGAGACGATGAAATGCCATCAACGTCGTCTGCCAAGGCCGATGCCCAATGTCATAGTACAGAGCATGTAAAATCCAAAACACAAAAGATCAGTAAAAAAATGACTCAAAAATCAAAATTAAAATCGTCGGAGGAGAAGCGTAAACTTGCCAATATGCCATTTACCACGGCTGAGGCCCTGGCCTATGTTCATGGCTAGTGGTTCAACTTCACATAACTATGGAAGCCCTCATCCTCCCGCTAGAAAAATGAAAATAGTTAAGCTGGAAAGAGCACAGAAAAGAACTGTGTGCTCTGAGATGGTATCACAAATCCCCAAGGAGCGTCCAAGTGTGTCAGAGGTTGCGATGCCTGACCTTCCCAACACTGGACGGTAAGAGGTGGCTCCTTCCACCATTTGCACAACCCCTGCAAGTGGGGACAAATTAATACTCAGTGAGGAGGATTTACACTGTGAAAGGGGTGAGGAATCGGAGGATGATGATGAGGTGGACATCTTGCATCTGTAGAGCCAGTTTGTGCAAGGAGAGATTGATTGCTTCTTTTTTGGTGGGGTCCCAAACAAACCAGTCATTTCAGCCACAGTTGTATGGCAGACAATGTAACTGAAATTATGGGTTTGTTAAAGTGTGTATGTCCTGTT
Organism: Pseudophryne corroboree; assembly: GCF_028390025.1. NCBI lineage: Eukaryota > Metazoa > Chordata > Amphibia > Anura > Myobatrachidae > Pseudophryne > Pseudophryne corroboree. Next base: position 528,876,032 of record NC_086446.1, on the reverse strand, counting down.
TATACAATATAAGGGCGGGTGGGAGGTCCCAAGGACAAGTCTATCTTGCACCTCTTTTTCTTCTTTGCATCATGTGCTGTTTGGGGACTAGTTATTTTAAGTGCCATTCTGTCTGTAACTGCAGTGCCACTCCTAGATGGGCCAGGTGTTTGTGTTGGCCACTTGTGTCGCTTAGCTTGGCCATCCAGCTACCTCATTGCACCTCTTTTTCTTCTTTGCATGATGTGCTGTTTGGTGCCTATTTTTTAAATCTACCATCCTGTCTGCCACTGCAGTGCCACTCCTAGATGGCCCAAGTGTTTGTGCCGCACACTTGTGTCGCTTAGAACAGTCATACAGCTACATCATTGCGTCGCTTTTTCTTCTTTGCATCATGTGCTGTTTGGGGACTAGTTTTTGAATAGTGCCATCTTGTCTGCAACTGCAGTGCCACTCCTAGATGGGCCAGGTGTTTGTGCCGCACACTTGTGTCGCTTAGCTTAGTCATACAGACTCCTCGGTGCAACTTTTAGGCCTAAAAACAATATTGTGAGGTGTGAGGGAGAATAGACTGGAAATGAGTGGAAATGAATGTTATTGAGGTTAATAATACCGTAGGAGCAAAATTACCCCCAAATTCTGTGATTTTAGCTGTTTTTATGGTTTTTTCCAAAAATCATCCAGACCCAAAACCAAAACCAAAACACGAAAGGGTGGTTTTGGCAAAACCAAGCCAAAACCAAAACACGAAAATGGAATTAGAACCAAAACCAAAACACAAAACACGAAAAGTGCCAGCCGCACATCTCTAGCTCTGACCCAGGTTTCAGGACACAGTTCCAACCCTGGTCTGACCCTGTTTACACTGCACTTGGATCCGGGTTATTCCCAGGTCAGCCCCGTTTATACTGAAACTGGGTCTGCCGTGCATGTCACTCACAGATACTCCCTTGAGGCGGACCTCTGCATACACAGCCAATCAGCAGCTTTCGAGCGTAACCTGGGTCGAGCTGTATACACTGCACCATTACCTGGGTCCAACCCTAGTAGCTACCAAGGTCAGAATCCCAGGTCACTGAACCTGGGTTATTTTTCAAGGACCCTTTTATACCAAGCTGTGACCTGGGTAGATCCAGCAATAACCTGGGTTATTGCGGCAGTGTAAAAGGGGTATATGTTGTGTATGAGGTCACATCCTTTCCACTGAACACTAGGGCTGGCCCACAGGAATATGGACTGCTGGCAGCTATATTATTTTTTGGTGACATGGAAAACAGGAATTAAAGTTGTCCTGTTTTTTTTATTTTAAACTTATTTTCTCTATCGTCCTAGTGGATGCTGGGGTTCCTGAAAGGACCATGGGGAATAGCGGCTCCGCAGGAGACAGGGCACAAAAAGTAAAGCTTTAGGATCAGGTGGTGTGCACTGGCTCCTCCCCCTATGACCCTCCTCCAAGCCTCAGTTAGATTTTTGTGCCCGGCCGAGAAGGGTGCAATCTAGGTGGCTCTCCTAAAGAGCTGCTTAGAAAAGTTTAGCTTAGGTTTTTTATTTTACAGTGAGTCCTGCTGGCAACAGGATCACTGCAACGAGGGACTTAGGGGAGAAGAAGTGAACTCACCTGCGTGCAGGATGGATTGGCTTCTTTGGCTACTGGACATTAGCTCCAGAGGGACGATCACAGGTACAGCCTGGATGGTCACCGGAGCCTCGCCGCCGGCCCCCTTGCAGATGCTGAAACAAGAAGAAGGTCCAGAATCGGCGGCATGAAGACTCCTCAGTCTTCTTAAGGTAGCGCACAGCACTGCAGCTGTGCGCCATTTCCTCTCAGCACACTTCACACGGCAGTCACTGAGGGTGCAGGGCGCTGGGAGGGGGGCGCCCTGGGAGGCAATGAAAACCTATTTTTGGCTAAAAATACCTCACATATAGCCTCCGGGGGCTATATGGAGATATTTAACCCCTGCCAGAATCCGTTAAGAGCGGGAGACGAGGCCGCCGAAAAAGGGGCGGGGCCTATCTCCTCAGCACACAGCGCCATTTTCCCTCACAGAAAGGCTGGAGGGAAGGCTCCCAGGCTCTCCCCTGCACTGCACTACAGAAACAGGGTTAAAACAGAGAGGGGGGGGCACTAATTTGGCGTTAGAAATATATTAAAAAGATGCTATAAGGGAAAACACTTATATAAGGTTGTCCCTATATAATTATAGCGTTTTTGGTGTGTGCTGGCAAACTCTCCCTCTGTCTCTCCAAAGGGCTAGTAGGTCCTGTCCTCTATCAGAGCATTCCCTGTGTGTGTGCTGTGTGTCGGTACGTGTGTGTCGACATGTATGAGGACGATGTTGGTGAAGAGGCGGAGCAATTGCCTGTAATGGTGATGTCACTCTCTAGGGAGTCGACACCGGAATGGATGGCTTATTTAGGGAATTACGTGATAATGTCAACACGCGCCAAGTTGGTTGACGACATGAGACGGCCGACAAACAATTAGTACCGGTCCAGACGTCTCAAAAACACCGTCAGGGGTTTTAAAACGCCCGTTTACTTTAGTCGGTCGACACAGACACAGACAGGGACACTGAATCCAGTGTCGACGGTGAATAAACAAACGTATTCCTTATTAGGGCCACACGTTAAGGGCAATGAAGGAGGTGTTACATATTTCTGATACTACAAGTACCACAAAAGAGGGTATTATGTGGGATGTGAAAAAACTACCGTAGTTTTTCCTGAATCAGATAAATTAAATGAAGTGTGTGATGATGCGTGGGTTCCCCCCGATAGAAAATATGGGCGGTATACCCTTTCCCGCCAGAAATTAGGGCGCGTTGGGAAACACCCCTTAGGGTGGATAAGGCGCTCACACGCTTATCAGAACAAGTGGCGGTACCGTCTATAGATAGGGCCGTCCTCAAGGAGCCAGCTGACAGGAGGCTGGAAAAATATCATAAAAAGTATATACACACATACTGGTGTTATACTGCGACCAGCGATCGCCTCAGCCTGGATGTGCAGAGCTGGGGTGGCTTGGTCGGATTCCCTGACTAAAAATATTGATACCCTTGACAGGGACAGTATTTTATTGACTATAGAGCATTTAAAGGATGCATTTCTATATATGCGAGATGCACAGAGGGATATTTGCACTCTGGCATCAAGAGTAAGTGCGATGTCCATATCTGCCAGAAGATGTTTATGGACACGACAGTGGTCAGGTGATGCAGATTCCAAACGGCACAAAGGTGTATTGCCGTATAAAGGAAGAGGAGTTATTTGGGGTCGGTCCATCGGACCTGGTGGCCACGGCAACTGCTGGAAAATCCACCGTTTTTACCCTAAGTCACATCTCTGCAGAAAAAGACACCGTCTTTTCAGCTTCAGTCCTTTCGTCCCTATAAGAGTCATATCTGCCCAGGGATAGAGGAAAGGGAAGAAGACTGCAGCAGGCAGCCCATTCCCAGGAACAGAAGCGTTCCACCGCTTCTGACAAGCTCTCAGCATGACGCTGAGACCGTATAGGACCCCTGGATCCTACAAGTAGTATCCCAGGGGTACAGATTGGAATGTCGAGACGTTTCCCCTGCGCAGGCTCCTGAAGTCTGCTTTACCAAGGTCTCCCTCCGACAAGGAGGCAGTATGGGAAACAATTCACGAGCTGTATTCCCAGCAGGTGATAATTAAATTACCCCTCCTACAACAAGAAAAGGGGTATTATTCCACACTATATTGTGGTACTGAAGCCAGAAGGCTAGGTGAGACCTATTCTAAATCTAAAAAAAAAAAAAAAAATTTGAACACTTACAAAGGTTCAAATCAAGATGGAGTCACTCAGAGCAGTGATAACGAACCGGGAAGAAGGGGACTATCTGGTGTCCCGAGACATCAGGGATGCTTACCTCCATGTCCCAAATTTGCCCTTATCACTAAGGGTACCTCAGGTTCGTGGTACAGAACTGTCACTATCAGTTTCAGACGCTGCCGTTTGGATTGTCCACGGCACCCCGGGTCTTTACCAAGGTAATGGCCGAAATGATGGTTCTTCTTCGAAGAAAAGGCGTCTTAATTATCCCTTACTTGAACGATCTCCTGATAAGGGCAAAGTCCAGGGAACAGTTGGAGGTCGGAGTAGCACTATCTCGGATACTGTTACAACAGCAGGGGTGGATTCTAAATATTCCAAAATCGCAGCTGATCCCGACAACAAGTCTCCTGTGCTTAGGGATGATTCTGGACACAGTCCAGAAAAAGGTGTTTCTCCCGGAAGAGAAAGCCAGGGAGTTATCCGAGCTAGTCAGGAACCTCCTAAAATCAGTGCATCATTGCACAAGGGCCATGGTAAAAAAAATGGTGACTTCCTTCGAAGCAATTCCAGTCGGCAGATTTCATGCAAGAACTTTTCAGTGGGATCTGCTGGACAAATGGTCCGGATCGCATCTTCAGATGCATCAGCGGATAACCCTATATCCAAGGACAAGGGTGTCTCTCCTGTGGTGGTTACAGAGTGCTCATCTTCTAGAGGGCCGCAGATTCGGCATTCAGTTTTGGATGTTGGTGACCACGGAGGCCAGCCCGAGAGGCTGGGGAGCAGTCACACAAGGAAAAAATTTCCAGGGAGTGTGATCAAGTCTGGAGACTTTTCTCCACATAAATATAGCTAAGGGTAAATTTATAATGCTCTAAGCTTAGCAAGACCTCTGCTTCAAGGTCAGCCGGTATTGATCCAGTGGGATAAAACATCACGGCAGTCGCCCACGTAAATAGACAGGGCGGCACAAGAAGCAGGAGGGCAGTGGCAAAAACTGCAAGGACTTTTCGCTGGGCGGAAAATCATGTGATAGCACTGTCAGCAGTGTTTCATTCCGGGAATGGAAACTGGGAAGCAGACTTCCTCAGTAGGCACGACCTCCACCCGACAGAGTGGGAACTTCATGGGGAAGTTTTCCACATGATTGTAAACCGTTGGGAATTACCAAAGGTGGACATGATGGCGTCCCGTCTGAACAAAAAACGGGACAGGTATTGCGCCAGGTTAAGAGACCCTCAGGCAATAGCTGTGGACGTTCTGGTAACACCGTGGGTGTACCAGTCGGTGTATGTGTTCCATCCTCTGCTTTTCATACCTAAGGTACTGAGAATTATAAGACGTAGAGGAGTAAGAACTATACTCATGGCTCCGGATTGGCCAAGAAGGACTTGGTACCCGGAACTTCAAGAGATGCTCACAGAGGACTTATGGCCTCTGCCGCTAAGAAGGGACTTGTTTCAGCAAGTACCATGTCTGTTCCAAGACTTACCGCAGCTGCGTTTAACGGCATGGCGGTGGAACGCCGGATCCTAAGGGAAAAGGCATTCAGGAAGAGGTCATTCCTACCCTGGTCAAAGCCAGAAAGGAGGTGACCGCACAACATTATCACCACATGTGGCGAAAATATGTTGAGTGGTGTGAGGCCAGGAAGGCCCCACGAAGAAATTTCAACTCGGTCGATTCCTGCATTTCCTGCAAACAGGAGTGTCTATGGGCCTCAAATTGGGGTCCATTAAGGTTCAAATTTCGGCCCTGTCGATTTTTCTTCCAGAAAGAATTGGCTTCAGTTCCTGAAGTCCAGAAGTTTGTCAAGGGAGTATTGCATATACAACCCCCTTTTGTGCCTCCAGTGGCACTGTGGCATCTCAACGTAGTTCTGGGATTCCTCAAAACACATTGGTTTAAAACCAGTCAAATCTGTGGATTTGAAGCATCTCACATGAAAAGTGAACATGCTCTTGGACCTGGCCTGGACCAGGCGAGTGTCAAATTGGTGGTTTTTTTTTCTCAAAAAAGCCCATATCTGTTTGTCCATTCGGACAGGGCAGAGCTGCGGACTCGTCCCCAGTTCTCTCCCTAAGGTGGTGTCAGTGTTTCACCTGAACCAGCTTATTGTGGTGTCTTGCGCCTACTGGGGACTTGGAGGACTCCAAGTTGCTAGATGTGGTCAGGGCCCTGAAAATATAGGTTCCAGGACGGCTGGAGTCAGGAAAACTGACTTGCTGTTATCCTGTATGCACCCAACAAACTGGGTGCTCTTGCTTTTAAGCAGACTTTTGCTAGTTGGATGTGTAATACAATTCAGCTTGCACATTCTGTGGCAGGCCTGCCACAGCCAAAATATGTAAATGCCCATTCCACAAGGAAGGTGGGCTCATCTTGGGCGGCTGCCCGAGGGGTCTCGGCTTTACAACTTTGCCGAGCGGCTATTTAGTCAGGGGCAAACACGTTTGTAAAATCCTACAAATTTGATACCCTGGCTAAGGAGGACCTGGAGTTCTCTCATTCGGTGCTGCAGAGTCATCCGCACTCTCCCGCCCGTTTGGGAGCTTTGGTATAATCCCCATGGTCCTTTCAGGAACCCCAGCATCCACTAGGACGATAGAGAAAATAAGAATTTACTTACCGATAATTCTATTTCTCGGAGTCCGTAGTGGATGCTGGGCGCCCATCCCAAGTGCGGATTATCTGCATTACTTGTACATAGTTACAAAAATCGGGTTATTATTTGTTGTGAGCCATCTTTTCAGAGGCTCCGCTGTTATCATACTGTTAACTGGGTTCAGATCACAGGTTGTACAGTGTGATTGGTGTGGCTGGTATGAGTCTTACCCGGGATTCATAAATCCTTCCTTATTGTGTACGCTCGTCCGGGCACAGTATCCTAACTGAGGCTTGGAGGAGGGTCATAGGGGGAGGAGCCAGTGCACACCACCTGATCCTAAAGCTTTACTTTTTGTGCCCTGTCTCCTGCGGAGCCGCTATTCCCCATGGTCCTTTCAGGAACCCCAGCATCCACTACGGACTCCGAGAAATAGAATTATCGGTAAGTAAATTCTTATTTATCCCTTGATAAACCAAACTCTTACTAATTAAACTGACACATGTTGGACTCTAAAGTCATCAATATTCCAAACTTTGATTACTTGATACTTTTAGACAAACCATACATTTCTTGGATGGTTTCATAATGTAAGCTATTGCTTCTTATATTGAAATTGTTATTTCTTAGATTAATTGATAAATCACCAGACCAGTCCACGTAGAGCAAATCACAATAAACAAATTGCAATAGTCTTCTTACTGGTCTTACTAAGAAGAGACTCTCACCATTACAATCCATTCTGAATGCAGCTGCGAGGCAAATATTCCTCGCTAGACGTTCATCGTCTGCAGACCCACTATGTCAGTCCCTCCATTGGCTACCTGTATTCTACCGTATTCAATATAAAATACTGTTACTTACACACAAGGCTATTAACCATACTACACCAACATACATCTATTCGCTTATCTCAAAATATCTCCCAACCCGTGCCCTTCGCTCTTCACAAGATCTACGTCTCTCATCCACACTCATTACTTGCTGCCATGCAAGATTACTGGACTTTCTTCAGGCTGCACTCACTCTGTGGAATGCCCTACCACATACAATAAGACTCTCCTCTAGTCTTCAAACCTTCAAGTGTTCCCTGAAAACTCACCTATTCAGACAAGCTTATCAAATTCCAAAACTACTCACATTACCTTCATAGCTTTCCTATCCAATTATATCCCCACAGTACAGTCCATACATATCCCCCACATATTTTCTTTCTTCACTCTCCCTTCCTCCTGACCCTGGTTCATCACGGCTGTGATGTGATATCATGCATCCCACCAAGAACCTTTGCAATCTGGTAGACAACTATTCAATAGATAGCACCTATCCTTATGTATCAATGCCTATTTCCCCATAGATTGTAAGCTTGCGAGCAGGGCCCTCCTTCCTCTATGGCTGTTTGTTTTTACCCAGTTTTAGCTTCTAATTGTGTCCAGTTGTAAAGCGCAATGGAATTTGCTGCGCTATATAAGAAACTGTTAATAAATAAATAAACAAACAAATGATTTTTGTATTCTTTGCATACAATAAACATTCTGACAAGTTACTACTAAATTTATCTGATTTGTCCATCCACTACTCCAGTGACATGTACATAATTTCCATATTAATATTGGAGGACACTCTTGCTGCTACATTTAGGAACAGACATCAATATTACAATACTTTCTTAAAAACATTTCCAGGCACTATATTATAGCGGATACTCTGCAAATGACTGTGACGTACACCTTGGAGATTAGTGAGGTGCTAAATATGCAGTGCTGATCACCACATCTTCTAAGTGTACATGGACTTCTGCTTGCCAAACCATCTAACAAGACCCCATCATTAGGAGAGGATCCAAGGGAATTCCATGAGGTCTAATGAGCCATCAAACTTTCTGAACTCTATGTGGTGGGACAATATATTTTTCTAATCTACAGTATGCGGTTTTGTAAAAGGTTAGAAAACTGGCAGTCACCGAGAAATAAGGTCTTTATACAGCAGCCAGATAGGGGATGGGAAGCGTTTTTGGTGTGCCACATGTTCCCGCCAGTGTCTTCACATCACACTTGGAGGGGTAGACCTTGGTAGGTGAGAAGTGATTAAATTTCTATGTCTGTTCTGTTCTCAGCTTCTCAAGAGCAGAAACTACTGTCCTGCTTGTGCCAAAGTTTGCGCAGTGGTTACTGGAAGTTATAAACTGGTTTCTAGTGAATGCTAATTCCTAGCTCTCTCACTCTGCAACTGCTTTATATACATGTGCCAGGATACATTTAAATATGATATTTTTTTAAATGTGCTTTAATGTGTAAAAGGCTACATCATTTGGGGTGACTGTATAATTCATTATGACTTGAATCAGTTATAAGCCACTTTCTAGACCAGAGTGACAGTTATGTGGTTGAAAAAATGGTAGTATAATTGGCTGATGTGTTTGATATTATGCACTTTAAATTTGTTGCACTATAGTTTCTAAATCAATTGTTTTAACATGTGTATCTATGGTTATATGGAAATTCCCTACCCCAGGTTAACTATAGAACCCTGACCATCCCATACATAATCTGGGAATAGGCAATATTTTCTCAGTGGGTGCCAATTGTTCAACATTGCAGTCCAAAAATATTCCAGAGTGCCACCATCATTACAACATAATTACAAAAGTAATTGGTGGCTATTAAAAATTATTTTATCCTTCCTTTTTAATCTAGTTTGCTTAGGTTAGGTAAAGAAATGTGTAGTTTGGAGATGAAGACATGCTTCAGAGTTATATACTGCTATTCTACTGGGAGCAGGACTAACTGTAGCAGGGTTCACCCACCAGAGGCCCAGGCTTCACTGGCTATGTAGGCTATACTTTTAGGTCTTTGGTTTGAAGAGGGTCTAGCTTGCCCCTTTAGGTCTCCTCTGTGTAGGAAGTAGGTGGAGTAGGAGAGGTGGAGTAGGAGTGGAGGAGCAGTGCAGTATGTATAGTAGGCAGAGTCGGATTAAGGGCCACATGGTCCTGGGGCTGAAAATGTTCAAGGTGCTATACTGAGAAGGGGAGGAGCTGTAACCAGTACTGTGTGGGTGTGGCTAGAGCCATGTTGGTGTGTACATCTGCTATACTATCTCCGTTAATAAATGAAATTAGTTACAATAAATGCCTAATTTTTGTACGAAAACTAAACACAGACAGGGCTGACTGTGTGACCAGCTAGGCAGCTGGTCCTCAGCATGCTGCCATTATGGTGGGTCTATTTTAATGCAGAGGCCTAGAGCTGCAGCTCCATCTGCCCCATTGATAATCTGGCCCTGATAGTAGGAGAGGGACTTACCCCATGGGTGCCACTTATGACATCCTTGAGGTCCAACCTGTGGCACTAATGGCATAAATAATCCCCTCCAGTTCTCCATTACGTGAGAGTGAAACCCATATATCTTGATCAAGCAGCACTTCAGGTATGACTTATTTTACTTAACCAGTAAAGTGGTTTATTAAGCAATAATGTGGATGTACAGCCAGGGACAACCAGGGGCTCGTTTTTGGCTCCGGCATTTGTGTACGCTTGTGTGCCTAAGGCATAAGCAGGGCACACAGACCACCAGCTGGTGACTGTATGTCAGTGGTCATGCAGGATGCAAGCAGGACCAACGGTTGTAGCCGTAACACCATTTGCGGAATTACAGAGTAATACAAAGCTCAGAGGAACACAGCCATGTCCTACTATGGCACTCTAACACAGTAACAAGATGGCACCATGCATGCTCAGAAGCACAGATGGTGGTCATCTTGGTTATGGAATGAAGCCTCCCTACAGGACCAGATATGGAGACTGTGCATTCATACTCTCCTGGTCTCAACACCTGTAACTTGGGAATTATGCCCAAATGGAAATGACCCCAATGTTGTGTGCACCAAGATGTAAAGTGCCTAGATTACTATTGCAGAAGATGCTAGGTGGTCAGGCTTAATGAAAGTACTTGGAGTGTGTGCACATAGATGGTAACAACTTGCAGTATACAGTATACATGCCAAAGACTGTCTGATATTTTTCTTTCTTTGTGCAATGATCTGGGAATGCAACCCCCACACACACACCACTTACATATAAAGACACACACACACACACACACACACACACACACACACACACACACACACACACACACACCACCTAGATATAAAGATAAGTTTTGTTGCACTTTGCTTGCAGACATCTTCATTGCTTTTACTAGAGGTAGGAGGGCTGTGCCAGGATAACTAGTGTGGCCCCCCATCCAGTAGTTATACTCTTATACTCTTTGCAGAAGTTGAAGTACACTATTTGTAAGTTTTGCTCTCTTTTCAGTTCATATTTTTTGGCTTATTTGTTGTGGGGGTAAGGGGGAGGGTTTGATGTGGACGGTTGGTGGACTGGATAGATTGCGGTATTTCCAAATGGCATTGATCATTTATAGTGAAGATGCAATCTCATTTTGTTAAACACGCGAGCAAACATTTCACCTGTGTGTAATATATGGGTCATGTATGTGGAGTGAAACTTAGAACTATACCTATGTTCAACATTATATACCTACAGTAGGTTACAAATTGCATAAACCCTACATTTGAAGTCACAGTATGCATAGACAGCTGCCCACCAACAGTCATATAATACACAGAGGACTCTTTATTGCTAGACATATATTGTACAGATATCCTCATTACCTGTTTTACATTAGTCAGATACACCCAATGTTAGTCATATATTGCATTGAGTGTAATTCCTCAGGTGTCTGCCATATACTACACAGATGTCCTCCTCATGTTTACATTTTATAGAAATACCTGATAATGCCACCCATACACTGCATACACTATGTTATTGCACACAGATACCCCACAGTGCCAGCCATACATTACCACTACTACATCTACTAAAGTACCACTTGAAGCAAAGGGTTTGCAATTCAGAATGTAACTATGGACAAGATAAATAAACACAGTAAAGTTACTATGCATTTGGTATTGATACTGTTTATTTTTGTGTAATACGTATGTACTGTACAATGTTGCATATTTATGCTGTACAGTATACATGGGATTACTGTGTAAGGCACCCAGAAAATAAAAAAAACTGTTTAGGAAAGAATCAAGTCTACAGTATCCTAACTATAAAAACAGGCAAAGGATCAAATAGAAGGTTTTATGGCAGGTAGGGAAAGGGCAGACTGGGTGGCAAAGTACAATTTCTACAGCATTGAGGATTTTTATTCTGTTCATTTTGATTTACAGCTAAAAATGCTCTCATTTTAAGCCATGTGTTGGCAGTAATTCAATATAATAAAAGCTGTGATATTTTTAATGTGCTTTTTTTCTGTATGTTAAAAGCATCTCAGTTTATTTCAATAATAAAAACTTGGTGACAGAAAGCGTTGAGGCAGAGAGCTGACAATTGAGGTAATTGTACGTACTAAGCATTCGCCGTAACAACCATGTCCGCCAGTGTTGTGCATTTATCCGAGCACCTGAAGATTGCACTGGAAAGGGTTAAGGCTTGTGACACTTTGTATGATTTGTGATGTGCCTCAGCGATCATCTGAAATCATTTTCTCAAAATCATTATCCTGTGAGACTTTCTGAGGAAGTTCTCCAGACGACTGGCATGGTCAAAAAATAATGGCATATTTTACTAGCTGAGAATCATCAGTGGCTGGAGAAACCTGGAAAAGGCATAATTGCACTGTTCTGTAAAGGATGCTGCAAGACTCATTCTCAATAATACCCCTTTTCCACTAGCTCAAAAAACACGGGTAAATGCACGGGGGCGCGCATTTACCCGTGTTTTTGGCAAGTGGAAAAGGGTAAACCCGGATCAAGTGACCCGTGAATCCTACCCGGCTATTTACCTGGGTAGGACACGGGAATGATCCGGGTAGGGTGTAGTGTAAACGGGAGCCGTGTCGATGCGACACGGCTCCCGTTTACACTGTATGGATGGGCGGCGCTGGGAGATCATGTGATCTCCCTGCGCCGCCCCTGCCGTGTAGCTAGAAGCGTCACCAACCCGGCATATGCCGGGTTGTGACTGCTAATGGGAAAGGGACCGAGCACGGGTCGCAGCAGGGGGCAGCTCCCGTGTCAGGCTCCCGGCTGCGACCCGTGCTCGTAGGTGTAAAAGGGGTATAAGGTTCACTAAAGAAATAACAGTCAGCTGCTGTTTTCTTGATTACCAGTGACAGATATACAGTACTTAACATAATTAAAGCTGGCCATGCACTGAACAAAAAGCGTTCAGATCAGCAGATTAAATAACTCTTCTGTGTGATTATCAGTCAATGTACAGACCTGAACAATAATCATTCACACAGACAAAGGGGGTGCAGATGCACTATGCGATCATTACATTTCAATATAATAAAATATAATCTATCATAAGAGGTTGTTAGTATATCATTGGCCAATGATATCGGCCTGCCCACCTATCATCCATGTCACCTCTTGTCGAGTAGGTCCGTAACACTATGGGGCCAACATCCGGGATGCAGGGAACCCCAAAACATTATCCAGCAAATGACCCGCCCAGGGCATCACACTAAAGAATAGTGATAGTAAAGTAATATAAGGTATAAGTATGTGAAGGTCACTACTAAGTGTTCAAAAGTGAAGACTATAAGCTCCATGAGCAGGGCCCTCCATCCTCCTGTTCTCATTACCTAATTATCTTAAACACTAGCTACATTCTAAACATATGGCACAATGAATCCATAGCGCCCAGTTACAGAGTATGTAAACAAAACAAAATACAAAAAAAGTGACAATATAGGACACGTACAGGGTACAGTATATAAACATAGCTGTATCAGCAGACAGTAAAATAAGTATTAGGGTGGCAGAAACCGAGGCGTTAGGTGCCAGAAGGGAGCATGGAGTTGAAAATGGTTTAAGTAAGAAAAGGAAAGGCATTGCCTTAGGTGCCTTTGACAGTGGCAAAATTCTAGTCTGCTATATGTGTTAGCAGAGAAAGACAGAGAAATGCCTTTAGTACATATCAAGAAGAGATGCGTTCAGATATTTTCTCTGTTGTTTCAGTTTGCCCACATTATCTCCCCTTAGTCTGTGGACCACAAATATTCTACAGATTTTAGTATAGACAAATCTCCACATATGTTAGACGAAACAGAAAAATTGCTAGGGGCACAAAATTGAGAAGACACTAGTAGTAGAAAATGTACTTGTCGATTATCCAACAGGAAACATTGGCTTGGAGCTACTGTATGAATATAACATAGCACTGATGCACATCTCTTATCTGTATACACAATGATACTGTAGGTACATAATTTGGAAACTGTGAAGAGTGCAATTTGCTGCTAAAATATTGAGAGATCCATTTAGCAAAATGCTATCATCTCAAGTATATTTTCTTATATTAATTTAAAAAAAAGCAATTTTTCCTGCAATTTATCAAAAACATATTATCCGGGCAGCTGGCCCAGCAATACTTGTCTTGCATAGTGAGATTTGAAGCATCACTTCACAAGGCCAGTCTGAGAAAATATGCACATACAGTACCTGTACATTCTTGGTTTTCATCCTATTTATCTAATTGCTCTTTCACTGTCCACTTCTCTGAATCCACCTCCTTTTTCGCTACCTCTATCAGTTGGAGTACCGTAAGGCTCAGTCTTAGGTCTTCTGTTTTTCTCAATCTATATCACATCTCTTGGCAAACTAATCAGCTCTTTTGGATTTTAGTATCTTCTGTACATGGATGATACTCAAATCTACCGATCCTCCCCTGATTTGTCACCATCTGTATTGGTCCTTGTCACTAAATGCCTTTCTGCTGTTTTATCTTGGATGTTATCTGACCACCTCAAACTTAATATTTCCAAAACAGAATTAATTATATTTCCACCGGGCAATAGTATTTACCAACCTGATATCTTGATAACTGTTGAGAACTCAAGAATCAATCCTACCCCACAAGCTCTCTGCCTAGGTGTCAATCTTGACTCTGGATTATCCTTTGTTCCCCACAGCAGAGATGGTGTAATGGTTAGTATTACTGCCTCTCACTGAGGTCATGAGTTAAATTCCCACCATGGCGCTAACTGTGGTTTGTATATTCTCCCCATGCTTGCGTGGGTTTCCTCTGGGTACTCCGATTTCCTCCCGATTTCCTCCCACAATCCAAAAATATACTGGTAGGTTATTTGGCTAACAAGCATGAATGAGTGTGCATTTTCATTGGTAGGGAAAATAGGCTTTAAGCTCTACTGCAGCAGGGAAGGTTGTGAATGGCCAAATATTCTCTGAAAAGTGCTGTGGAACATGTTACACTATATAAAAAAAATTGGTAATTACAAATAAGTGAGCTCAGATTTGGGCTTTCAATTTGGCTAATAACATAATAAAAATATAATAAAAAAAAAGAAAAATTCATAGTTGTAAAATATATTTAAAATCTCTCTCTCTCTCCCTCCCCCCTCTCCCTCTCCCTCTCTCTCTCTCTCTCTCTCTCTCTCTCTCTCTATATATATATATATATATATATATATAGTTATAACAAAATATTTTAAACCGGCTTCCCAACACGGGGCCTAACTCAGACCTGGATGCAGACTGAAGCCCTGTGCCATGTGTGCAGGCACAGCAGCCGCACTGCGAATGCGCACATGTGAGATGCGAAGGCCTCTCACTGGTGTGATCATCTATGCCTTATTGACAGGCAGAGGCAGTCATGGGGCGTGTTGATGGCATTGCGGAGGCATTTTTGGGGCGCTACCCAGACAACGTAAGCATGTCCAGACCGTTTGCGGGGCGGCCACTGCAGCTGCGTGATGTCACACTCACCAGCTGCGGTCAAAAACATGGTGAGTGGCGTAGGAAAGGAGCTACTCAGCAGGTGTGCTTTTGCACATCTTGGGGGGGAGGGTTTAGGGCCTGGCATGTGGTGCGGACTAGCCCATGTGGGGCGTCCCCCCGCATGTCAGAGATATTTATTGTAGATGTGCGTGTTTTCTCACATCTACGATCAGCTCTGAATTAGGCCCACTAATAGCAGTGCTGTAACCAGTAGTGGCCCCTTGAGGTTTATTTTTAGTTCAAAAGCTCAAGAAACAAATGTGCAGATTTCTGCACAATCTTTACATGACATTCACAACTTTCCCATCATAGTTATTTACAATGCAATTATGATACAAGTTGATATATCCATGACCACAGGAACTGCAGTAGAACATTAAGGGTCATTCTGAGTTGATCGCTAGCTGCATTTGTTCGCTGTGCAGCGATGAGGCACAAAAAACAGCACTTCTGTGCATGCATATGCAGCGCAATGCACATGCGTATGCGGCGCAATGCGCACGCGCAACGTATTATTACAACGAACAATATAGTTTCACACAAGATCTAGCGAAGCATTTCAGTCGCACTGCTGACCGCAGAGTGATTGACATGAAGTGGGCGTTTCTGGGTGTCAACTGACCGTTTCCAGGGAGTGTTCGGACAAACGCATGCATGCCAGGAAAAATGCAGGCGTGGCTGGGCGAACGCAGAGCGTGTGTGATGTCAAAACAGGAACTGAACAGTCTGAAGTGTTCGCAAGCGCTGAGTAGGTTTAGAGCTACTCAGAAACTGCACAAAAAAAAACTTTGTAGCCGCTCTGCGATCCTTTCGTTCGCACTTCTGCTAAGCTAAAATACACTCTCAGTGGGCGGCGGCATAGCGTTTGCACGGCTGCTAAAAACTGCTAGCGAGCGAACAACTCGGAATGACCACCATAATACAATCTGGTTGAAGTAGATCACCAGAATTGCACATACTATACTATATGTCACTGATGCCCAGTGCTGGATAAAAGTTTTCATGTTACACTTCTATTTAAGGGCTGACTAATGACCTCACAATGGCGTAATGTTACAGATTACCATATCAGATGAATTAATGATGTACAATGTGTTGTCTGCATTGACCAAAGCATTATTATTTATTTTTATATTTTATTTTATTTATAATGTGCAAACAAGTTAAAAAGCACTATTAATTGAGGAAATCATGGCCTAATCAAATTGGCCCCACAAGGGCAGATTGTGGACAAATCAGCATAAACACCTTAGGTATACCTCCAAACAGTGGTGTGGCCAGAACTCTGTAAGCCCCATAGCAACATTTTGAAGGGGCCCCTGTCCTAGTGCTTCTAGTGAAACACTTTTCTGCAATAGTCGTTCATTATATACCCCATAATAGTGCCCTTCATTTACTGAACTATAGTACTGCCTTAGTTAATGTTGTGCCCTGTAGTACTGCCCTTGTTTATTTTATAAACCATAGTATGTCATATTGTACGGGGTTTAGTATGAAATACCTACAATCAAAATCCTGACGATCAAAATATGACAACAATTGACTGACGGTCAAAATCCCGACAAGGTCAAAACACAGACATTTAAAATGTCAACATGTCAAAAAGTGGAGTTTTTCATTGTTTTTTTTGGTGTGTATGTTGACATAGGTCATCTACATTTGGACAGGTCTACCAAATGTGAAGGATGGAGCATGAAATCATCACAAAATTGCACATAAAGTATCTGTAAATGTGATATATAGGGGGTAATTCCAAGTTGATCGCAGCAGGATTTTTTTTAGCAGTTGGGCAAAACCATGTGCACTGCAGGGGAGGCAGATATAACATGTGCAGAGAGAGTTAGATTTGGGTGGGTTATTTTATTTCTGTGCAGGGTAAATACTGGCTGCTTTATTTTTACACTGCAAATTAGATTGCAGATTGAACACACCACACCCAAATCTATCTCTCTCTGCACATGTTATACCCCTTTTACACTCGCATGAAAATCCCGGGATATTGCACGTGAACGCGCATCATCCCGGGATTTTTGTCAGTGTGAAAGGGTACAGGGACAATTTCCCGGGTCGAGCATCCCGGGATTTCAACCCTGGTCTCGACCAGGGTTGGTCCCGGGACCGTCCCGGGAAGCAGGGTAGTGTGAAAGGGCCCGTCCCGGGATTCACTACCCGGGACTGTTAAAAGGCCTCTGATTGGAGCTTTCATGGGCTCAGAAAAGATGATGTCATCTTTCAGAGCCCTGGGGTGCGTCCTTGATGCGTGTGAGGAAGGCAGCATGGCGACCTGGACAGACCAGGAGGTTAGAGAGTTGCTGAGCATTAGGGGAGAGGAGGAAATAATGAGGCAGATCACAGGCACAGTTAAAGATGCAGTGATTTATAAAAACATCTCCAAGATGCTGGAAGCCAGGGGAATCATCCGCACACAGCAGCAAGTGTTAAACACAATGAAAACTCTTAAAAAGCAGTTTCTGAAGGTGCATGACAACAACAGGAAAAAGAGCGGTGTTGGCCGTATCGACTGGCAGTACTATGACATCTGTGCCAATATCTTTGGAAACACAGCTATATGCAGTCCGGTGAGTCTGTCTTCCAGTTCACAGTACACAGCTACAGAAGGCACTCCAGAAGAGACACAGACAAGCAGTGACGTCTGTCCGTCATCCCCGTTGTTAATTGACGACACACCTGAGGACAGCGACACATCCTCCCAGCCATCCATAAACACATCCAGAAACGATGACAGCATAACTGCAACCATTGAAGACGTCGTGGAAGCTCAGACCAGTGACAGTGGGACTGTACAAAGTGCCGTCACCGTCACCCCAACTTTACAGAAAAACAGTAAGTACATGTTTAGAAAATAACACTCATAGCACAAATCCACAATTGTTTAATCATCCGGTTATGTGTGTAGTATGAGTGGCCAGTGTGGCAGCAGCGTGGCGAGCGCAAATGAGCCCCTTGCAGGATCACTGCGCTCAGCACGCTGCTGGCATGGTGGCACGCTTTGCAATTTCTGCCCCCACCCAGGGGGGCTTTGCATTTTTATAAATAGTTCAATGTTGCAGAGTAGCTAGTGTGTAGGTGGATTAATGCCACAAACACATGTTTGCTAACGCTGCTATTTTTATATCCGCTCATTTTGTATTTCTTCTCTTCACAGTTTACACCGTACCGCCTAGAAGGAAGAAACTGAACAGAGCGGAGCAAGTGGCTAAAGCCATGTCAAATGTCCTTGTCGACCAACTCCGAGAGATGGACGCTACAATGTCCGCACAGGAGGATGCAAGGCTCGACAGGTTTCTAGAGGCAGAACGCCAAATGCATGATGCATTTCTTTCCCAAGTCATGACAATGCAGGAACGCATGAGTAGAGAGCAGTATGACCGCCACAGGGAATTGCACCAAATGAACATGGCGTTCTATGAGCGTATGACCAATACCTCAAGAGCACCAATCCAACAGCACAACTCACAATACCCTGAGCAGGGTTTTTCATCATTTAATCCTGGCCCATACTATGCCCCAAATACTGCACCATCTAGTGCGCAAAGCACAGAGTTTACTGTATTGCGCAATTTGCCGTGAAACACAGTGAATTTCTTATTGTTGTTATTTGTTGTTAAATAACCACAGTGTGGTCATTGTTTATGCACAACTGTTTGTGCCTTCTTTAATTTTTTTCTATGTTCTGTTTTGTATAGTGTCTACATTAAAGCACTTTTTATTTATTTTTTACACAGTAATAATATACTGCAGGGACACTGTGGTTTATGGTGTTGTATCTACAAGCCTACCAGTGTTTTTTTTTTTATTTTTTATGCCAATCAAAACTTGTTTGCAAATCTATGCATAACATTCCCATTTGTGCGTAACAGTAGACCATGTTTTCAGTGTTTTCTACATTGTTTCTGCATATATACAAAGTTTGTGGCAATGTGTTTTTTTTGGAAAATCATAAATATTGAAACCAAAGATCAAAGGTGGAATACAAAATAAAAAAAACGTAATTCACCAAACATGTTGTGCTGATTCTTAAACACTATTGTACCAGTGCTGCAAGGTTGGACATAATAGTGTGGCGTATTTGTTCTGCAGCGGAGTTTGAGGCAGTCCCAAACAAAGCACCTTCCACATGTGGGTTTATAACCTCAGGGTCCTGCACAGTCCACTCAGGAAGGAAAAGGAATAGCTCATTTTTCAGTTCACAGATGTTGTGCAGTATACAGCACGCAGCTACTACATTAGGCATATTCTTTAGGTCCACATCATTGCGCTTCATCAAACAACGCCATCTTCCTTTTAATCTGCCAAAGGCGTTCTCAACCACCATCCTTGCTGAACTCAGGGTGTGAGTATAGGTTTGTTGCTCTGGGGTTAACTGTACCTGTTGGGTGTAGCCTTTCATAATCCAGGGGCGTAAAGGGTATGCAGCATCCCCGATGATGTGGACAGGGATCTCCACCCCATTCACAATCTTTGCACACTCTTTGGGGTACAGCCAGCCTCCCTGCTTCTCCTCTACGATGTTGTACAGGTCAGAATTGGCAAGAACTCGGGAGTCATGAGATCGGCCTGGCCAGCCAATAAACACATCTAGGAAACTAAAGAACAGTAAAATTGAAAAAAGTTAGAATGTAAAACTCACACATGCAACTCATCCCACCACCCCAAAAATAAACACTTACCAATATTTGTGGTCCACAACAGCCTATAATATGATGGAGTGCCAGCCCTTCCTATTAAAATAGTCAGCATGGTTGTCACGTGGGGCAATAATGGGGATGTGTGTCCCATCAATCGCTCCTCCACACTGCGGATAGCCTCGCTTCACAAATCCTTTGATGGTATCCTGTAAGCGCTGTCCTTGTGGTAGAGATATGAAGCGCTTGTATAAGGTAGATACAATTGCTTTAGTCACCTGGTGGACTATGACACAGCAGGTGGAGATCGCAACACCGAACAAGCATGAGACTGAGCGGTACTCTCCTGGGGTAGCATACCACCACAATGCAATAGCTAATCTCCTGCATGCCTCGATGGGTCTCCTAAGCCTGGTGGTCTGCATGTCAAGTGCTGGGGTACGTAATTCCAGGATGTAGTTAAAGGTTGCACGAGACACACGGAAGTTAGCCATCCACTCCTCATCCTGGTAAGCATCCACGGTCCTCATAAAGGCTTCTCCGTGCCGGCGATCTCTGGACCAAAATGAGCGGTTAGGGCCCATACTCACGCTCAGGATGGTACTCATCCTGGATGATATGAGGGCTCTCCTCCTGCACAAATATTGGCGGCGACTAGCCCTATCCAGCATAAATTGCGCCCTCCTCCTCCTCATAAAATATATGTGCAGTATACTGCACAGTGTGACAAGCTGCATCATGCTGTCAGTGGCTGTATGAAACATCTGCAAAGCAGAAAGAATCATGAGCTCAGGCATACACACTGGTACTCCGTCGGCCATGACTGCAGCAATGGTGTGAGCAGGCACCACCCCTCCCTTTGTTGACTAGTGTGACCTCATCTATGTGAGCCAGAAAAGGCCATTTCTAATGACATGCATATGCATTTGCAGGGATATCCCGGGATCAGTGTAAATGGGGCTGTCCCGGGTCGTTCCCAGGTCTTAGTGCAGTGTGAAAGGGGTCAGTCCCGGGAAGGCATCCTGGGACGCATCCCGGGAAGCATCCCGGGAGTGACCCGGGAGTGCGAGTGTAAAAGGGGTATTATATCTGCCTCCCCTGCAGTGCACATGGTTTTGCCCAACTGCTAAAAAAAAATCCTGCTGCGATCAACTTGGAATTACCCCCATAGTTTGACTGGATGATAGTACCATTAATATAAAATGTGTACTTTAATCTTAACAAAACAGAACTGAAGGAAATGTGCTGCTATATATTGATCTACATGCATTATCTAGACTTGTTGGTATTTTTTTGTTTCTCAAATATGGGTGTGACATGCTATGAGAGGGAGTGAGAGTATAATAAAGCCTGAGGGTTGTGTCTATGTTGCCTTCGTGCAAAGGACCTGGACGTGACAAAACGAGTGGGCAGGAGAGAACTTCCGACCTTACAGCTCCTAAATGTTTTCTTCGTTCTCCGTCCGTTTGGGGTATTTATTTTTTCTATGCAGCATTGGACCCTCGCGGGCTCGCTTCGCTCGCCACGCATCGGGCACGGTGTCTCGCTCTGCTCCGCTTCGCTCGCCACACTTTTCTATTCCAAATAGATTGTGACATGGACCCAGGGGGTTAAGGGAAAGGTCCTCTGCACGAAGAGAATCTAGACGCTACCAAAGCCTGAGTGAGCTTTCATCAATCTAGAATGGGTGGTCTTCTGTATGCCGGCGGTCGGGCTCCCGGCGCTCAGTATACCGGCGCCGGGAGCCCGACAGCCGGCATACCGACACTTATTTTCCCTTGTGGGGCTCCCCGACCCCCATAGAGGGAGAATAAAATAGTGTGGCGCGCGTAGCGTGGCGAGCGCAGCGAGCCCGCAAGGGGCTCATTTGCGCTCGCCACGCTGTCAGTAAGCCGGCGGTCGGGCTCCCGGCGCCGATATGCTGGTCACCGGGAGCCCGACCGCCGGCCAGCCGTAGTGAACCCATCTAGAATGGATAACTCTTTTGTTAGCCAGTGGAGAAAAAATAAGAATTTACTTACCGATAATTCTATTTCTCGTAGTCCGTAGTGGATGCTGGGAACTCCGTAAGGACCATGGGGAATAGCGGCTCCGCAGGAGACTGGGCACAAAAGTAAAGCTTTAGGACTACCTGGTGTGCACTGGCTCCTCCCCCTATGACCCTCCTCCAAGCCTCAGTTAGGATACTGTGCCCGGACGAGCGTACACAATAAGGAAGGATTTTGAATCCCGGGTAAGACTCTTACCAGCCTCACCAATCACACCGTATAACCTGTGATCTGAACCCAGTTAACAGCATGATAACAGAGGAGCCTCTGGAAAGATGGCTCACAACAATAATAACCCGATTTTTGTAACAATAACTATGTACAAGTATTGCAGACAATCCGCACTTGGGATGGGCGCCCAGCATCCACTACGGACTACGAGAAATAGAATTATCGGTAAGTAAATTCTTATTTTCTCTGACGTCCTAGTGGATGCTGGGAACTCCGTAAGGACCATGGGGATTATACCAAAGCTCCCAAACGGGCGGGAGAGTGCGGATGACTCTGCAGCACCGAATGAGAGAACTCCAGGTCCTCCTCAGCCAGGGTATCAAATTTGTAGAATTTAGCAAACGTGTTTGCCCCTGACCAAGTAGCTGCTCGGCAAAGTTGTAACGCCGAGACCCCTCGGGCAGCCGCCCAAGATGAGCCCACCTTCCTTGTGGAATGGGCTTTTACAGATTTTGGCTGTGGCAGGCCTGCCACAGAATGTGCAAGCTGAATTGTACTACAAATCCAACGAGCAATAGTCTGCTTAGAAGCAGGAGCACCCAGCTTGTTGGGTGCATACAGGATAAACAGCGAGTCAGATTTCCTGACTCCAGCCGTCCTGGAAACATATATTTTCAAGGCCCTGACTACGTCCAACAACTTGGAGTCCTCCAAGTCACTAGTAGCCGCAGGTACCACAATAGGTTGGTTCAGATGAAACACTGAAACCACCTTAGGGAGAAAATGAGGACGAGTCCTCAATTCCGCCCTGTCTGAATGGAAGATCAGATAAGGGCTTTTACAGGATAAAGCCCGCCAATTCTGACACGCGCCTGGCCGAGGCCAGGGCCAACAACATGACCACTTTCCATGTGAGATATTTTAACTCCACAGATTCAAGTGGTTCAAACCAATGTGACTTTAGGAACCCCAAAACTACATTGAGATCCCAAGGTGCCACTGGAGGCACAAAAGGAGGCTGTATATGCAGTACCCCTTTTACAAACGTCTGAACTTCAGGAACTGAAGCTAGTTCTTTCTGGAAGAAAATTGACAGGGCCGAAATTTGAACCTTAATGGACCCCAATTTTAGGCCCATAGACACTCCTGTTTACAGGAAATGCAGGAATCGACCTAGTTGAAATTCCTCCATCGGGGTCTTAGTGGCCTCGCACCACGCAACATATTTTCGCCAAATGCGGTGATAATGCTTTGCG
The DNA here is from genome assembly GCF_028390025.1 of Pseudophryne corroboree. Lineage (NCBI taxonomy): Eukaryota > Metazoa > Chordata > Amphibia > Anura > Myobatrachidae > Pseudophryne > Pseudophryne corroboree. The sequence goes on along the minus strand of NC_086446.1, from coordinate 528,852,710 downwards.
GTTACATCCTTCCTGGCTTGATCAGGGTAGGGATGACTTCATCCGGAATGCCTTTTTCCTTCAGGATCCGGCGTTCAACCGCCCTGCCGTCAAACGCAGCCGCGGTAAGTCTTGGAATAGACAGGGTCCTTGCTGGAGCAGGTGCCTTCTTAGAGGTAGAGGCCACGGGTCCTCCGTGAGCATCTCTTGAAGTTCCGGGTACCAAGTCCTTCTTGGCCAATCCGGAGCCACGAGTATAGTTCTTACTCCCCTCCGTCTTATAATCCTCAGTACTTTTGGTATGAGGGGAAGAGGAGGGAACACATACCCTGACTGGTACACCCACGGTGTTACCAGAGCGTCCACAGCTATTGCCTGAGGGTCCCTTGACCTGGCGCAATACCTGTCCAATTTTTTGTTTAGGCGGGACGCCATCATGTCCACCTTTGGTTTTTCCCAATGGTTTACAATCATGTGGAAGACTTCTGGGTGAAGTCCCCACTCTCCCGGGTGGAGGTCGTGCCTGCTGAGGAAGTCTGCTTCCCAGTTGTCCACTCCCGGAATGAACACTGCTGACAATGCTATCACATGATTTTCCGCCCAGCGAAAAATCCTTGCAGCTTCTGCCATTGCCCTCCTGCTTCTTGTGCCGCCCTGTCTGTTTACGTGGGCGACTGCCGTGATGTTGTCCGACTGGATCAGCACCAGCTGACCTTGAAGCAGAGGTCTTGCTTGGCTTAGGGCATTGTAAATGGCCCTTAGCTCCAAATATTTATATGAAGTGATGTCTCCAGGCTTGACCACAAGCCCTGGAAATTTCTTCCCTGTGTGACTGCTCCCCAGCCTCGCAGGCTGGCATCCGTGGTCCCCAGGACCCAGTCCTGAATGCCGAATCTGCGGCCCTCTAGAAGATGAGCACTCTGCAACCACCACAGGAGAGACACCCTTGTCTTTGGTGACAGGGTTATCCGCTGATGCATCTGAAGACGCGATCCGGACCATTTGTCCAGCAGGTCCCACTGGAAAGTTCTTGCGTGGAATCTGCCGAATGGAATTGCTTCGTAGGAAGCCACCATTTTTCCCAGGACCCTTGTGCACTGATGCACTGACACTTGGCCTGGTTTTAGGAGGTTTCTGACTAGTTCGGATAACTCCCTGGCTTTCTCCTCCGGGAGAAACACCTTTTTCTGGACTGTGTCCAGGATCATCCCTAGGAATAGAAGGCGTGTCGTCGGGATCAGCTGCGATTTTGGAATATTGAGAATCCAACCGTGCTGCCGCAGCACTATCTGAGATAGTGCTACCCCGACTTCCAACTGTTCCCTGGATCTTGCCCTTATCAGGATATCGTCCAAGTAAGGGATAACTAAAACTCCCTTCTTTCGAAGGAGTATCAACATTTCGGCCCTTACCTTGGTAAAGACCCGGGGTGCCGTGGACAATCCAAACGGCAGCGTCTGAAACTGATAGTGACAGTTCTGTACCACAAACCTGAGGTACCCTTGGTGAGAAGGGTAAATTGGGACATGTAGGTAAGCATCTTTGATGTCCAGAGAGACCATATAGTCCCCTTCTTCCAGGTTTGCAATCACTGCTCTGAGTGACTCCATCTTGAATTTGAACCTTTGTATGTAAGTGTTCAAGGATTTTAGATTTAAAATTGGTCTCACTGAGCCGTCCGGCTTCGGTACCACAAATAGTGTGGAATAGTACCCCTTTCCCTGTTGCAGGAGGGGTACCTTGATTATCACCTGCTGGGAATACAGCTTGTGAATGGCTTGCAATACTGCCTCCCTGTCTGAGGGAGACGTCGGTAAAGCAGACTTTAGGAAACAGCGAGAGGGAGACGTCTCGAATTTCTTGAGACGGGCCCCCACCGTGCCTGAGTCCGCTTGTAAAGCCCCAGCGTCATGCTGAGGACTTTGCGGAGGCGGGAGAGGGCTTTTGTTCCTGGGAACTGGCTGTTTGCTGCAGCCTTTTTCCTCTCCCTCTGCCACGGGGCAGAAATGAGGCGCCTTTTGCCCGCTTGCCCTTATGGGGCCGAAAGGACTGCGCCTGATAATACGGCGTCTTCTTAGGTTGAGAAGCTACCTGGGGTAAAAATGTGGATTTTCCAGCAGTTGCCGTGGCTACCAGGTCTGATAGACCTACCCCAAATAACTCCTCCCCCTTATAAGGCAATATTTCCATGTGCCTTTTAGAATCCGCATCACCTGACCACTGCCGCGTCCATAAACCTCTTCTTGCAGAAATGGACAGCGCGCTAACTCTTGATGCCAGTCGGCTAATATCCCTCTGTGCATCACGCATATATAGAAATGCATCCTTCAAATGCTCTATAGTCAGTAATATACTGTCCCTATCTAGGGTATCAATATTTTCAGTCAGGGAATCCGACCACGCCAGGCCCGCACTGCACATCCAGGCTGAGGCGATTGCTGGTCGCAGTATAACACCCGTGTGAGTGTATATACATTTTAGGATATTCTCCAGCTTTCTATCGGCAGGTTCCTTTAGGGCGGCCGTATCAGGAGAGGGTAGTGCTACCTGTTTAGACAAGCGTGTGAGCGCTTTATCCACCCTAGGGGGTGTTTCCCAACGTGCCCTATCCTCTGGCGGGAAAGGGTACGATGCCAATAACCTTTTAGGAATTATCAGTTTTTTATCGGAGGAAACCCACGCCTCATCACACACTTCATTTAATTCCTCGGATACAGGAAAAACTACAGGCAGTTTTTTCTCACCAAACATAATACCCTTTTTAGTGGTACTTGTATTATCAGAGATATGCAATACATTTTTCATTGCTTCAATCATGTAACGTGTGGCCCTAGTGGAAGTCACGTTTGTCTCCTCATCATCGACACTGGAGTCAGTATCCGTGTCTGTGTCTGCCATTTGAGGTAACGGGCGTTTTAAAGCCCCTGATGGCGTTTGAGACCCCTGGACAGGCACAAGCTGAGTAGCCGGCTGTCTCATGTCGTCAACTGTCTGTCGTAAAGAGCTGACACTGTCACGCAATTCCTTCCATAAGCTCATCCACTCAGGTGTCGACTCCCTAGGGGGTGACAACTCTATAATAGGCAATTGCTCCGCCTCCATCTCATTTTCCTCCTCAAACATGTCGACACAATCGTACCGACACACCGCACACACACAGGGAATGCTCTGATAGAGGACAGGACCCCACTAGCCCTTTGGGGAGACAGAGGGAGAGTATGCCAGCACACACCAGAGCGCTATATATAGACAGGAATACCACTATAAAATGTGCTTTTCCCTTTATAGCTGCTGTTAGTATCAAAACTGCGCCAAATTAGTGCCCCCCTCTCTTTTTTACCCTTTTCTGTAGTGCAGGACTGCAGGGGAGAGTCAGGGAGACGTCCTTCCAGCGGAGCTGTGATGGAAAATGGCGCCCGTGTGCTGAGGAGATAGGCTCCGCCCCCTTCTCGGCGGCCTTTTCTCCCGCTTTTTGGTGAGTTCTGGCAGGGGTTAAAATACATCCATATAGCCCTGGGGGTTATATGTGGTGTATTTATGCCAGCCAAGGTGTTTACATTGCTGCTCAGGGCGCCCCCCCCCTAGCGCCCTGCACCCTCAGTGACCGAAGTGTGAAGTGTGCCTGAGTAACAATGGCGCACAGCTGCAGTGCTGTGCGCTACCTTGTTGAAGACTGATGTCTTCTGCCGCCGATTTTTCCGGACCTCTTCTTGCTTCTGGCTCTGTAAGGGGGCCGGCGGCGCGGCTCTGGGACCGAGCTCCGAGGCTGGGCCTGTGTTCGGTCCCTCTGGAGCTAATGGTGTCCAGTAGCCTAAGAAGCCCAAGCTGGCTGCAAGCAGGCAGGTTCGCTTCTTCTCCCCTTAGTCCCTCGATGCAGTGAGCCTGTTGCCAGCAGGTCTCACTGAAAATAAAAAACCTAAAACTAAACTTTCACTAAGAAGCTCAGGAGAGCCCCTAGTGTGCACCCTTCTCGGCCGGGCACAAAAATCTAACTGAGGCTTGGAGGAGGGTCATAGGGGGAGGAGCCAGTGCACACCAGGTAGTCCTAAAGCTTTACTTTTGTGCCCAGTCTCCTGCGGAGCCGCTATTCCCCATGGTCCTTACGGAGTTCCCAGCATCCACTAGGACGTCAGAGAAATAGTTATTATGCTGGTTTCTACTTCAATAGTTGCACAGAGTTTAGGAACTGAAGCATGTCCCATTGAATGCACTGCATGAGCTGCACCATCAAATAATAGATCCTGGATGGATTTAGGGATGCTCAGTACCCCACTTTATGTCATCCATTGTAGAATTTACAATTTAATTCTATATTTGAGGAAGGGAATACTGTGCTGAATACATTTAATTGTATGAGGTAAGATTACTACTGGTAGAGCCTGAAAACTAAATAATATAATCTTGCCAGAATATTCAGCCAATAGAATGCATTGTGGGTCCAAGGCTAAACAGATGCGTGTGCCATGCTGAGTCCACATGGATTTTGAGTGACAATACCACCTTACCTTCTGCCATTAGTCATGTAAGAAGGAGCACAGGTAATTTAGTTCTCTGACACAGTCATTGAGAAATGATGGTATAGGACTGAGATTCCTGTGATGAATTTACCATTGAAGCCCATAATGGAAAGAATCTGGAACATTGAGGGTGAGGAGATGTCATTCAATTTTCCATGGCTTTGAGTGCTAGCACTCAGAGACGGTACTACTATAGGTGCAGCAGGTGCAATGCACCAGGGCCCCTCATGACTAAGCGGCCCATTGCTGCCCAGACCAGCAATTCATTATCACCTGCTCCCCCGACCCCTCCCCTCCGGGCATTTGAGCAGTGTCAGACGAATGGCCCAGTGCAGAGAGCAGGGTTGGCCCCACAGACGGAGGGACCTGCCCGTTAGCTTAGGTAGGCAGCGCTGACCTTGTGTTTGCTGGACTGATAGAGGAGTCCTGCCACATATCATATATGATGATCACAGCTATTTACTGCCTTTACTTAACAGACAGTTGTAAAAAAAAATCTGATTCACTGCTGTCTCTGAATTAAAGGCATCCACAACCAGTGGCCTGACTGAGTGCCAAACTGAGGAAAGCACAAGCGGTGGGGAGCCCTGTCACAGATAGAGCAGAGGCCACTGTGTTCCATGCCCCCTGTTCTCCACAAGGCACAGGTAAGATTTTTATTCATGTATAGCCTGAATTAGGTCTATGATTCATTGAAGGCTTGGCACTCCTTTAATAAAAAATAAATAAAAAAATCTGTTACATTTTCACCAATAAACTTTTCAGCAAACTCTTAAACAGGCTCAGGTGAAGCAAAGGTAGGAGTCACTTTCAATTATAAATGTGTCATCAAACTTTTACATTTTTTGTCTCAGTTTTCTAAGAAAAAGGGATAACAAACTTTATTAATTCTGAACTATGTGCATAACATAATATTACAATTATGAAAACATAGCATGTCAGCCTATGAACATTCAAAATTTTAGCACACATAAACTATCCCTGAATCTCCAAACTGTTGTTGTTAATAGAGTCACTTACTGTATTCCAGATTTAAGTAAAGAAGAAGAAAAAAAAACACTATTTATCAAGCAGATATTTCCTGCTGTAATTCCTAAGTGGCCATTACAAATTTCATTGCCCTCTTAATGTTTTAATTGCCTAATTTGAATAAAATCCAGACACTTATATGGTTCATTTTTGTTTTCTCTCTCTTAGTTTAGCATCCCATACAAAGATAGACAAAAGGACAAACATCCCTGCTCTCCCTTCACCTCTATGCCCCTTACTTTTTGTTTAATTTTCAATGTTGTTAAAGTAATGCCTAGAAAATTAAAATGCAACAGTAACAATGGTGAGATTATTATCCAACATGTGGAGAGGAGGGATCGATCCTGAAATGATTGGGATTGGCAGGACGGAGCTCTTTTATTCCAGACCATGTTTTCACTTTCATTTTCCAATGCTAGCCATATTTAGAAAAAGAAACAAATTAAAGAGAATGATTATTTCCATCAAAGGAAAACATCTATTTGTGGTATAAAATATAGCAGAAATGGCAAAGACAGCCGTAGTATGCTTTCTTTATATACGTTTTGTGCATAACTGAGACTTCTCTCCCATTTACCCTGAATTCTTCGACGTGAGTTTTTAATTGTTTGTGTGGATTTGTTCTCAATTATAATGCGAATGAAATTATGACATATTGGACTTTTATACAACCCCGTTTTACATTATTGTTATAAAGTAACACACAGAATAATGATGTCCCCAGGGTCTGCAGTTAATTTACTGACTGTCAGAATCCTGGAGCCCGCGCCACCACCCGAGGTGGGAATGTAACATGCCGTTTTTTGGGGGCTGTCCTGCTGTCCAACCCGCAGGCCGCAGTGTCCCACAGTGGGGGGGCAGTTGGGAGGCTCCGGTCACTCGCTACTCTGTCTAGCAGAGCAGCAGTAAAGAGATGCTGTGCGCATGCACACAGGGTCTATTCACGGGAGACAGAGGGGCTGGGGGCATACCAGTAGCTCACAGAGCACTGGGCATGCCCCCATAGACCACTCCCCCTTTCCGTCGCATCAGGAGTCCCGATTTCCCGTCTCCCGATTTTGTAAGGTATGAATATAATAATGTGGTTTGTCCGAAGTGTGGCGAGCGCAGCGAGCTCGCAAGGTGACTCACTGTGCCCACTGCTGGCATTCCGCCTGGCGGGATTCCGGCGTCGGTCTCCTGACTGCCGGGATCCCAACCAGCGATAAATCATTCAGAACCTCATCAGAGGCGGGTGTTCACTGGCTCCACTGCAGTGACTCTCTCTGGGCGTAACCCTCCAACTTGTTAGCTAAAGCTGGGTACCATTGGCGTTTCTATAATGGGTGCAGTGTGTGCGGTGCACACGGGCCCCTGAGTCCCGGGGGGGGGGGCCCACACCGCACACACTGCACCCATTTCTCCTATACTTACCTTTCCGGAGTCCATCTCTAACTGTGTGTGGGATTCCCCCTCCTCTCCCGTAGCCGTTGCACTGCTGCTAGCGGTGGACTCCATGCACAGGACTCAAAAAAAATGGCGCAGCGGATACTTTTCGGAGTCCTGCGCATGCGCTGTAGACTATGGCGCTCAGAGTGCTAGCAGCGGCGCAATGGCTATGGGAGAGGAGGTGGCCCACACACAGAGTCTGTACACAGGTCTCCTCCTCTCTAGAGATGCCCCTGCTGGGTACTCACTCATACCCTTTTTCCACCTGTAGCACAGGTTGCAGCTGTGAGCCTGACACAGCTTACACGTGTTCAACCCGGCAAGATACCCGGAAAGGATTCCCGGATCACTTGATCCGGGGGGGGCGTTTCCACTAGGAAAAAACACGGGTAAATGCGCGCCCCGTGCATTTACCTGTGTTTTTAAAGGTAGTGGAAAAGGGGTATAAGTGATACTGTATTTAGGGCCTAATTCAAGGTTACAAAACATTTTCCTCTAATGGACAAAACCATGTGCACTGGAGGGGGGGGGGGCAGATATAACATTTGCAGAGAGAGTTAGATTTGGGTGGGTTATATTGTGCAGGGTAAATACTGCCTGCTTTATTTTTACACTGCAATTTAGATTTCAGTTCAAACACACCGCACCCAAATCTAACTCTCTCTGCACTAGTGATGAGCGGGTTCGGTTCCTCGGAAACCGAACCCCCCCCGAACTTCACCCATTTTACACGGGTCCGAGGCATACTCGGATTCTCCCGTATGGCTCGGTTAACCCGAGCGCACCCGAACGTCATCATCCCGCTGTCGGATTCTCGCGAGATTCGGATTCTATATAAGGAGCCGCGCGTCGCCGCCATTTTCACTCGTGCATTGGAAATGTTAGGGAGAGGACGTGGCTGGCGTCCTCTCCGTTTATTAATGTTGATGCAAATATTTGTGCTTATTGCTTAATTGTGGGGACTGGGGAGCAGCTGTATTATATAGGAGGAGTACAGTGCTGAGTTTTGCTGATCAGTGACCACCAGTTTTATCCGTTCTCTGCCTGAAAAACGCTCCATATCTGTGCTCAGTGTGCTGCATATATCTGTGCTCACACTGCTTAATTGTGGGGACTGGGGAGCAGCTGTATTATATAGGAGGAGTACAGTGCAGAGTTTTGCTGATCAGTGACCACCAGTTTTATCCGTTCTCTGCCTGAAAAACGCTCCATATCTGTGCTCAGTGTGCTGCATATATCTGTGCTCACACTGCTTAATTGTGGGGACTGGGGAGCAGCTGTATTATATAGGAGGAGTACAGTGCAGAGTTTTGCTGATCAGTGACCACCAGTTTTATCCGTTCTCTGCCTGAAAAACGCTCCATATCTGTGCTCAGTGTGCTGCATATATCTGTGCTCACACTGCTTAATTGTGGGGACTGAGGAGCGGCTGTATTATATAGGAGGAGTACAGTTCAGAGTTTTGCTGATCAGTGACCACCAGTTTTATCCGTTCTCTGCCTGAAAAACGCTCCATATCTGTGCTCAGTGTGCTGCATATATCTGTGCTCACACTGCTTAATTGTGGGGACTGGGGAGCAGCTGTATTATATAGGAGGAGTGTGATACCCAGGTATGTAAAGGTATCTTTTTTCCACAGGTCTCTTCTGTTTTCCAAAGACGGGACAGTATTTAAAACGTACACACTGGGAGCCCAGGTGATGATCTGTTCTAACCCTCGTCTCACCGAGACACTATTAAAGTTCGAAAGATGTTAACAAGGCTAATCAATAAAATATTTTATTATACTGGAACAGACAGTTGAAGGCTTCATGTGGTTTTCCAGGATCCAATTCACCTGTGTAAGCTTTAACTTTTTAATTACAACTTTACGATTACCTTAGACTTATACCATGCAAAGTTATTAATAACTATATAATGAATATTTTTCACAACTTTTTGGTTAAGATAATATTCACTTTAACTATAAACTCTATGTGCCTAAAATAAACAAGTTATTCCAGCCTATTAAGATCTTAGGCTAACCATTTCCCTTTTTCCTTACTCAGTGTTATATACTGACCCAACAACATAGTCTTCTCCCTTAAGTTCTCCCTCAACCCCCAGTTCAGCTGATTACTTTCACGGTGGTGCACGTTGGGTACCTTTCTCTACAGGTGTCTTTTTGAATTAATAACCATAAAATGGTGACAGCTTGGACTCTGAAGATCTGTATTCTCTATCCTGCGATTCTTTTATAACATCTATCTTCGCTGAGGAGTATCCTGATTTAATCAAAGTGGATATTTATATATATCTTTGCTTACTACCTCCTGGCAACTGATCTGAGTCTGAAGTATGACACAATCCCTTAGGGGACGTCAGGCAGTGCTTTAGTTGATCTGGCGTACATACACTGAATTGCTGTCTATGTTCTTGTTGCTTCTCTAAATTGACAGACTTCTACAAGTTGATTATTATCCCAATACATATGCACGCTTGGTAATTCCCTATGCAGTATGTCACGGTGGGCAGAGACAAGCTATTCCTGTTTAGTGCTGTCTCAGTCCCCTGCTTGTTTAATACTAATCATGCATCTCTCTCTCTCTCTGATGTCAGCTGGCTGGTGTCCGTGACTATTCTGCTGAGGATTAGTTATTACTGTTTAACTGATAGTTCGCCTGCCTCACTTTTTCGTCTCTCTGTCCTCTGCTTTTTATTACCTAGGCTGTGGGACCATAGGCCTTGTCAGTGTGGTGTGGTGAGGGCCGGTTACAATACCTCTCCTGACGTTCGGCCTGCTCCTCTCTGCGGACTTTTCAGCCTCTGGCACCTGAGACCGGGACGGATGCGGCGGAGCCTTTGTCAGCGATTCCACAGATCCGCTGATTTTCAGCACTGTCTCTGCGTCTCCTTCCCCTGTCAGGGACGTCTCTCTCTCTCTCTGCGGACTGTTCCGATCTCCGCTGTGCCGCTCTAGTTTGGTCACCGCTGCCTCCCGGTCCGTTCTTCTCTCCTCCCTCTCTGTCAGGTTACGCAGATCCGGCCGCCGCTCAGAGCTTGTTGTCGATCCTCCTGCTGCGTCACACCAGCGCTCTCTTTAACCGCCGACTCGGCTTCCTCCTTTTATATCCTCCGCTCTGGTACCCGGATCTTTCCCGCCGGGGTCACGAGTCTACTCTCTGCAGGTACGACAAGAATCAGCCAGTACTGGCGCGTGAGATAGTGGCTTAAATTGCCCCATGCGTCCGTTTAGTTCACACTGTCACCAATGTATAACACCAGGCATTTGGGCAGCATCACCCTGGGTTTTCATACTGGGGCATCACAGTCATTAATACATATTGGGGCACTTGGGCAGCATAACACTGGGGTTTTCATACTGGGGCATTACAGGAGTACAGTGCAGAGTTTTGCTGATCAGTGACCACCAGTTTTATCCGTTCTCTGCCTGAAAAACGCTCCATATCTGTGCTCAGTGTGCTGCATATATCTGTGCTCACACTGCTTAATTGTGGGGACTGAGGAGCAGCTGTATTATATAGGAGGAGTACAGTGCAGAGTTTTGCTGATCAGTGACCACCAGTTTTATCCATTCTCTGCCTGAAAAACGCTCCATATCTGTGCTCAGTGTGCTGCATATATCTGTGCTCACACTGCTTTATTGTGGGGACTGGGGACCAGCAGTATTATATAGGAGGAGTACAGTGCAGAGTTTTGCTGACAGTGACCACCAGTATATATAGCAGTACGGTACGGAAGGCCACTGCTCTACCTACCTCTGTGTCGTCAAGTATACTATCCATCTAGATTCTATACCTGTGGTGCATTTTAGTTTTGCAGTTTGCTGACAGTGACCACCAGTATATATAGCAGTACGGTACGGAAGGCCACTGCTCTACCTACCTCTGTGTCATCAAGTATACTATCCATCTAGATTCTATACCTGTGGTGCATTTTAGTTTTGCAGTTTGCTGACAGTGACCACCAGTATATATAGCAGTACGGTACGGAAGGCCACTGCTCTACCTACCTCTGTGTCGTCAAGTATACTATCCATCTAGATTCTATACCTGTGGTGCATTTTAGTTTTGCAGTTTGCTGAAAGTGACCACCAGTATATATAGCAGTACGGTACGGAAGGCCACTGCTCTACCTACCTCTGTGTCGTCAAGTATACTATCCATCTAGATTCTATACCTGTGGTGCATTTTAGTTTTGCAGTTTGCTGACACAGAGACCACCAGTATATATAGCAGTACGGTACGGAAGGCAACTGCTCTACCTACCTCTGTGTCATCAAGTATACTATCCATCCATACCTGTGGTGCATTTAAGTTGTGCGCAGTATATATAGTAGTAGGCCATTGCTATTGATACTGGCATATAATTCCACACATTAAAAAATGGAGAACAAAAATGTGGAGGTTAAAATAGGGAAAGATCAAGATCCACTTCCACCTCGTACTGAAGCTGCTGCCACTAGTCATGGCCGAGACGATGAAATGCCATCAACGTCGTCTGCCAAGGCCGATGCCCAATGTCATAGTAGAGAGCATGTAAAATCCAAAAAACAAAAGTTCAGTAAAATGACCCAAAAATCAAAATTTAAAGCATCTGATGAGAAGCGTAAACTTGCCAATATGCCATTTACGGCACGGAGTAGCAAGGAACGGCTGAGGCCCTGGCCTATGTTCATGGCTAGTGGTTCAGATTCACATGAGAATGGAAGCACTCATCCTCTCGCTAGAAAACTGCAGTGCCACTCCTAGATGGGCCAGGTGTTTGTGTCGGCCACTTGGGTCGCTTAGCTTAGTCACACAGCTACCTCATTGCGCCTCTTTTTTTCTTTGCATCATGTGCTGTTTGGGGACTATTTTTTTGAAGTGCCATCCTGTCTGACACTGCAGTGCCACTCCTAGATGGGCCAGGTGTTTGTGTCGGCCACTTGTGTTGCTTAGCTTAGTCACACAGCGACCTTGGTGCGCCTCTTTTTTTCTTTGCATCATGTGCTGTTTGGGGACTATTTTTTTGAAGTGCCATCCTGCCTGACACTGCAGTGCCACTCCTAGATGGGCCAGGTGTTTGTGTCGGCCACTAGGGTCGCTTAGCTTAGTCACACAGCGACCTTGGTGCGCCTCTTTTTTTCTTTGCATTATGTGCTGTTTGGGGACTATTTTTTAAATCTGCCATCCTGTCTGACACTGCAGTGCTACTCCTAGATGGGCCAGGTGTTTGTGTCGGCCACTTGGGTCGCTTAGCTTAGTCACACAGCTACCTCATTGCATCTCTTTTTTTCTTTGCATCATGTGCTGTTTGGGGACTATTTTTTTGAAGTGCCATCCTGTCTGACACTGCAGTGCCACTCCTAGATGGGCCAGGTGTTTGTGTCGGCCACTTGTGTCGCTTAGCTTAGTCACACAGCGACCTTGGTGCGCCTCTTTTTTTCTTTGCATCATGTGCTGTTTGGGGACTATTTTTTTGAAGTGCCATCCTGCCTGACACTGCAGTGCCACTCCTAGATGGGCCAGGTGTTTGTGTTGGCCACTTGTGTCGCTTAGCTTAGCCATCCAGCGACCTCGGTGCAAATTTTAGGACTAAAAATAATATTGTGAGGTGTGAGGTGTTCAGAATAGACTGAAAATTAGTTTAAATTATGGTTATTGAGGTTAATAATACTATGGGATCAAAATGACCCCCAAATTCTATGATTTAAGCTGTTTTTGAGGGTTTTTTGTAAAAAAAACACCCGAATCCGACAAAAAATTTTCAGGGAGGTTTTGCCAAAACGCGTCCGATTCCAAAACACGGCCGCGGAACCGAATCCAAAACACAAAACCCGAAAAATTTCCAGTGCACATCACTACTCTGCACATGTTATATCTGCCCCACCTGCAGTGCACATGGTTTTGCCCATTAGAGGAAATGTTTAGCAATCAATCTTGAATTAGGCCCATTGCATAATATATTGTTCCCTTGGAATGATATATCGTACACATAGCATAGTGTGTTCCCACGATCACGCATGCCCAGAGGTCGTTCTCATGTCATCTCATTTGATGTACTGCACGTCTGATTGGACGTTCCCGCAGTGACGGCATGTATTATGTAATATGCAGAGGGTGCAGCAGCGCAATGTATCATTACATCGCATCACTCAGTCAGCTGGGACACAAATCGTGTAGTGTGTGCTTAGCTTAAGACTGAGGGTTAAATGTATGATATCGGCACATATAGCGCTAGTATCACTCTTCCCGATTTGCCTCTTTACTGAGCCAAGGTGTATTAACATCTTGGCTACCTGAGAGGGGGAGTGAAAACTCCCTCTTCTGTCAATGCCTGCCAAAGGCTGCGGCCACTGTGCATCAGCCTAGTTCACTGGGCATGCGTGAGATCTTGCAAGTCTCGCGAGATCTCACATGCAACCTGGATCGCTGTACCTGGCTGTGGTGTATAGGCAACAATCCTGCAGCTGTCGAAATCGATAGCTATAGGCAGGGGTGTAGCAAGGGTGGCTCCACTGGCAGTGGCGTAACTAGAAATTTTTCTCCCCCAAGCCAAAAAATCCTTCTGCGCCCCCCCCCCCCCATACCCCCAATAATTGGCAATAGTAAAGGGACAAATATGCGCGCGGCGTAGGTGCGCGCCGCCAAAAAGGGTGTGTGGCTTCGTTGAAATGGGCGTGGCTTCGCGTAAAGGGGCGTGGCATTGCAGGAAAAGACTACCTTATACCCCAGTTTTGCAACCTGCACGCCCAGACGTTAGCCACCACAGGAAAGAAAAATAATCCTGATTCATGCCCCTTACATTATTTGTCATTTTTCCTCCTTATAGTAATGCCCAGTATACATTATTCCACATACTGCAATGGCCTTAGCCATTATGCCACACACAATAATGCACATGACACAATATGCACACACTGTAATGCCCCCGACACATTATGCCACACACCGTAATGCCTGTGACACATTATGACAGGAATCGCAATGCCCGTTATACATTATGCTACACACTGCAATGCCCCTGATACATTATAGCACATACAATGTCTGTGACACAGTATGACACACACCACAATGATCCTGAGACATTATACCACATACCACAATGTCCGTGATATAGTATACAACACACCGTAATGCCTGACACATTATGACACACACCGCAATGTCCGTGATACATTATGCCACACACCGTAATGCCCATTACACATTAAGTTCTACAGTAAGGCTTCTAATTACTTTTAAATTACCTTGTGCCAGATCTTCCCCCACAGTGCCAGGTATAAGCCCCCAGTGCCAGATCTTCCCCCACAGTGCCTGCTCCCCCGCCCCCCCCCGCCCCCACTCCTTTGTGTTGGAGGGACACGGAGCGCATAGCGCGCCTCTCCTGTGTCCCTCCTGGCTCTCCTGCCGGTCTAATAAAGGAAGTGCCGGTTCGTGAGCCAATCAGAGCTCACGAACGGCACTTCCTTTATTAGACAGGCCGGGGGAGAGCCAGGGAGGGACACAGGAGAGGCGCGCGATGTGCGCTCCGTGTCCCTCCTTACAGCAGCGGAGGGAAGGAGACCGCAGATTGACACTGTCACACTTACTCACCCTTTACTGTCACACACACCCACTCACCCCGCACTGTCAGACATACCCACTCACCCTTTACTGTCACACATTCTCACTTACCCTTTACTGTCACACATACCCACTCACCCCACACTGTCACACATACCCACTCACCCTTTACTGTCACACATTCTCACTCACAACGCACTGTCACACATTCTCACTCACCACGCACTGTCACACATACTCACTCACTGCTACACATACCCATTCATTCCACACTGTCACACATACCCACTCACTGTTACACATTCCCACTCACCCTTTGCTGTCAAATATACCCACTCACTCCGCACTGTCATACATACGCACTCACCCCTTATTGTCACCCATTCTCAGAGACCCCAGTACAACCACACACAAATAAAGATAAATGTCTCACTTAGGTGGTCATTCCGAGTTGTTCGCTCGGTAATTTTGTTCGCATCGCATTGATTTTCCGCTAATTGCGCATGCGCAATGTTCGCACTGCGACTGCGCCAAGTAAATTTGCTATGCATTTAGGAATTTTACTCACGGCATTACGAGGTTTTTTCTTCGTTCTGGTGATCGTAATGTGATTGACAGGAAGTGGGTGTTTCTGGGCGGAAACTGGCCGTTTTATGGGTGTGTGTGAAAAAACTCTACCGTTTCTGGGAAAAACGCGGGAGTGTCTGGAGAAACGGAGGAGTGTCTGGCCGAACGCTGGGTGTGTTTGTGACGTCAAACCAGGAACGAAACTGACTGAACTGATCGCATTTGCTGACTAAGTGTGGAGCTACTCAGAAACTGCTAAGAAGTGTCTATTCGCAATTCTGCTAATCTTTCGTTCGCAATTTTACTATGTTAAGATTCACTCCCAGTAGGCGGCGGCTTAGCGTGTGCAAAGCTGCTAAAAGCAGCTTGCGAGCGAACAACTCGGAATGAGGGCCTATGTACCATTGTCACAAATGTCCCCTCTGCCCATCTATGCTGCATCCAGGTGTCTCTTCACGTCCCCTCCAATGTGAAAGTACATATCATACTGAAGCCTGGGGTTGCCCAAACCTAATCCTCCTCCCTGCAGCCTAAATCTAACCCCTCCAGGGAGCATCCTAACCCTAACCCCGTAGTCTAAATCTACCCCCCCGCTGCCCCCACACTTACCTGTTGGCCTGGCAGTGTCTACTCGTTTGAGATCCTGTCTGTCAGGATTCCGGCGCCGGGCTGGAGACCCTATTCGGGATGCGTGCTGGTATTCCGAATAGTGGGGGTCATTCCGACTTGATCGCTCACTAGCAGTTTTTAGCAGCCGTGCAAACGCATAGTCGCCGCCCACGGGGGAGTGTATTTTTGCTTTGCAGAAGTGCGAACGCCTGTGCAGCAGAGTGCGTGCAAACACATTTTGTGCAAAACAAGACCAACCCTGTAGTAACTTATCCTGTGCGATGATTTCTGCAATGAATGACACGGTAATGATGTCAGATACCCACCCAGCAAACGCCCAGCCATGCCTGCGTTTCTCCAAACACTCCCAGAAAACGATCAGTTGACACCCACAAACACCCTCTTCCTGTCAATCTCCTTGCGTTCAGCTGTGCGATTGGAATCGTCGCTAGAACCAGTGCAAAACCACAAAGGACTTCGTACCTGTACGATGCACGTGTGCATTACGGTGCATATGCATGCGCAGAATAGCCTTTTTTTCAATGATCGCTACGCAGCGAACAACGGCAGCTAGCGATCAACTCGGAATGAACCCCAGTGTCAGGATTACGGCATCGATATTCTAACTGCCGGGATCCCGACTACTGGAATCCTGACTGGATACCCACAAGAATAGGTGCTAGCTGTTGCATAAAGGTCCACCAGGTTGCAAAGCTTCTTGGTGGGCTGTATGATATGGTCACTCAGCAATATATAGGCTAAAAAATGCAAAATCATGCACTTGGGTCTCAAAAACCCAAAGGCTAAATATAGTATCAAGGGTACTATAATGGAAACTACTGAGGAGGAAAGAGATTTAAGAGTCACTATTTCAAGTGACTTGAAGGCAGGAAAGCAATGCAACAAAGCAATGAGAAAGGCAAGTCAGATGCTTGGTTGCATAGGGAGAGGAATCAGTAGTAGGAAAAAAGAAGTGATAATGCCACTGTATAGGTCATTGGTGCGGCCCCATCTGGAATACTGTGTCCTGTTCTGGAGACCATATCTCAGAATATAAATACATTAGAGAGTGTACAAAGAAGGGCAACTAAAATGGTGCATGGCCTACATCACAAAACGTACCCGGAAAGGCTAAAAGATCTTAACATGTATAGTTTGGAAGAGAGAAGGGAAAGGGGGGACATGATAGAAACTTTCAAATATATCAAGGATCTTAACAAAGTTCAGGAGGGAAACATTCTTCAAAGGAAGAGAAATATTAGAACTCGAGGACATACACTGAAACTGGAGGGGGGGGGGGGTAGGTTCAGGGGAATTTTAAGGAAAAATTACTTCACAGAAAGGGTAGTGGATAAGTGGAATAGTCTCCTATCAGAGGTGGTAGAGGCTAAGACTGTAGAGCAATTTAAACATGCTTGGGATAGGCATATTATTTATTCATTATTTATTTATTACCAGTTATTTATATAGCGCACACATATTCCGCAGCGCTTTACAGAGAATTGGCCATTCACATCAGTCCCTGCCCCAGTGGAGCTTACAATCTATATTCCCTATCACATGTACACGCACACACATTCACCCTAGGGTTAATTTTGTTGGGAACCAATTAACCTACCAGTATATTTTTGGATTATGCATATGAATATCCTTACAAAGAATTAAGGTTCAAACAGGGTTGAGATTACCTAAAGGATAAAAAAAGGGGCAGACTAGATGGGCCAAGTGGTTCTTATCTGCCATCAAATTCTATGTTTCTATGTAGGATGTGTGTGGACTCTGCAGTGGGGAATATAATTGGATAGGAAAGTTTATGAAGGTTATGTGGGCAGTTCTGGAATTTGATAAGCTTGCCTGAAGAGGTGAGTTTTCAGGGAAGAGTTTGGAGACTAGAGGAGAGTATTATTGTGCATGGCATTCCACAGAGTGGGTGCAGCCCAAAGAAAGTCCTGCAATCATGAATGGGAGCAAACAATGAGTGAGGATGAGAGACGTAGATCTTGTGAAGAGTGAAGATATCGGGTTGAGAGCTATGTTGATATAAACGAAGATATGTACGTTGGTGTAGTATAGTTAATGACCTTGTGTTTTAGCAAAAGTATTTTATATTGAATAGGATAGAATACAGGTTACCAATGGACGGACTGACAGAGCGGCTCCATAGATGATGAACGTCTAGTGAGGAAGATTAGCCTCGCAGCAGCCTTCAGAATGGATTGTAGTGGTGAGAGTCTCTTTTTGGTAAAACCAGTAAGAAAACTATTGCAATAATCAATGCAGGAGATAATGATAGCATGGATTAGAGTCTTTGCAGTTGTCTTGTGTAAGGTATGGTCACATTTTGGATGTTTTTAGATGTATGTAGCAAGATTTTGAGATAGATCGAAGGTGAGGAACAAAAGACCGTTCAGAGTTGAGGATGACACCTAGGCAGCGAGCTTGTGTTTTAGGATTAGCTGTTAGAGTTCTCATCAGTGTTAGAAATATCTGGTTGGTAACTACTATTGGTCGGTGGAAATATAATGAATTCTGTTTTGGAAATACCCTCTGTCTTGCCACTGGCAATATCCCCTCTTCCTTTAAACAAAACCTTGCCTCTCCAGATGTAAAGAAACATAATCTTGATTCCTTCTCTATCTGACTCTAAGGGGCAAATGTAATAGAGTGAGAGTTTCAGAAAGTGAGAGATTTGGTAAGGTTTACCAGTTTTTTTTAAGGTGGCAATCATTTACACAGCAAGATCAAGCTGGTCTCAGCTCAGCCAGTCCAGACATTCTATTAACACTTATCACTTACTAATTTCTTTAACACTATTTCTCATTTTAATTACATTTCATTTTTGTATCACTTTCTTTATAGCTTCGGCTTCCTAACACTAATTTAGTAACACTATAGTTTTTTCACCGGTATGCTGGCCTGGGCTTTCTGGCTTATGCTGTTTTTTTGGGGTGCCACACCCTGCACCTAGATATATCGCTAGGGACCCCAAATATACAGAGAGGCCTTGATGTGGCTTTGGGGCTTATTCATACATTTGCGCAAATATATGTAGATCTCTGAATTCTAATATTGTGTGGGATTTAAATCTGGTTACTGTTATCATTCAGGGTGCTGGGGGAAACAAAATGCCTTTTTTTTTTAGTTACTGAATATATCAAGGAAACCCTGAACATGGGTTCATCAAAAAGTCTAAGTTATCTGCAGGAGATGGGCTCTTTTTTGTTATGATGACAGAAAGAAGGTCTCAGACCTTGTATTGACTACCAATGCCTAAATGCTATCACAGTTAAGGGCCAATACACATTGGGTGGGATTCAAATGACATATCACGCCCAATTTCCTTTCTAAAATGATCTCCGTTATTGTGCATATTGCACCCATAGTGATTAGGTTTAGCTGTATAAAGGGTTGGGTGCCTCCTTACTTCGTGGGCAGCAAGCTGAAATAATGATACCACGCCCCTGAGGGTAGGAACAGAACAGGTGTGGAAAGGGATGAAAAGAACTGAATCCCTCCCATTGAGTTCAAAATGTGCTGGAAGCACCACAAGTCAGAGCAGCACCACAGGCAGAAGACTGGTTACACAGAGGGAGCTGAAATGATGATAACATGCCCCAAGGACAGAAACAGAATGGGTGTGGAAAGGGGTGAAAAGAATTGAATAACGCCCAGACAGTCTACCAATCTGCACTGCTTCACACTTAGACAGAAACACTCCTTTCATCAAAGTTTATCAGCTCTCCTCACATTCTTAACTCTTCAACCTCCCTCCTCAACACCTACTTCAGGGCACTGAGTCATAAAGTCATACTGTTTTATCTGGCAATCACTTAAGTGGAGATGTATCAAACTGTCAAAAGAGATAAAGTGGAGTAGTTGCCATAGCAACTAATCATCTTGTAATTTTAATTCCAATTTTAATTTTATACACTAAAAGTGTTGAATAAAATACTGGATTTAGGGAAAAGGAAGATTTTATTTAAAAAAAATTATGTTGTACTGTATTTCTCTATCGTCCTAGTGGATGCTGGGGTTCCTGAAAGGACCATGGGGAATAGCGGCTCCGCAGGAGACAGGGCACAAAAAGTAAAGCTTTATGATCAGGTGGTGTGTACTGGCTCCTCCCCCTATGACCCTCCTCCAAGCCTCAGTTAGGTTTTTGTGCCCGTCCGAGAAGGGTGCAATCTAGGTGGCTCTCCTAAAGAGCTGCTTAGAAAAGTTTAGCTTAGGTTTTTTATTTTACAGTGAGTCCTGCTGGCAACAGGATCACTGCAACGAGGGACTTAGGGGAGAAGAAGTGAACTCACCTGCGTGCAGGATGGATTGGCTTCTTTGGCTACTGGACATTAGCTCCAGAGGGACGATCACAGGTACAGCCTGGATGGTCACCGGAGCCTCGCCGCCGGCCCCCTTGCAGATGCTGAAAAGAGAAGAAGGTCCAGAATCGGCGGCAGAAGACTCCTCAGTCTTCTTAAGGTAGCGCACAGCACTGCAGCTGTGCGCCATTGCTCTCAGCACACTTCACACGGCAGTCACTGAGGGTGCAGGGCGCTGGGGGGGGGGGGGCGCCCTGGGAAGCAATGTAAACCTATTTTTTGGCATAAAATACCTCACATATAGCCTCCGGGGGCTATATGGAGATATTTAACCCCTGCCAGAATCCGTTAAAGAGCGGGAGACGAGCCCGCCGAAAAAGGGGCGGGGCCTATCTCCTCAGCACACAGCGCCATTTTCCTCACACAGCTCCGCTGGTCAGGAAGGCTCCCAGGCTCTCCCCTGCACTGAAAAGATTTAGAATGTGCTGCTAAATGAATGTCCACTGGGGATCCCGGACTGGAACGCTGGACCAAAAGTTCCCTGGGGAAATAAGTTGAATTACAGCTGGTTTTACCCGTATAATCAGAGACTTCCAAATGCTTTGTAGAAAACAGCAAGCACGCTGTATCACTTGAATCCAAGCTGGGTCTCTCCGAATGGTGCTGTAGTGTTGAAGTCCCACAGGGAATGGTTCCAAAGCAAATGTTCCAAAGTATAGTTAGTAAATGTCCATATCTGGATCCTGATGTAATGTGGAGTATTTGTATTTAAGCAGCTTCTTCACACTTAACGCGTTTCCCTAGGCACGGTCACCTAGCTTCATCAGAAGGTTCCAGGATCCAGATATGGACATTTACTAACTATACTTTGGAACATTTGCTTTGGAACCATTCCCTGTGGGACTTCAACACTACAGCACCATTCGGAGAGACCCAGCTTGGATTCAAGTGATACAGCGTGCTTGCTGTTTTCTACAAAGCATTTGGAAGTCTCCGATTATACGGGTAAAACCAGCTGTAATTCAACTTATTTCCCCAGGGAACTTTTGGTCCAGCGTTCCAGTCCGGGATCCCCAGTGGACATTCATTTAGCAGCACATTCTAAATCTTTTCAGCTCCATTTATGCCCTAACTTTATATGAATTTGTTTCTTGATTTTATTCATGTTTTTATTAATTAGTGTTTAGTAATAAATCTAAATATCTTTTTCATCATCCATAGTTGTTTAATTGTTTTAATTATTGGAAAGGCAGCCAGCGCCAGCTTCAGTATATTTTGTTGTTAAAACTCTTTCTTTGGGACTGACAATCCCTTGCTGGCAGCTGTGACAGCGCGTCTGGAAGTGTTCTCCTCTCCCCTGCACTGCACTACAGAAACAGGGTAAAACAAGAGAGGGGGGGCAAAATTGTGGCAAAATTATATATATTAAAGCAGCTATATAGGGAGCACTTATTATAAGGCTATCCCTGTCATATATAGCGCTTTTGGTGTGTGCTGGCAAACTCTCCCTCTGTCTCCCCAAAGGGCTAGTGGGGTCCTGTCTTCTTTAAGAGCATTCCCTGTGTGTCTGCTGTGTGTCGGTACGTGTGTGTCGACATGTATGAGGACGATATTGGTGTGGAGGCGGAGCAATTGCCAAATATGGGGATGTCACCCCCTAGGGAGTCGACACCAGAATGGATGGCTTTATTTATGGAATTACGGGATAGTGTCAACACGCTAAAGCAGTCGTTTGACGACATGAGACGGCCGGACAATCAATCAGCACCTGTCCAGGCGCCTCAAACACCGTCAGGGGCTGTAAAACGCCCGTTACCTCAGTCGGTCGACACGGACCCAGACACAGGCACTGATTCCAGTGGCGACGGTGACGAATCAACCGTATTTTCCAGTAGGGCCACACGTTATATGATTTTGGCAATGAAGGAGGCGTTACATATTGCTGATACTACAGGTACCACAAAACAGGGTATTATGTGGGGTGTGAAAAAACTACCTATAGTTTTTCCTGAATCAGATGAATTAAATGAGGTGTGTGATGAAGCGTGGGTTGCCCCCGATAAAAAACTGCTAATTTCAAAGAAGTTATTGGCTTTATACCCTTTCCCGCCAGAGGTTAGGGCGCGCTGGGAAACACCTCCTAGGGTGGACAAGGCGCTCACACGCTTATCAAAACAAGTGGCGTTACCCTCTCCTGAGACGGCCGCACTTAAAGATCCAGCAGATAGGAGGATGGAAAATATCCAAAAAAGTATATACACACATACAGGTGTTATACTACGACCAGCTATAGCGACAGCCTGGATGTGCAGTGCTGGGGTAGCTTGGTCAGAGTCCCTGATTGAAAATATTGATACCCTGGATAGGGACAATGTTTTACTGTCTTTAGAGCAAATAAAGGATGCGTTTCTTTATATGCGTGATGCACAGAGGGATATTTGCACACTGGCATCACGGGTAAGTGCTATGTCCATTTCGGCCAGAAGAAGTTTATGGACGCGACAGTGGTCAGGTGATGCGGACTCAAAACGGCATATGGAAGTTTTGCCGTATAAAGGGGAGGAGTTATTTGGTGTTGGTCTATCGGATTTGGTGGCCACGGCTACAGCCGGGAAATCCACCTTTTTACCTCAAGTCACTCCCCAACAGAAAAAGACACCGACTTTTCAGCCGCAGCCCTTTCGTTCCTTTAAAAACAAGAGAGCAAAGGGATATTCATATCTGCCACGAGGCAGAGGAAAGGGGAAGAGACTGCAACAGGCAGCTCCTTCCCAGGAACAGAAGCCCTCCCCCGCTTCTACAAAAGCCTCAGCATGACGCTGGGGCTTCTCAAGCGGACTCGGGGGCGGTGGGGGGTCGTCTCAAGAATTTCAGCGCGCAGTGGGCTCACTCGCAGGTGGATCCCTGGATCCTGCAGATAATATCTCAGGGTTACAGGTTGGAACTAGAGACGTCTCCACCTCGCCGTTTCCTGAAGTCTGCTTTACCAACGTCCCCCTCCGACAGGGTGACGGTCTTGGAAGCCATTCACAAGCTGTACTCTCAGCAGGTGATAGTCAAGGTACCCCTTTTACAACAAGGAAAGGGGTATTATTCCACTCTATTTGTAGTACCGAAGCCGGATGGCTCGGTAAGACCTATTCTAAATCTGAAATCCTTGAACCTGTACATAAAAAAGTTCAAGTTCAAGATGGAGTCACTCAGAGCGGTGATAGCGAACCTGGAAGAAGGGGACTTTATGGTATCCTTGGACATCAAGGATGCGTATCTCCACGTTCCAATTTACCCCTCACACCAGGGGTACCTCAGGTTCGTCGTACAGAACTGTCACTATCAGTTTCAGACGCTGCCGTTTGGATTGTCCACGGCACCTCGGGTCTTTACCAAGGTAATGGCCGAGATGATGATTCTTCTTCGAAGAAAAGGCGTATTAATTATCCCATACTTGGACGATCTCCTAATAAGGGCAAGGTCCAGAGAACAGCTAGAGATGGGACTAGCACTGTCTCAAGAAGTGCTAAAGCAGCACGGGTGGATTCTGAATATTCCAAAATCCCAGTTAATTCCGACAACACGTCTGCTGTTCTTAGGGATGATTCTGGACACGGTTTAGAAAAAGGTTTTTCTCCCGGAGGAAAAAGCCAAGGAGTTATCCGAACTTGTCAGGAACCTCCTAAAACCAGGAAAGGTGTCTGTACATCAATGCACAAGAGTCCTGGGAAAAATGGTGGCTTCTTACGAAGCAATTCCATTCGGCAGATTCCACGCAAGAGTTTTCCAGAGGGATCTGCTGGACAAATGGTCAGGGTCGCATCTTCAGATGCACCAGCGGATAACCCTGTCTCCAAGGACAAGGGTATCTCTTCTGTGGTGGTGGCAGAGTGCTCATCTATTGGTGGGCCGCAGATTCGGCATACAGGATTGGATCCTGGTGACCACGGACGCCAGCCTGAGAGGCTGGGGAGCAGTCACACAAGGAAGAAACTTCCAGGGCGTGTGGTCGAGCCTGGAAACGTCTCTTCACATAAACATTCTGGAACTAAGAGCAATCTACAATGCTCTAAGCCAGGCAGAACCTCTGCTTCAAGGAAAACCGGTGTTGATCCAGTCGGACAACATCACGGCAGTCGCCCATGTAAATAGACAGGGCGGCACAAGAAGCAGGAGTGCAATGGCAGAAGCTGCAAGGATTCTTCGCTGGGCGGAGAATCATGTGATAGCACTGTCAGCAGTGTTCATCCCGGGAGTGGACAACTGGGAAGCAGACTTCCTCTGCAGACACGACCTTCACCCGGGAGAGTGGGGACTTCATCCAGAAGTTTTCCACATGCTTGTAACCCGTTGGGAAAGACCAATGGTGGACATGATGGCGTCTCGCCTCAACAAAAAACTGGACAGGTATTGCGCCAGGTCAAGAGATCCGCAGGCAATAGCTGTGGACGCGCTGGTAACGCCTTGGGTGTACCAGTCGGTGTATGTGTTTCCTCCTCTGCCTCTCATACCAAAAGTATTGAGAATTATACGGCAAAGAGGCGTAAGAACGATACTAGTGGCTCCGGATTGGCCAAGAAGGACTTGGTACCCGGAACTTCAAGAGATGATCACGGAGGATCCGTGGCCTCTACCTCTGAGAAGGGACCTGCTTCAGCAGGGTCCCTGTCTGTTTCAAGACTTACCGCGGCTGCGTTTGACGGCATGGCGGTTGAACGCCGGATCCTAAAGGGAAAAGGCATTCCGGAAGAAGTCATTCCTACCTTGATTAAAGCAAGGAAGGAAGTAACCGCGCAACATTATCACCGCATTTGGCGAAAATATGTTGCGTGGTGCGAGGATCGGAGTGCTCCGACGGAGGAATTTCAACTGGGTCGATTCCTACATTTCCTGCAATCAGGATTGTCTATGGGTCTCAAATTGGGATCTATTAAGGTTCAAATTTCGGCCCTGTCGATTTTCTTCCAGAAAGAATTGGCTTCAGTTCCTGAAGTCCAGACCTTTGTTAAGGGAGTACTGCATATACAGCCCCCTGTGGTGCCTCCAGTGGCACCGTGGGATCTCAATGTTGTTTTGGACTTTCTCAAATCTCATTGGTTTGAACCACTAAAAAATGTGGATTTGAAATATCTCACATGGAAAGTGACCATGCTACTAGCCCTGGCTTCGGCCAGGAGAGTGTCAGAACTGGCAGCTTTATCTTACAAAAGCCCATATCTGATTTTCCATTCGGACAGGGCAGAACTGCGGACTCGTCCGCATTTTCTCCCTAAGGTGGTGTCAGCATTTCATCTGAACCAGCCTTTTGTAGTGCCTGCGGCTACAAGCGACTTGGAGGACTCCAAGTTGTTGGACATTGTCAGAGCTTTAAAAATATACATTTCAAGGACAGCTGGAGTCAGGAAATCTGACTCACTGTTTATACTATATGCTCCCAACAAGTTGGGCGCTCCTGCGTCTAAGCAGACTATTGCTCGCTGGATTTGTAGTACGATTCAGCTTGCACATTCTGTGGCAGGCCTGCCACAGCCAAAATCGGTAAATGCCCACTCCACAAGGAAGGTGGGTTCTTCTTGGGCGGCTGCCCGAGGGGTCTCGGCATTACAACTCTGCCGAGCGGCTACGTGGTCGGGGGAGAACACGTTTGTAAAATTCTACAAATTTGATACCCTGGCTAAGGAGGACCTGGAGTTCTCTCATTCGGTGCTGCAGAGTCATCCGCACTCTCCCGCCCGTTTGGGAGCTTTGGTATAATCCCCATGGTCCTTTCAGGAACCCCAGCATCCACTAGGACGATAGAGAAAATAAGAATTTACTTACCGATAATTCTATTTCTCGGAGTCCGTGGTGGATGCTGGGCGCCCATCCCAAGTGCGGATTATCTGCAATAATTGTACATAGTTATTGTTACCTAAATCGGGTTATTGTTGTAGGGAGCCATCTTTCAGAGGCTCCTCTGTTATCATACTGTTAACTGGGTTTAGATCACAGGTTGTACGGTGTGATTGGTGTGGCTGGTATGAGTCTTACCCGGGATTCATAAATCCTTCCTTATTGTGTACGCTCGTCCGGGCACAGTATCCTAACTGAGGCTTGGAGGAGGGTCATAGGGGGAGGAGCCAGTACACACCACCTGATCATAAAGCTTTACTTTTTGTGCCCTGTCTCCTGCGGAGCCGCTATTCCCCATGGTCCTTTCAGGAACCCCAGCATCCACTACGGACTCCGAGAAATAGAATTATCGGTAAGTAAATTCTTATTATTGTGCAACTAGATTACAATAATTCTTTCTATATTGCAAAGGGAACTCTTTGGAGATCAAATATGTGTCTACAGTACATGTTTGTGTTGGTCACTGAACAATAAGGCTTGCATGTTCATCTGTGTACAGTTATGTAGAATGTTTTGTATAGCCATGTAAGCATCTTTATGACTGTGATTGCGTAATCCAATAACTGTATAGTTACAATGTAAAATTTGATTGTATTTGAGATAATGCAAAAAATAATATTCTGTATATGATAATTATATTAAAAGCAATACACTGTATAGGGGCCAAAGTTTAGAAGGGACTTTATACAGTTGGAAAGGAAAGGAGGGCGGGGGGGGGGGGGGGGGGGGGGGAGTAGTGTATAAAGTATTGCATTTTCAATGCGATACATACCTCTCTTTATTGCATGCATACCAGCGTTTATTAACACCATTTGCATGAATAATTATGCAAGGGACAGCTCTGCCGATAAGAGCTGTCTCCTGCAAAAACAGGACTTATGGATTTATGGCTCGGGAGTCCTATTGCACACTATTGCCAGTGAACAGTGTACGCGCTAGCCATGGTGTTGTTCGGATTCCCCCTGATGGTAAGAAACTCATAAGCCTCTATAGGCAATGCCATATCAGACACAAACTCAGACAAAGTTTTGTCATTTGTAATTTATGTAAATGTTTCCATTATTCCTAAATAAACATAGCCACATGCAGATACAGTGCTCCTGTTTGGGATGCAGTATAATGTCAATGTTCAAACTGTCAACAGTTATGATGTTGACATTGTTTAAATGTCAACATAGAACATGTTGACATCTTAGGAATGTTGATATTTTGCACAAAGCGGAAGGAAAGGATTAGGCTGTAGGAGTGGAAGTTTAGGCTATGGAACAGGAGGTTCAGGGAAGGCCACTTTGAGGAGGGTTAGAGTTAGACATAAGGGAAGGTTAGGGGTTACTGTTACTTATTGCCAAAACCAGAAGACAGGATCAGCTGGCTACCAGACTCAGAAGATACAGCTGAAGCTACCAGAGCTCTGTTACCAGGTACGGTCAGAATCCTGATGGATTCCGAAGGTAAAAACTGGCCTTGGAGTTAAGGTTAGGCACCAGGGTGTGGGTTAAGCTGTGGGGGCTAGGCTGCATGGGGAGGTGGTTAGGGTCGGGTTGCAGAAGGGGATGGTTAGGGTCAGGCTTCAGGAGGGGAATGTTAGGGTTAGGCTATGGGAGTGGTGGGCTAGGATTAGGCTGTGGGAGGGGTGGGTTAGGATTAGGGTAGGGTCAAAATACCATGATCTGTCTGGATTTTGACTGTCGGAATTCCAATGTCGATATTCAGACTGTCGGGATTTTATACCCACCTGTTCCGTATATTCACTCCTGCATATGTCTGTATACATTGCACCAGATGCCAGCAGTCAGGTCAATGATGAAGTGGTTGCATCAGTAAGCACCAATTATAAGTGACTGGATAACTGTGCCAGGATTATAAAGTATGAGTCTAAAACAATAAAGTACAACACCTGATTATTAGGGTCTGATTGCAAAACATTTGTAAGAAATGAGCTGTTTAATCTTGCAGCTAGCTATCAGATAGTTACTCACTTTGTTACACAGTAAACGGTTATATAAGACTGGATCTGTGCCTAGCAACAAATTGTGACCATGCATCTGTTCAACAATGTATTCAGCATCTTTTACAGTAGTGTGCAGCTGTCCCTGAGGATGAGACAGTAGGAGCAGGGTGTTTTCGGTGTAAATTAAGTGGAGCCTCACAGCCTGGAGGTAGTGATTATGCTAAATCTAGATTAAGAGATAAATGCCACACACAGCTATCCCCGCCTATTCCAATTAGATAAGGCTCCAGTCTGTATAATCTTTGTATTAATTTATCATAGAAAAAAAAAATCAGCAATAGCTTTATGATGTTACTATACTTGGTCATGTTTACCGGAGGCATTGTAATGCTATTGTCTGTATAGCACAAACTGTTGTCTTTTCCTCTTTTCTCTAAACTGGTAGAGCCATTACTGAGATGCAGATGAGATGACAACAGTAATTATGCATTATGTTTAGTCCATCTGACAGATTCATCCAAAGTGGTGCGCTCCCTTTGGCTCTCTATTACATTGTATTCAGTAAATGCTGTAACAAGATGGAGTTGCACATGGAGCAGTATTTATTGAAACGCTTACCACTAGCTAAATACGCTACTGTACAGTATATACCATCTTTTCTACTAAAATAAATGGTTTCAAACACTGACACTGGTCTGTATCATCTCAGACACGGAGACACAGGCTCAGCAAATCAATCATTCTTTACTGTGTAGCGAGCAGGTAGAAGTTTTAGTGTATAGTAAGTCATGTAGACTGTCTGAATTTTCTATGTTGGAGAGATGGAGCCAGTTACCTCCTATATTGGAGCTGTTTTCATTGCCCTTATTTTATTTGCCAGCATTTAGCTCTTGATTGTGTTTGCTGGCACTATATATATATATATATATATATATATATATGTGTGTGTGTGTATATATATATATATATATATATATATATGTGTGTGTGTGTATATATATATATATATATATATATATGTGTGTGTGTGTGTGTGTATATATATATATATATATATATATACACATACAATAACAGTAGTGACCCAGCACTCCAGAAATTCCACCAGGGACTATCTTGCCCCGGTGACACTAGCCCCCAAATATAGCATAGTAGAGGAAGAGAGAAAGGCGGCACTTGGAGACTTGAATATGGTGAAACATATTGAAACATGGTGAATCAGTGGTTTATTTTTCAACATTTTGGGGACATGCTTCGTGATATAAACAAGCGACACAGCAAACAAAAACAGTTTAAATTAGAGATGAGCGGGTTCGGATTTACTCAGATTTACCCGAATCTCCTTATTGGCTCACGGGTGTCACGTGTTTTGGTTGCCAATACGAAAAATCCAGAAAAAAAGAACTTGCGATAATTCTGGCGTTAAGAACCGAGTAAATCCGAACCCGCTCATCTCTAGTTTAAATAGGCTTGTATTCTAGAATCCACTGCAGCACAGATCTAGATCCTGATGGCCAGGCTTTCGGTTGGTCTACTTCTGGTCACGGCATACATCACTTCAACAGAAGGGACATCACCTGGCCCCATCCAGCAGTCTTGGGAGCACTGTACAAAAACAACATCACCATGGTAACATAAAACATACTATCCTTTTAAACTGGGACACTCATGAATTATACAGGTTCTGTAGCTGGCTCACTTAAAACCTGCATTTCACCTGAATTTAATCAGCCACAGAACCTGTATAATCCATGATGGTCACAGTTTAAATGGATGGTATGGTAAGCTGAGGTATTGGTAGATGTTTGTGTCTGATCAGTCCAGTGATTAAAGTGGTCCTAGAGAGGTGATGGAACTCCACCCTCCCCCTCCGGGCACGCCCCCCAAAAGAGGCGTGTCTCAAAAAGAAAGGGGCATGGTCAAGCAATAGTATCCCCAATTAAAATTATGCTGCACAGTAGCACAATCTTATTCACATTACACCGCATAGTAGTGTCCCTTATTCATGTTATGACATACACATTAGTGCCCCTTATACACAAAGCCCACAGTAGTAGCACTCCTAATACACATAATGCCCATAGTAGTAGTACCCCTAATACACATAATGACCACAACAGTAGCACCCCTTATACAATGCCCACAGTAGTAGTGCCCCTTATGCAATGTCCACTATAGTGGTAGTGCCACAGTAGTAGTGCCCCTTATGTAGACCCCATAGTAGTGGTGCCCCTTATGCAATGCCCCCAGTAGTAGTGCCCTTATGTCCCCAGTAATGATCCCCTTATGAAGTGCACCCTATACAATGCCCTCATTAGTAGTGATCCCAGTAGTAATGCCCTTAGTGGTAATGCCCCAGTGTAGTATTTTCCCCAGTAGCAATGCCCATATAATAGTGCCACCTGTAGTAATGTCCACAGTTGTTTAGCCCCCTGTAGATATGCCCCATGTAGTTTACCCCCCTGTAGTTATGCCCCCAGTGGTAATGCCCCCTGTAGTTATGCTCCTAGTAGTTTAGCCCCCAGTAGTTCAGCCCCCAGTAGTTATAGCCCCCTGTAGTTATAGCCCCCAGTGGTAATGCCCCCTAGTGGTAATGCTCCCTGTAGTTTAGCCCCTGTAGTTATAGCCCCTGTAGTTGTGCTCCCTGTACTTTAGCCCCCCCAGTAGTTTAGCCCCCCAGTGGTAATGCCCCCTGTAGTTATATCCCCTGTAGTTATAGCCCCCCTGTAGTTTAGACCCCCAGAGGTAATGCCCCCTGTAGTTATGCCCCCTGTAGTTATGCCCCCAGTAGTTTAGCCCCCCCTGTAGTTTAGCCCCCCTGTAGTTATGCCCCCTGCAATTTAGCCCCTGTAGTTATAGCACTTGTAGTTATGACCCCAATAGTTTAGCCCCCCTGTAGTTTATACCCCCTGGTTATGCACCCTGTATAAGCTGCTTACACACACACACACACACACACACACACACAAACAATACTTACCAAGCCCCGCTCCTGTTTCCAGACTGCTGCCCTCCGTCTCCTCAGAACTATGGGAGAGACGTCATGATGTCTCTCCCATAGCGCACAGTTGCACACTGGCAGACCCGAAATCTCTCAGTAGTGAGCTCCTGCCTCCGGCTGCTACTGTAGAGAGGGAGCCGGGCGCCCACTGGTAACACAATCTCACCGAATGACGGGCACTCATCAGGTTAGGTGAGCCGGAGGAGGTGGAACTGCATTTCATCTCCAAATGGAACTGATGGAACACACAGTTCTGCCCAGTTCCGGCTCATTTTAACCCCAGGATCAGTCACTACAGGCATTCCAACATAACATGTGGCCCGGGAATTTGCTGGGTTTAGCAAGATGGCAAATTCCCAGATATCAGCTATGCAACCATGGTCGGGAGCAGGGTCATGGAGTGGGACTTTGTTTCTAGTGTGAAAGAGGTATAACAGTGCAGGTTTTAGTGATATCCATTGAGCAATTTGTTTATAGCAATCACTCGGTGCGCAAAAAACTGCAGCCGGCAGAATGTAACACTCCTAAGAGGTTCCCTTCACCCCTCACCATAAGTGACACAATACCAATAAATAGAGTAAACACTTAGCCGGCGCTGTCAGAATGTATCCTTATTGGAATATCATCCTTGAACTTCCACTTTTGTAGGACCCGGTTTCACCATAGAAAAATTAAACAAAGGTGCATATAGTGAAGTACGTTTAATACACATTAGAATTTACAAACACAAAACCATGAACAGTATTCCACCCAAAGCCTCTGGTAGCATGTAAGGCGGGTAATTACCGGATAAACACGGAACTGTGGCGGGTAGCCTAAAATGTAATTGTACCAGTTCCGAAGTGTTTGCAGTACAAGCAGAAGAAATGAAGGATAGATTTGTAGCCTCTGGATGTGATATAGGTAGAATAGAAAATGTAAAAAATAAAATAACATCAATAGACCGTGAGGACTTGTTCAAAACAGGGTAGAGAAAGAAAGGCAATAATTTGGTGTGGGCATTTGTGACGTCATTTAGTCCACAATACAAAATGATAGGAAAATCCATAAAAAAGCATTGGGGAATCCTGAAGAAGGACCCGGTAATAGGAAACCAATTATTTGAAAAACCAAAATGCATTTTTAGAAGAGCCCCGAACTTAAAAACAAATTTAGTACACAGTGCTTTACCTCCGAAGAAAGCCATGGGTACGATTAAATCAAAGGGCTTTTTTAGATGTGGGATATGTTTGGGTTGCAGAGGTATACAAACAGGGAAAAGCAAAATTACCAATGTTGAGGTTAATAATACTGAGGTAAAAATTACAGACTTCATTACGTGCAACAGTTCAAACGTGATATATGGAAATGAATGCACAAGTGGATTATGGTACATAGGAAGGACATCAAGGCCAGTCAAAGTACAGATCAGTGATAACCTTAGAAATATCAGGAAGGGTCTCACAACCCATGCACTCTCGGACCATTTTAGAGTTCAACATCAATGCAATCCCACAGCCATTAAACAATTTTGTGGCCTAAGACACATTAAAGGCCAATGGAGAAGGAAAGATCTATCTAGTCAATTAGCCCAGGCAGAAATGAAAATTATTTTTGACCTAGGGACATTAAAACCGGGGGAATTAAATGCTGATTTTGAAGTAAAATGTTTTTTTATAAAAATGTTCTTTTTTTATAACAAGATTTTAATTACATATATATTCTATATTATTATGTTGTTTGATTCACCTTTTGAAGGTTTTAACTGTGTCTAAATCTATTTATAACAGTTAATGCTGCTGCTTTGTTTACATACAACATCACCAGAAGTGACGCGACGGCACGCTGGAGCGAGACTCTGAAATTCCAATGAAAATGATTAAAATAGAGAAATACATTCTATTTAAGTGGATATATGTGTATGAACATGTGGAATAGGAGCCCATATCTGTATAAACAAGAATGTGAAACTGGAGCCCATAGATCTATAAAGACTGGAAGTGACATAACGGACCACTACAGAGGGACGAGGACCCAGATACATATCACGGACGTTGCCGAGAAACATAATGCAAAGCATGGGACCATGGGACAATTAGGAATGATGATGTATAGGGTCCAGCTGTGCATTCTGACCAGCAATTGGTGGATGGACATTTAAATATTACTGGATGCAGATGATCAGTATTCGCCTGGATACCTTGACAAAGACCCCAGATCGGGGGGGAAACGCGTTGGTGAGCTCTGTGGTAGCAAGGAACGAGGGTAGAACTACCGGTGATCGGTGTGTATATTAGAGGTGGTGACGGGACGATCCGGAGTTCTTTTCATCAAATCACACGCTGATAGGAACTGTTTGGCCACGGTTCCGTGTTTATCCGGTAATTACCCGCCTTACATGCTACCAGAGGCTTTGGGTGGAATACTGTTCATGGTTTTGTGTTTGTAAATTCTAATGTGTATTAAACGTACTTCACTATATGCACCTTTGTTTAATTTTCCTATGGTGAAACCGGGTCTTACAAAAGTGGAAGTTCAAGGAGGATATTCGAATTAGAATACATTCTGACAGTGCCGGCTAAGTGTTTACTCTATTTAGTGATATCCAGGCTTCAGCACAGATGGTTAAATCAAAATAATTGAGGTACTAATGAAATCACCTTTACTCTAGCATGGATATCACTAAAGCCTGGGGCCAGATGTAATTAAGTCCGAGTTGGCCGGAGGTACGGGTTCCTATCCAAAGTCGCACATTTTTTTAAAGTGGCAATCATTTGCAAGGTAAATTATGACATTGTATAAGATTGCTTCTTTAAAAAAAAGTCAGAGTTCGCCCGGGAACTCGCACCTCCGGCCAACTCGGGCTTCATTCCATCCAGCCCCTGGACTGGCCTTGAGGACCGAGGTTGGGAATGCCTGAGTCACTACATGAAGTGATAAAAGAAGCAAGCATTGCAACATGGAATGGTTAGACAAATAATTCTTTAAATGAGATCAATCTCCACAACCCAATGATAAAAAAAAAAAAAAAAAAAAAAGCATGCAATACACTGAACCCTACTTTCAGACTCTCAGAAAATGTATTTTACAAGGACTAAGGCAGTGGTTCCCAAACTTTTTTGAATCACGGCACCCTACAGTATCAGAATTGTTTTCACGGCACCCCTAGGCCAAAAGTTTCTTATTGAAAAATTTAGACAAAAATATTAAATTAAGTAAATTATGTTTATATGTCATCCTTCGGTTCAATTATGTGGTGAGGATAAGATTTGCTTCTGTTTATACATATATTTTGTGATTGGAAGAAGCCACAAACACTAGTTTTGTCTACTACATTGACAATAAATAGTTTGAATTGGTCCTGGACCACCAACCTGAGACACTCCTGCAAGTGTGGTCAGGGTGGTCAGAACTAAAAACAACACACTAAAGGGTTTATAGAAGTTCAGATTGTTGCCCATAGCAACCAATCAATCAGCTTCTACTTATCATTTATCTAGCATCTTTTAGAAGATAATAGCTAGAATGTGATTGGTTGCTATGGGCAACATCTCCACTTCTGTAAACCCGCACTTTAGTAAATATAAAACTAATAGGCTTATTATTGCAATAGGTATCAATATTTTAGTTCTTCTTTAAATATTTATATTTGTTGGAGTTGGAGTATTTCAATTATTACTATATTTTATCTGTATTTTATTATTTATGTATTAGTATTTTTGGTCCCATTATTTGCTGAGTCATTAGCTATTTTTAATGTGCAGAGATATTTTTTTTTCCTTTCTCTTCACCTGCTTTCTAACCCTGGCCCTCATTCCGAGTTGATTGCTCGTTATTTTCCTTCGCATCGGTGCGATTTTCCGCTAACTGCGCATGCACAATGTTCGCACTGCGGCTGCGTCAAGTAAATTTGCTAAGAAGTTTGGTATTTTACTCACGGCATTACAAGGTTTTTTCTTCGTTCTGGTGATCGGAGTGTGATTGACAGGAAGTGGGTGTTTCTGGGCGGAAACTGACCGTTTTATGGGTGTGTGTGAAAAAACGCTGCCGTTTCTGGGAAAAACGCAAGAGTGGCTGGAGAAACGGGGGAGTGTCTGGGCGAACTCTGGGTGTGTTTGTGACATCAAACCAGGAACGAAACTGACTGAACTGATCGGAATGGCAGAGTAAGTGTCGAGCTACTCAGAAACTGCTAAGAAATTTCTATTCGCAATTTTGAGAATCTTTCGTTCGCAATTCTGCTGTGCTAAGATTCACTCCCATTAGGCGGCGGCTTAGCGTGTGCAATGCTGCTAAAAGCAGCTTGCAAGCTAACAACTCGGAATGAGGGCTCCTGTTCCTCACATCTCCCCAATTGTTCCCGTCTCCCTCTATCCTTCCACTTTTTCACCCATCTCCCTCATGTCTAGCAGTTGTTTATGACCACAAGTCTTGTTATTAGACCCAGTTTTCTTTTCTGCTGGTCCACTCTGCTGAGTTCAAAAAAATTACTATTGCAGATGTTTTG
Organism: Pseudophryne corroboree; assembly: GCF_028390025.1. NCBI lineage: Eukaryota > Metazoa > Chordata > Amphibia > Anura > Myobatrachidae > Pseudophryne > Pseudophryne corroboree. Next base: position 528,817,394 of record NC_086446.1, on the reverse strand, counting down.
CTAATGTTTTACCACTACTGCAAGAGCCTACAATCGCTGCACATTTATAGTCTATCGGGTTGTGTCATTTACCCATTATTACATGAGTGATACACTTCATTAGTCTCTGCATACCTTTGCCTTTCTGTTCTTATACAAATTTACACAGTCTATGTCACCATTATCTACGGAATAGCTACTTTGCATTAAATTGCATGGTGGTCATAATAATTTGGGTGCTCAGCGTATAATAGATTTGATTATATACTACGTCATTGCAGTAATTTCACCTTATGCCTGAGTCCTGTCATCAGCAAAATCAAATATGTTGGAAATCCCTGACTTGCCAATTCCAAGCAACAATTGATCAGTAACAGTGAATCAGGGATTTTTATAACATATAGAATTTAGACAATCACTAGACAATCAGCAATCATCGGAGTGCGCCAATCCGATAGGCATAGGCAGAACAAGGATCGGCCTATAGATGTATGCCTGCATAAAGCTGGTACACACTAGATGACATTTAAAAATAATTTGCAGATAACAACCATTCGTAACAGCAAATTTGTTTTAATGTCCAGTGTGTACACACTATATCGCCAGCAATGCGCGCTCCCGAGGGTCATTAGCGATGTCCTCAGTCATTTGTATATTCAGCTCAATTTCGACAATGTTGTTAACAACTAGGACCATATTGTGCAGTGTGTAGGCTACCAACGACAAACGCCATGTTAAATTCAGTTAACACCCAACAATTTGGTAGTGTCGAACGACTCACAAATACATTTGTAAAAATTGCTCAGTATGTACGCACAATATCATATGTCTGGGAGTTCCAGGGAGTTCAAGGAAATTTGTGAGCGACATTTTATTCTTTGCATGTCGTCTAATCGGGGCTGGTTCTAGCCCTTTTGACGCCCCGGGTGGAAAATAGGGATGTGGCTTCATACAGGGGGCGTGGTCAGTTACGCCCCCTGTAGAGTTGTGCCCCCTGTAGTAGTAGCGCCGCTTACACAAAAAAATAAAAAAAATAATTAATACTTACTATCTCCGCTCCTGATTCCCGACCGCTGCAGACCTCCTCCAGCGCCACTCTTCTCCTTGGATCTATGGGACAGATAGGCACTAGAGGTCAATTATTACCCATAGCGTCTGTGTCAGTCCCACAATGCTATGCTGTGCGCGATGACGTCATCGCGCACCGCACAGCAAAGGTCCTCTCCATGAAGGGAAACTAGACGGGTAGCGTCTAGTTCCCTTCACAGCGGGGGACACAGTGGGGGGCACAGTAGCGGATCTTGCCATGGTGCAGCGCTCTCCGGATGGCGACGGCGCCCTCCGGAAGGCGGCGCCCCGGACAAAAGTCCTGCTTGCCCGTGGCAAGATCCGCTACTGCGTCTAATGTGTACTCAGCTGAAGACTTTCAGTAGTACTGTATACTTGGTAGTACACTTGATACAATCTTGACAGCCAAGTAAAAATAAGAATTTACTTACCGATAATTCTATTTCTCGTAGTCCGTAGTGGATGCTGGGGACTCCGTAAGGACCATGGGGAATAGCGGCTCCGCAGGAGTCTGGGCACAAAAGTAAAGCTTTAGGACTACCTGGTGTGCACTGGCTCCTCCCCCTATGACCCTCCTCCAAGCCTCAGTTAGGATACTGTGCCCGGACGAGCGTACACAATAAGGAAGGATTTTGAATCCCGGGTAAGACTCATACCAGCCACACCAATCACACCGTATAACTTGTGATCTAAACCCAGTTAACAGCATGATAACAGAGGAGCCTCTAGAAAAGATGGCTCACTACAGCAATAACCCGATTTTTGGTAACAATAACTATGTACCAGTATTGCAGACAATCCGCACTTGGGATGGGCGCCCAGCATCCACTACGGACTACGAGAAATAGAATTATCGGTAAGTAAATTCTTATTTTCTCTGACGTCCTAGTGGATGCTGGGGACTCCGTAAGGACCATGGGGATTATACCAAAGCTCCCAAACGGGCGGGAGAGTGCGGATGACTCTGCAGCACCAAATGAGAGAACTCCAGGTCCTCCTCAGCCAGGGTATCAAATTTGTAGAATTTTACAAACGTATTTGCTCCTGACCAAGTAGCTGCTCGGCAAAGTTGTAAAGCCGAGACCCCTCGGGCAGCCGCCCAAGATGAGCCCACCTCCCTTGTGGAGTGGGCATTTACAGATTTTTGGCTGTGGCAGGCCTGCCACAGAATGTGCAAGCTGAATTGTACTACAAATCCAACGAGCAATAGTCTGCTTAGAAGCAGGAGCACCCAGCTTGTTGGGTGCATACAGGATAGACAGCGAGTCAGATTTTCTGACTCCAGCCGTCCTGGAAACATATATTTTCAGGGCCCTGACAACGTCTAGCAACTTGGAGTCCTCCAAGTCCCTAGTAGCCGCAGGCACCACCATAGGTTGGTTCAGGTGAAACGCTGAAACCACCTTAGGGAGAAACTGAGGACGAGTCCTCAATTCCGCCCTGTCCGAATGGAAAATCAGATAAGGGCTTTTACAGGATAAAGCCGCCAATTCTGACACGCGCCTGGCCCAGGCCAGGGCCAACAGCATGACCACCTTCCATGTGAGATATTTTAACTCCACAGATTTAAGTGGTTCAACCCAATGTGACTTTTAGAACCCAAAAACTACATTGAGATCCCAAGGTGCCACTGGAGGCACAAAAGGAGGCTGTATATACAGTACCCCTTTTACAAACGTCTGAACTTCAGGGACCGAAGCTAGTTCTTTTTGGAAGAAAATTGACAGGGCCGAAATTTGAACCTTAATGGACCCCAATTTCAGGCCCATAGACACTCCTGTTTGCAGGAAATGTAGGAATCGACCCAGTTGAAATTCCTCCGTCGGGCCTTACTGGCCTCGCACCACGCAACATATTTTCGCCAAATGCGGTGATAATGTTTTGCAGTTACATCCTTCCTGGCTTTGATCAGGATAGGGATGACTTCATCCGGAATGCCTTTTTCCTTCAGGATCCGGCGTTCAACCGCCATGCCGTCAAACGCAGCCGCGGTAAGTCTTGGAACAGACAGGGTCCTTGCTGGAGCAGGTCCCTTCTTAGAGGTAGAGGCCACGGATCCTCCGTGAGCATCTCTTGAAGTTCCGGTTACCAAGTCCTTCTTGGCCAATCCGGAGCCACGAATATAGTGCTTACTCCTCTCCATCTTATAATTCTCAGTACCTTGTGTATGAGAGGCAGAGGATGGAACACATACACTGACCGGTACACCCACGGTGTTACCAGAGCGTCTGCTGAGGAAGTCTGCTTCCCAGTTGTCCATTCCCGGAATGAACACTGCTGACAGTGCTATCACATGATTTTCCGCCCAGCGAAGAATCCTTGCAGCTTCTGCCATTGCCCTCCTGCTTCTTGTGCCACCCTGTCTGTTTACGTGGGTGACTGCCGTGATGTTGTCCGACTGGATCAACACCGGCTGACCTTGAAGCAGAGGTCTTGCTAAGCTTAGAGCATTGTAAATGGCCCTTAGTTTCAGGATATTTATGTGAAGTGATGTCTCCAGGCTTGACCATAAGCCCTGGAAATTCCTTCCCTGTGTGACTGCTCCCCAGCCTCGCAGGCTGGCATCCGTGGTCACCAGGACCCAGTCCTGAATGCCGAATCTGCGGCCCTCTAGAAGATGAGCACTCTGCAACCACCACAGGAGGGACACCCTTGTCCTTGGTGACAGGGTTATCCGCTGATGCATCTGAAGATGCGACCCGGACCATTTGTCCAGCAGGTCCCACTGGAAAGTTCTTGCGTGGAATCTGCCGAATGGGATTGCTTCGTAGGAAGCCACCATTTTTCCCAGAACCCTTGTGCATTGATGCACTGAGACTTGGCTCGGTTTTAGGAGGTTCCTGACTAGCTCGGATAACTCCCTGGCTTTCTCCTCCGGGAGAAACACCTTTTTCTGGACTGTGTCCAGGATCATCCCTAGGAACAGAAGACGAGTCGTCGGAACCAGCTGCGATTTTGGAATATTGAGAATCCAACCGTGCTGCCGCAACACTACCTGAGATAGTGCTACACCGACCTCCAACTGTTCTCTGGATCTTACCCTTATCAGGAGATCGTCCAAGTAAGGGATAACTAAAACTCCCTTCCTTCGAAGGAGTATCATCATTTCGGCCGTTACCTTGGTAAAGACCCGGGGTGCCGTGGACCATCCAAACGGCAGCGTCTGAAACTGATAGTGACAGTTCTGTACCACAAACCTGAGGTACCCTTGGTGAGAAGGGTAAATTGGGACATGAAGGTAAGCATCCTTGATGTCCCGAGACATCATGTAGTCCCCTTCTTCCAGGTTCGCAATCACTGCTCTGAGTGACTCCATCTTGAATTTGAACCTCCGTATGTAAGTGTTCAAAGATTTTAGATTTAGAATCGGTCTCACCGAGCCGTCCGGCTTCGGTACCACAACAGTGTGGAATAATACCCCGTTCCCTGTTGCAGGAGGGGTACCTTGATTATCACCTGCTGGGAATACAGCTTGTGAATGGCTTCCAAAACTGCCTCCCTGTCAGAGGGAGACGTCGGTAAAGCCGACTTTAGGAAAACGGCGAGGGGGAGACGTCTCGAATTCCAATTTGTACCCCTGAGATATCACCTGAAGGATCCAGGGGTCTACTTGCGAGTGAGCCCACTGCGCGCTGAAATTCATTGAGACGGGCCCCCACCGTGCCTGAGTCTGCTTGTAAAGCCCCAGCGTCATGCTGAGGGCTTGGCAGAGGCGGGAGAGGGCTTCTGTTCCTGGGAACTGGCTGATTTCTGCAGCCTTTTTCCTCTCCCTCTGTCACGGGGCAGAAATGAGGAACCTTTTGCCCGCTTGCCCTTCTGGGAACGAAAGGACTGCGCCTGATAATACGGCGTCTTCTTATGTTGAGAGGCGACCTGGGGTACAAACGTGGATTTCCCAGCTGTTGCCGTGGCCACCAGGTCTGAAAGACCGACCCCAAATAACTCCTCCCCTTTATAAGGCAATACTTCCAAATGCCGTTTGGAATCCGCATCACCTGACCACTGTCGTGTCCATAACCCTCTTCTGGCAGAAATGGACAACGCACTTACACTTGATGCCAGTCGGCAAATATTCCGCTGTGCATCACGCATATATAGAAATGCATCTTTTAAATGCTCTATAGGCAATAATATACTGTCCCTATCTAGGGTATCAATATTTTCAGTCAGGGAATCCGACCACGCCAACCCAGCACTGCACATCCAGGCTGAGGCGATTGCTGGTCGCAGTATAATACCAGTATGTGTGTAAATACATTTTAGGATACCCTCCTGCTTTCTATCAGCAGGATCCTTAAGGGCGGCCATCTCAGGAGAGGGTAGAGCCCTTGTTCTTACAAGCGTGTGAGCGCTTTACCCACCCTAGGGGGTGTTTCCCAACGCACCCTAACCTCTGGCGGGAAAGGATATAATGCCAATAACATTTTAGAAATTATCAGTTGTTATCGGGGGAAACCCACGCATCATCACACACCTCATTTAATTTCTCAGATTCAGGAAAACTACAGGTAGTTTTTCCTCACCGAACATAATACCCCTTTTTGGTGGTACTCGTATTATCAGAAATGTGTAAAACATTTTTCATTGCCTCAATCATGTAACGTGTGGCCCTACTGGAAGTCACATTTGTCTCTTCACCGTCGACACTGGAGTCAGTATCCGTGTCGGCGTCTGTATCTGCCATCTGAGGTAACGGGCGCTTTAGAGCCCCTGACGGCCTATGAGACGTCTGGACAGGCACAAGCTGAGTAGCCGGCTGTCTCATGTCAACCACTGCCTTTTATACAGAGCTGACACTGTCACGTAATTCCTTCCAACAGTTCATCCACTCAGGTGTCGACCCCCTAGGGGGTGACATCACTATTACAGGCAATTTGCTCCGTCTCCACATCATTTTCCTCCTCATACATGTCGACACAAACGTACCGACACACAGCACACACACAGGGAATGCTCTGATAGAGGACAGGACCCTACTAGCCCTTTGGGGAGACAGAGGGAGAGTTTGCTAGCACACACCAGAGCGCTATATATATATACAGGGATAACCTTATATAAGTGTTTTTCCCCTTATAGCTGCTGTATTTTTAATACTGCGCCTAATTAGTGCCCCCCTCTCTTTTTTAACCCTTTCTGTAGTGTAGTGACTGCAGGGGAGAGCCTGGGAGCTTCCCTCCAACGGAGCTGTGAGGGAAAATGGCGCCAGTGTGCTGAGGAGATAGGCTCCGCCCCCTTCTCGGCGGCCTTATCTCCCGTTTTTCTGTGTATTCTGGCAGGGGTTAAAATTCATCCATATAGCCCTGGGGGCTTTATGTGATGTATTTTCGCCAGCCAAGGTGTTTTTATTGCTGCTCAGGGCGCCCCCCCCCTAGCGCCCTGCACCCTCAGTGACCGAAGTGTGAAGTGTGCTGAGGAGCAATGGCGCACAGCTGCAGTGCTGTGCGCTACCTTGGTGAAGACAGGATGTCTTCTGCCGCCGATTTTCCGGACCTCTTCTTGCTTCTGGCTCTGTAAGGGGGCCGGCGGCGCGGCTCTGGGACCGGACTCCATGGCTGGGCCTGTGTTCGATCCCTCTGGAGCTAATGGTGTCCAGTAGCCTAAGAAGCCCAATCCACTCTGCACGCAGGTGAGTTCGCTTCTTCTCCCCTTAGTCCCTCGATGCAGTGAGCCTGTTGCCAGCAGGTCTCACTGAAAATAAAAAACCTAAAACTAAACTTTTCACTAAGCAGCTCAGGAGAGCCACCTAGTGTGCACCCTTCTCGTTCGGGCACAAAAATCTAACTGAGGCTTGGAGGAGGGTCATAGGGGGAGGAGCCAGTGCACACCAGGTAGTCCTAAAGCTTTACTTTTGTGCCCAGACTCCTGCGGAGCCGCTATTCCCCATGGTCCTTACGGAGTCCCCAGCATCCACTAGGACGTCAGAGAAAATTGATTCACAATAAAAATGTTTCTGTTCTATATAACTGGTTCAGTATGATTTATCTACAGACACAATAGTAACGGTCATAATCCCGACAGCCATTGGCCTACAGTCAAAATACCAACACGGTCAAAATACCGACAATCATTATGTCGACATGTCAAATTACCGGCATGAGTTTTTCTGTTTTGTGTCAATGTCGATATAGGTCAACATGGACACCGTCTAAGTGTACCGTGTCTGCTCGCATGGCTCTCTACGCTCGCCATGCTTCAGGCACTATTATGTTCCCCCTCCACAGGGCAGACATCAGGGGAGGGACTGGGGGGACTGGTGTCCCGGGCCCTTACAAAGAGGGGGGCCCATCCCTGGCACCTAGCACCAATACCTGGAGAGCTGCACCAAGCTGATGCATAAGGAGGACTTATTAAAACAAGCCTTCAACTGTGCATCACCTCTCTGTGAACCATTTCTGTAAGTCCGCAACACTCCACCTATATGTACTATAACAATGTATAACATCACATAGGGTGGAGCGGTGCAGCAGAATCTTTTTTTGGAAGGGCTGAGGGGCCCTGTCTCTTTTGTCAGTTCCAGCGCCCCACAATTACTGATGGCAGCCCAGCCCCTCCAGGTCCACTGGGATGTTAAAGTATGAACAAGTCTGTTTTGGGGCAAAATTCCTTAAAAATGCATGTCGGCATTTAGACATGTTGGCATTTCAAATGTCGGTATTCTGATTATGTCGACATTTTGAACATGTCGGCAAAATGAATGTCAATATTTTGACCGTGTCAAAATGTTGACCGTCGATCAATGGGTGTCAGGATTGTGACCGTCGGTATTGTGTCTGTCGGTAAATCAACTCCACCCCTTATATAACATGCTGAAATATTAAAAGAATTACTGAATATAAAGACAGAATAAGAGTAAATAAAAAACAAGTTTTATGGTAAGAACTTACCCTTGTTAAAACTCTTTCTGCGAGGTACACTGGGCTCCACAAGTCTAGACAATGGGGTGTAGAGTAGGATCTTGATCCGAGGCACCAACAGGCTCAAAGCTTTGACTGTTCCCACAATGCACATTGCTGCCTCCTCTATAACCCCGCCTCCCAGCACAGGAGCTCAGTTTAGTTAACCAGCCCAATGCAGTAGCAGGAAAAGAGACGACAACGGTTAGTAGCCACATACACCACACTCTCACGACAAGAGAAGTGTCAGTGGCTAATGCCATATCAACCCAAAGAAGCTAAGTGCATCAGGGTGGGCGCCTTGTGGAGCCCAGTGTACCTCGCAGAAAGAGTTTTAACAAGGGTAAGTTCTTACCATAAAACTTGTTTTCTGCTGCGGGGTACACTGGGCTCCACAAGTCTGGACAATGGGGATGTCCTAAAGCAGTTCCTTATGGGAGGGGATGCACTGTAGCGGGCACAAGAACCCGGCGTCCAAAGGAAGCATCCTGGGAAGCGGCAGCATCGAAGGCATAGAACCTTATGAACGTGTTCCCGGAGGACCACGTAGCCGCCTTGCACAATTGGTCAAGGGTCGCACCACGTTGGGCCACCCAAGAAGATCCAACAGACCGAGTAGAATGGGCCATAATGTGAACAGGAGCTGACAGACCAGCCTTCACATAAGCATGCGCAATCACCATTCTAATCCACCTGGCCAGGGTCTGCTTGTGAGCAGGCCAGCCACGTTTGTGAAATCCAAACAAAACAAAGAGAGAATCAGACTTTCGAATAGAAGCAGTTCTCTTCACATAGATACGGAGAGCACGCACCACATCCAAAGACCGCTCTTTGGGAGACAAATCAGGAGAAACAAAAGCTGGAACCACAATCTCCTGAGTAAGGTGGAATGAAGAAACAACCTTAGGTAAATATCCAGGACGAGTCCTAAGAACCGCCCGGTCACGGTGAAAAATCAGATATGGGGAACTACAAGACAAGGCACCCAAATCCGACACTCTTCTAGCAGAGGCAATAGCCAGCAAGAACACCACCTTAAGGGAAAGCCACTTAAGGTCAGCTTGAACCAAGAGGTTCAAATGGAGGCTCCTGCAACACCTCCAAAACCACCGACAAGTCCCAAGGAGCCACAGGCGGGACATAGAGAGGTTGGATACGCAACACACCCTGAGTGAAAGCATGAACATCAGGTAAAGTCGCAATTTTTCTCTGAAACCACACCGACAAGGCAGAAATATGAACCTTGAGGGAGGCCAGACGCAGGCCTAAATCTAGGCTCTGCTTAGAAAAGCCAAAAGTTTGGCTGTACTAAACTTGGAAGCGTCATAATGGTTAGATACGCACCAAACAAAGTAGGAATGCCAGACCCGATGGTAAATACGAGCAGAGGCCGGTTTCTGGGCCCGCAACATAGTTTTAATGACCTCTTCAGAAAAACCCTTAGCTCTTAAGACGGAAGCTTCAAGAGCCACGCCGTCAAAGACAGCCGGGCTAGGTCCTGGTAGACACAGGGGCCCTGAACGAGGAGGTCTGGGCATTGTGGAAGTAGAAGTGGACGCTCTGACGATAGGCCTTGCAGGTCTGAGAACCAGTGCCGTCTGGGCCATGCCGGAGCTATGAGAAGCAGATTTCCTTTTTCTTGCTTGTACTTCCGAATTACCCTGGGCAGGAGTGACACCGGAGGGAACACGTACGGCAGCCGAAACCTCCACGGCACTGCCAGCGCATCCACGAATGCTGCTTGAGGATCCCTTGTCCTTGCTCCGAAGACCGGAACCTTGTGATTGTGTCAAGACGCCATCAGATACACATCTGGAAGACCCCACCTTTCCACGATGAGTTGAAACACTTCTGGATGGAGGCACCACTCGCCGGCATGCACATCCTGACGGCTGAGAGAGTCCGCTTCCCAATTCAGGACTCCCGGAATGAATATTGCCGATATTGCCGGTAGATGGCGTTCTGCCCAACGCAGAATCCGTGAGGCTTCCTTCATTGCCAAATGGCTTAGAGTGCCGCCTTGATGATTTATGTAAGCCACTGTGGTGGCGTTGTCCGACTGTACTTGAACAGGATGGTTCTGAATCAAATGCTGGGCTAGGTTCAATGCATTGAAGACCGCCCGCAATTCCAGAATGTTGATCGAGAGGAGATATTTCTCCTTGGTCCACCGACCCTGCAAGGAGTGCTGCTCCAGCACCGTGCCCCAACCTCTTAGACTGGCATCTGTCATCAACAGGACCCAGTTGGATATCCAAAAGGGACGGCCTCTGCACAGTTGTCGGTCCAGGAGCCACCAGAGCAGTGACAGACGGACCTCCGGAGTCAAAGAGATCATGTGAGACCTGATCCGGTGAGGCAGGCCGTCCCACTTGGCTAGAATCAGCTTCTGGAGGGGGCGAGAATGGAATTGAGCATACTCCACCATGTCGAATGCTGACACCATGAGGCCCAGCACCTGCATTGCCGAATGTATCGACACATGCGGACGAGAAAGGAAGCAAGGAATCCTGTCCTGAAGTTTCAGGACTTTCTCCTGAGACAAGAACAACCTCTGGTTGTGAATGTCCAACAATGCTCCCAGATGCACCATGCTCTGAGCAGGGACCATGGAGGATTTCTTCCAGTTGATGAGCCACCCGTGGGCTTGTAGAAACCGGACCGTCATATCCAGATGATGCAGGAGAAGATCTGGGGAATTTGCCAGGATTAACAAGTCGTCCAGATACGGCAGTATCCTGACCCCTTGACGGCGGAGTACCACCATCATCACTGCCATAATTTTGGTGAAGACTCGCGGAGCCGTTGTTAAACCAAAAGGTAACGCCCAAAACTGGTAATGGAGGTTGCCAATAGCAAACCTCAGGTATTGTTGATGTGACACTGCTATAAGAATATGCCGGTAAGCATCCTGTATGTCCAGGGAGACCATGTAGTCCCCAGGTTCCAAGGCCAGAACTATAGAGCGAAGGGTTTCCATACAGAACCTGGAAACCTTCACAAATTTGTTCAGTGCCTTGAGGTTGAGAATGGGCCGGGAGAACCCATTCGGTTTTGGGACTAGAAACAGCGGAGAAGAGTACCCCCAGCCCCTCTGAGCAAGAGGCACCTGTACTATGACTCCTGTATCCAGGAGGGTCTGTACCACCGAATGCAGAGTGTTTGCCTTTGTCTGGTCCGACGGAACGTCTGTCTGGCAAAATCGATGAGGGGGTCAGTTTTTGATGGCTATGGCATAATCTCGAGTGACGACTTCCCGTACCCAGGCATCTGAAGTGGTCTTCAACCATTCCTGGGTATACCCTAGAAGTCGGCCCCCCACTCTGGAATACCCCAGGGGGAGGCCCGCCCCGTCATGCGGCAGGCTTATCGGTCTTGGCTGCTGGCTGACGGGCAGCCCAGGCTCTTTTGGGCTTCGGCTTACCAGGTTTGGAAGTGTGGGCCTGCTTATGGTACGCCTGACCTTTTGCTTTACCTGAAGGACGAAAGGGGTGAAAGGACGTGCCTTTGGCCTCCGACACAGAAGGAGCTGTATTAGGCAGACAGGCAGTTTTGGCAGTAGCCAAGTCAGCCACTATCTTATTTAAGTCCTCCCCAAACAGAATATCCCCCTTGAAAGGGAGTACCTCCAGGGTTTTTCTAGAGTCCAGATCCACAGACCAGGATCTCAGCCACAATATCCTGCGAGCCCGGACTGACGTAGTAGAGGCCTTGGCTGCTAGGATACCGGCATCAGAAGCTGCCTCTTTAATATAGCAAGAAGCTGTGACAATATATGACAAGCATTGTCTAGCATGGTCAGAGGAGATTTCAGCCTCTAACTCCAAGGCCCATGCTTCAATAGCCTCTGCCGCCCATGTAGCTGCAATAGTGGGCCTTTGTGCAGCTCCCATGAGGGTGTAAAACGCTTTTAGACAACCCTCAACACATTTATCCGTAGGCTCTTTTAGAGACGTGACGGTAGTGACAGGTAGAGCTGAGGAAACCACCATCCTAGCCACATGTGAGTCTACTGGATGAGGTGTTTCCCAATTTTTAGACAGCTCTGGCGCGTGGGGATAGCGAGCCAGCATCTTCTTTTGAGGCACAAACTTCGTAACCGGGCTTTGCCAGGGTTCCTGACGTATATCCACTAGGTGATCAGAGTGAGGTAAAACTTGTTTAACCACCTTCTGACGCTTGAACCTATCAGGTTTCTTAGGAGGGACGGATAGCTCGGGATCATCCGTAATCTGTAGAATTAACTTAATAGCCTCCAAAAGATCAGGAACATCCACATGTGAACTACCCTCCCCATCAGCCGTATCTGAGTCAGAACCTGTGGGGTCAGTGTAAGTGCCGTCTTCATCAGACGAGGTGTCAGTGACAGCAGTGGATTGTGAGGAGACAAGCGCTCGCTTAGAGGACCCCTTGGACTTAGGCGAGCGATGGTCAGACTTTTTAGTAGCCAGGAACTGGTTCAACTTCTTCAATTGAGCAGATAAATCGTCCGCTCATGGCGGGTTAGCTGCAGGACGGTGGGTCATTATGTGCCTCCGTTGCCACAGTCCCACTGGGGGGCAAGGAGCCCCCAGAACCAGAGCCCACAGTTGCTATAATCTCCTCATAGGGATCTGTGGCTTCAGCAACACCGGCAGTGTGTTCAGCCCCAGAACCGTTACCCTCAGAAGCAGACATGATATAACTTGCAGTATCAGGTAACACAGTACAATTGACAGCAGCACAATACCTCTTACCCAAACTCCTGCGCAGTGTAGTCAGCACTAGCAGAGATAAAGGAGAGATATGGTGACTAAATCACAGAGAAATATACGTAATAAAGTATATCTTTGTGAAAAATCCTATATCAATATAAAACCTGACGCACCAAGCCCCCTCAGGTTATAGAATATAGGGATAGCAAGTTGAGTGAAATACACAAAATGGACAACACTCAGCTATCAAATGCACACACAGATAGTCACAGTTTGTACAATGCAGAGGTTATTACAGACAATAATACTGCACTGGACTAGCTTACACAGCTATATAGTCAATAGATATAACACTACACAGTAAGAAACTGGATGTATATCACAGGGTAATTGTACTATAAACCCCTGACTAAATGCACTCTTTCTTACTAACACTGACTAAAAAGGCAGGTAGAATACTTAAGTGTCATGTAAAGTCACAGCACTGACAACCAGGCGGCTTTACATAGGAGGATTTGCCCAAGCAGTCCCAGGAACAGTGAGCTGAGGAGTAATGGCGCCGCAGACACTGACATGGAGTGAGGAAAGACAGAGATGCAGCTCCAGGGCGGGAACACTTGCTGGAAATGGCGCCCTGGGGCTGGGGGAGGGGCTTCAGGTCTAAGCCTTATCCCCCTTGCTGGCAAAACCACCGGGTACTGTGGGCGATATTAAAATCGGTTTTAAGAGAAAACCTGACCTGCGCCCATGCCCTGGTGATCTAGTGGGATCGCCTGTATCCACAGTGTCCACCACCAGCGCGCGCGGTCCGCCTCCCACTGACCGCGCCGGATCGCGATAAAGACCGGGTCCCGCGAGCGGGACCCACTTACCACCTCCCAAAGCGCGGCCACGCGATCCTGGAGAGCCCCAGCCGTGTGTGCCTAACGTGAAGTAAACCGGAGCCTCCGCTGTAGGTACCCGGCAACCAGGGCTCGGGAGTGTACAGCGTCGCTGGGGAGAGCTGGAGCTGCAGCAGAGAATGTCACAAGACATTTACCACCGCTGCTGCCCTTGAAGTCTTCACTTTTTATCTCATAAAAAGCTTTTCTTAGGGCTGCCTGGAGCAGCCCCTCTGTTAAGTGCCTGCTTACTGCAGCACCAACTGACAAACTGAGCTCCTGTGCTGGGAGGCGGGGTTATAGAGGAGGCGGCGCTGTGCATTCTGGGAACAGTCAAAGCTTTGAGCCTGTTGGTGCCTCGGATCAAGATCCTACTCTACACCCCATTGTCCAGACTTGTGGAGCCCAGTGTACCCCGCAGCAGAAAAAAGCACATTTGCAAAACCATTTAATTTATGGCCTGATCTACGAGTATGTGTTGTGTTCTACAAGAAGCTCCATATCCCAAAATATGACACTGTACTGGCATGGTACCCTATATTGTACTGTTCATATTGATAATATATCCTCGGTATGGATATGGTTCTGAGGCATAATCTCGGCTTGAAAAAAATCTGCATGGAAAGGAAATCAGTTATTTTCCCTATTGCACCATTATTTTCTTGGCTGAATAAGTACGCACCATAAATATTGTTTTAAAATAACGCACGTGCCATAAATAATGCTCCCGTCGGCTGGCAAGCAGGATGTGCTGCAGATTGTGCGGCCCAATTACAATAGGTTCAGACAATGATTAATATGCAGTCATTTCCCATAACGAGCACTTCCCAGGTAATCATTTACTAATTAGGACACCAATCAGTAGGGCTGGACTGAACTGCTAACGTTGTTATTGCAATCTAATTGCCAGGCCATTGCCATAATCTATAAAAGATTATATGAAACGAGCAGTGTAATTAATGAGCAATTATTTTCATGGGGGAGGTCCAGACTAAAATGCTTGGCTTCATTTAATATTACCAATGTAGCATAGCAAACAGTAAAAACAAAAAGTAATGTCTTCCCGATATACTAGGGAAACAAGTGCAGCAAAATTCCACCAGATTTACGAGAAGTCTCTTTTTTCAATGAAATTGTCATAGTCCATTGTTGTAGTCACATTTTTTTTCTGTGTGTTTACTACTAATTTAATTAAACAAGAACTCAAGGACAATTTATTAAGCTAGATTTCAACTCAAAAATTGCATTCAAAATTAAGCCAAATAGAGATAGCACAATGTTGAACTTGAGTATTTCTATCCCACCACTATATCCAGTTATATATGTCTACTGTATTGTTGAAAAATACAGATTTTTTTAAATAGCAAATCATTATACTTCAAATAAATATGAGATAAGAAATTTCTGTTAATTGTCTGTCTATTAAATAAATAGGTGTATTGGGTATTTTATTTATTCATTAACAGTTTCTTATATAGTGCGGCATATTCCGTTATACTTACCAATCGGAACAACAGTAATGGAACAAAACTGGGTAATAACAGACAGACACAGAGGTAGAAGAGCCCTGCTCGCAAGCTTACAATCTATAGGGAAATTGGCATTGATACACAAGGAATAGGTGCTACTTTTTGCATAATGGTTCTCCAGATTGCAAAGGTTCGTAATGGGCTGTATGAGATATAGTAGTCACATAGCAATGCTGGCTTGGGGTCAGGAGGATGTGAAAGTGAATAAAGACAAATATGTGAGGTTATGTGTAGACTGTATAGAGGGGATGTAATTGGGTAGGATACCTTATGAAGTTTCAGGTAAGAAGACTTCTGCAGTAATCCGCATTTTCTCAAACTCAGTCGACATAGTTCACGTATTCCAGGTCTACTCACAGAATCACAAGTGAAAAATGTGAACTGTTTGGGGTTCTGAGGACCGAGGTTTGGAACTGATGCAATAATCAACGCGGAAGAAAATTAGTGCATGGGTTAGAGTTTTTGCAGTGTCTTGTGTAAGATATGGTCGTATTTTATAGATCAGTGGCTCTCAAACTCGGTCATCAGGACTCCTCACAGTTCACGTTTTGTAGGTCACCCAGCAGGTGCACAGGTGCATTCATTACTCACTGACACATTTTAAAAGATCCACAATAAGAGCTAATTATTTAACTTGTGATTCTTTGAGGAGACCTGGAAAACATGAACTGTTTGGGGTCCTGAGGACTGAGTTTGAGAACTTGTGTTATAGATAATAACTTATTTCACTTATGGTCTCAACAGGAGAAGTCTGCATCATCTGATGGAAGTTTTTTTTTTGTCCATATGAATTATTTTGATACAGATTCCAGGTAACAATATATTAGATCCAGTGTACTGCACAGAAGACTTTGTTCCACAATAAATATGTGATGTATTATGTCAGTATGATTTATTTATTTAACAAATGGCAGCACTATATATATATATATATATATATATATATATATATATATAATTTATTTTTTTAATTAGGTGCATTACAATTGGTTTAGCTATAGTTTGGTAACATTTGTTTGACTATTTACTATTTCCTTGGTATGTCCAGGGCTACCAGCTGGGGTCCACTGGTGCTCAGCACTAGATGTGGCCTCCTTATAGGCCCTACACACTGGCCGATATTCCTCAAAGATATGAACGATCTCGTTCATTATTGAACGAGATAACGTTCATATCTTTGAGTGTGGAGTCACCAGCGATGAACGCTATGCGGCCCCGCGCTCATTCATCGCTGGTGCCCCGTCGGCTGTACATGCAGGCCAATATGGACGATCTCGTCCATATTTGCCTGCACTTCAATGGAGCCAGGTGACGGGGGGAGTGAAGAAACTTCACTCCCCCCGTCACTGCCCCCCCGCCGCGGTGTCGGCCGTATCCGCCGTTGGGCAGCTCAGCGGCGGATCTTTATGTGTAGTGCCCATTAGATGGAGAGCCCAATCATTTGTTTGATCTGAGTTCTCGTCTGTCACAACCACCTCCATATGGATAGTGTTTAGTGATTGACAATATATATATGTATATATATATATATATATATATATAAAATTATTATTTTCATTTATTTATTTACTCATCTGTTATTAGCAATTTATTTAGGATCTTTTAAGTGGAACTGAAAGCCAAAGTTTGTGCTTTCTACTCCTGCTTCTCTGTACTTTCTACTCCGCTGCTGAATTTGCATTAATATTATTTGTGCCTTTATTAAACTAATATGTAATCTTGCATATTTTCAGTAGGGGTGTAGTATGGTTTGCCGGTGGCCAGGTTCCCAGCGGCCAGCACACCGGCGCCCGGATCCTGACCGCCGGCATGCCGACAGCGGGGTGACCGCAAGTGAGCCTGTTGCGGGCTCGCTGTGCTCGCCACAATGCGCTCTCCACGCTGTGGGCACGGTGGCATACCACACTATTTATTCTCCCTCCAGGGAAGTCGTGGACCCCCAAGAGGGAGAATAGGTGTCGAGTGTCGGGATCCTGGCGCCGGTATACTGAGCGCCGTGATCCCAACAGCCGGCAAACTGAATACCACCCTTTCAGTGGAGAATTTTGTATACTGCTTACCTTTAATCTTCTAACCTTGATCTGCCATAGTTCGAATGGAAAAAAACAAGAATAACATAAAAACCCCATTACAAGCAAAGGGGACCACTTTTAGCAATCCCTGTTAGTCCTAGCTCTGTTTCTTTCAAAATACACATCAGAGCAGAATGAACTCACTGCTTTGCCTCAGCGTCATTTAAGAATAATATAAAATGAATATTTACAAATAAAGAGCTAAAGGTATGCTGCGGATCAGCTAAGCAAATGAGGAACTTGAAGATTGTTTCGCCGAGTCTTTGCATTTCTGTAAAATGTGGGCCCCAAATCGAGATTTCAGCAACATAATTCTGCTGAGTGTTGTGTACAAGTTAGAGAGTTAAGAAAGATAGACAGTCAGTAGGTCTACACCATATGGTAAAAAGTCCGACAGTGTCAAAAGTCCGACAGTCACAAGGTCGACAAAAAACATACATTTTTTTGGTGGGCAGATGGGGGAGATCAGCGCTACAGCAGCGGCTATATAGCCGCTGCTGTAGCGCTGCTCTCCCCTATCTGCCTGCGGCTCTCCCCCATCCCCCCCTTCTCTGCCTCTCCCCGTCCCCGCATCACAGCCGCTGCTCACGGCACTGTCCACCTGTCTCGAGCAAGCGAAGTCTCGCTTGCTGTAGCCGGGTGGACGCTGCTGTGAGTGGCGGCTGTGACATCCTCTGGCTATGCTGCTCTCCCCGTCTCCGGCGCTGCTCACCACGTTTCCGGCGCTGCTCTCCCCATCACACTTCAACTTTTTTTAAAGTCGAATTGAGATGGTCAAAAAGGGGACCAAAACCGCCCTTTTGACACAAGCATGCGGATCGGCAGCTATTCCGCCGATCCACGTGCTTTTCGACAAGTCGAATTCCTCGACTTGTCGAATAATTTGGGGTTAGATTGAATCGGTCGGAACCCCTTCCCACCAAACAAAGTCGAAAACAGACGGCAGCTTTCGACTTCAATTGAATATACCCCATAATATCTAAATGCAGACACCCAGCTTAGAACCTCAGGCAGCAGGCTCAGCATCCTTACACTGCATATGGATTTTGCAGCCTGGACTCCTTAAATGCTGTAAATAAAGACACTTTTGAACTTTTACTGTTTATGCTTAACTGAAACCTCTCTGCTATTAAAATAAACTAAATAAATAAATAAAGTGTTGTATTTTATTTTTGCAGTATCTACCTTTTTTTTTTCTTAAATAAAACTTCCTTTTAAAACTTGAAGACAATCCAAAATAACCTAAATGCAGGGCAGAAGCTATGCAAAAAAATACAGCTACATTTCATTTTGGCTTCATTAGATTGCAGTCATTTTTGTAAAGCGTTTTGGTTACTCTTAATTAAATTACCCTCCACATTACCTTGGGTATCAAGTTGTTGGCTCATTTTCAGTACTTCGTTTGTGTTGTCCAAATCTCTAGCGCTCTTCTCATTATAACATTTAAAAATAATATCACAGGCTCCAGGAGACCTTGAATCTCCATTTCTCACTAATACTGGTGCACACATATATAACTCTATCATCAGATAGCTAATTCATAATTATCTTTATTAAATAAAAATATAATACACTTATCTCCAATACAGTTCTGTATACCATGCCCAGAAAAAAGTTGCCAGAGATAAAAATTTCATTTGTGAAACCTGTGTTTATGAATGGAGAGTGTTCTCAGGTCTACACTCAGCTTTATCATGGTTCTTTGGGCACACACCTGTGGTAAAAAAAAATCCTTACAACGATCATTGATCCCTATTTCCCCAACGATTTAAAATAAATGTTAAAGAGTCAAACAGCTTCATATGGTTTTGAATTTACCAGATAAAACTCATATAACATATGAGGAAGTGAGTCTAAAAATGCCACAAAACAAAAGGGTAATAAATTCTCAATATTTGTTTTTTTTCTTCAACAACACACTATAATCAAGTTCATTAAACATATCTTTATGGGTATTGTATATGTAACACTCCGGGGTTGGCGGGTATGTCTAAGTGGATGAGAGAGGTATCACAGGTGTTGGGTGGCTACGTGACAGACCTTTCCCCTGCAGTGTTTCTCCTCATTCCTTGTTCTGTAGTACCATGTTCAGAGAGGTAAGATAGATTAATATGAAACAGGAGTGAGTCAGAAATTCCAAAAGTATGCCTTTTTATTGTCCCCCAATGAACTCTGGATTGAATATGATGATTGGTTAATTGGCATAAAATGTAAAAAATCACAAGAAGAATAGGGCATAAAAGAAGAACAAAGAGAAGTCAATTGGCTACAGTTCAAATCACAATGGATCATTCAAAAATACAAAATACAATCAATTGAATTACAGATATTAGCATATTATAATTACAATCTATAATGTGGTTATGAGGAGAGTGAGAAAAAATACACTTTTCAATAACAATTATTAAATTGCTAGCTTTCCCTAGCCAAGGTGTAATGATCTTCACTGGCTAATAACATTGGAGCTCTTGTAAAAAGTCTTTGGTGCCACAGCGTTGCAATGGGGGAAATGGCACACAGCCATTTAAAGAATCCTGGGCTGTAATAATGTCAATGTATCTCAGTTCTAGTTCTTAAGAGGATGTAGCTAGCAAAGGGATTGTAGTGTCTCCTGACAAATATAACTCAGTTAGCAATGAGGGTCTCTTGGTTAAATAAACTCAGTTAAAGCATTTTACGTTCACTTGCACAAATAACTCAGTCTTTTCCAGATTAATAATATCACTTGTATCAAGAGCTCAGTGTTTTGTGTCCTAACAGAGCTAAAGCAGGGGGGTGGTTGTCTTTACTGCCCCCTAGACAGGGATTAATTTGTGTATATGGCACTATTCTATCCGCACCCTTTACACTGCACAGCGTGTGACAACTTGGATACTTAGGCTGGGTGTCTGCTCTGCCCATGTCTTGGGTCACAATCAGTCTAAATGTACTCACTCAGAACTTTGGGACAGAGGTATTCACTCATTCAAACAGTTTCAGCTGCTTCTCACTGTTACAAGATGGCAATGGTGTCTGTGTCTTTCACTAGGCCTGGCAATGTCCGGTCTCTGGTTGCGATGTCTTATGCTCACTCATCCGGCGCTTGGCTCTCCGGTAGCACCTTCTTGCTTCTACTCTGCAGTGCTGCTCTCACTGCCCAGCATGACCCTGCGATTGGCATCTGTTCTCAGCTCCCGTTCTGCTCCTCTCTCAGCATGCATCCAGCACCTCCAGTCACTTCTCTCGACTCCTCTTTCTTCTTCCCGCAATGCTCATATGTTACCAGGCTGCTTTGTCCAATCAGCCATCTGTATCCAGACCATGTGATCAGACCAGGGTCCACGCTTAACTCCTGCTGTGCCAGCGCATCCCCTTTCTGCTACAGACCTGTAAGTAAAGTTTAAAGGTGCACACACACCAATTTCTGGGTTACCACATATAACTACAGTGGTTCTTCCAAGGTATGGTTAACAGGCCACACTAGGATCATCTTTAGCACCCCCCCCCACACACACACACACACACAGCCTTTACCTGTGGCCCAAAGGTCCTTCCTGTTTTATACCCCATCAGTCGCAACTCTTATTCTCTGCTTTATACTGTGCTGAGTTTCACTCTTGAATAAAAGCTACAGCCATGGGAGAAGCTTAGTTGATCATAAGGCAGAGAAAATAACTAAACATTTAGTCAACATCACTTTATCACCTTTTCATAAAGTAACCCTCATTCTAATTTATGCATGGTCCACGGAGCTATTGTGGCACCCCAGAAAATTGTGTATACCCCTTTAAAAATCAAAAGAACAGTGTTTGCAACCTGGAGAGTGTTTTTCTGGTACAGCAGGGTTTAAAGGACGGACCAGAGTCCGGTAACAGGTCTTGTACTTGTGAAGTGGCAGGATCTGATTGGACTGAGAGAGCAAGTGGAGTCTTGTGGGAAGAAGGAGGATGAGTTTGAGAAAAGCCATTGATGAAGTTGGACATGTTATGAGGAGCAGAGTGGGAGAAGCTGAATCGGAGTAAACTAGGTAGTCACAAAGAGCAATGGAGAGCAGCACTGCAGAGCTAAAGCAGCGGGTGCTTCCGTGAGTACAGGGAATCAGGAGAGTGGGCATGAGATGTCACAGTCGGGGACCGGACACCGCCAGGCCTATGCAGAGGTGCAGACACTGCAGCTATCTTGTGAAGCTGGAAACTGCTGAGACAGGTACAGAGATAGAGCAGAATAACCTGAGAGATTCAGAGTGAGTAAACAAAGACTATGGGTGCAAATGGGTGAGTGCTAGACCCAATTGTCACACACTTACTGCTCACGACCGCATGTAGAGTAGGGGTGCTACCAGGCCCTTAATAGCACAATGACTTTTCTGCTAATAAAACCCAGGAGTATTACTGCTTCACAAGTAGCATTACCCCCATTGCAACACTGTGACTCTGTAGGATCCCCATCCCTTGTGCAACATGAACAGTTACACCACAGCCCCATTGCAATACAGTGGCACTGTCAGATGTAAGAGCTCCAATGTAAAATTGCCAGTGCTGATTGGGACACTCTTATCAGGGATAGTTAGAAAAGTAGTTATTGCCATTGAAACAATATTCTTAATCACTTTAACTATTGTCTTCTTTTCTTGGAATAGGCATGTATCTGTGATTAGATTGATTGAACCATTGAAATCTTGAATGTTCCAGTGTATTGTGAACTTTAATCAAATGTGATTTTCTTATCTTCTTTAATTCATCATTAATTTTGTGATTGTCCAATTTTGCCAAATAACTAATCACCATCTTTAATCCAGAGTTCTTTGCAGCTCAATAAAAGAAACATCCTGTTGGAAAAAAACTGTTGTCAGTACATTACTGTTGCATATCAATCTATCCTACTGTACATCTCTGAACAAGGTACAATGATCAAGGTATGGGGGAAAACATCTTAGGGCATGGGTTTGTCACATAGCCACCGAACCGCTGTGATACCTTTTCCAACCACTTAGTCACCTGTCAACGCCAGGGTGTTACACTAGCAACACATATGAGGAGATGCATGCAGTTTTGGACCACGTGATCTCCCTCCTTCTTTTGTGCATGAAAAAGAGCTGCAAAGTATGAGAAAAAGGAGATAGCATTGTGGATGGCTTTGATTTTTAAAGTGAAGTGTTTGGTGAGTGTAAAGCAGAGAGAAGGATTCAATGTAGCAAATAGGATTGGAAGGATAAAAAAGATTTGAAGCAATATTGTTTATTATGAGATATAGAAGAGCTGAATGAAATGGAGGTAGTCTACAGTGTCGGACTGGGGCATGAAGGGCCCACCAGAGGAATGCAGTTATAGGGGCCCATATTTAGGGATGTGGCCATCCTATAAAGGGGGTGTGGCCAGCCTCCACAGAGGCTTGAAATACACAATAGTTTTGTGCAGTGTAATGCAACATATCTACCATGTATAATGTAAGTGCACAGTCTGGAACCTGATCCCTAGAAGAAGGAGTGGGCCCTCAGGCAGTTGGGCCTACCGGTGGTTTCCCTGGTACCCCTGTGGGCCAGTCTGACCCTGGTAGTCTATGTGAGCATGTAACATCCCCCAGTACCATTTAGCAGTTCAGGAGCATTTCTGAACGATAAAAAGAAAGTCAGGTTTGGGGAGCAGACCAGAGAAGCCTGAGAGTGACAGCTGGGCCATAGCAAAGTTGAGACTGGAGGTGAAGTTTGTAAAGTCAGACAGCTTAGTTAGAGCAGGAGATGGTGGAGGTAAGAGAGAATTGTCCAGTGAGGTGGAAAAGAAAACATGTAAATGAGCAGCAAACATGTGTTTGGTGAGAGTAACCACAAGGTGATCAGGAGGTGGACATGGGGGGTCATTCCGACCTGATCGCACGCTGCAGTTTTTCGCAGAGCAGCGATCAGGTCACTACTGCACTTGCGTATGCACCGCAATGCGCAGGCGTGTCGTACGGGTACAAAGCGGATCGTTGCTGGGCGATGGCTTTAACGAAGAATCCATTCGCACAGCCGATCGCAAAAAGATTGACAGGAAGAAGGCGGCTATGGGTGTCAACTGACTGTTTTCAGGGAGTGGTTGGAAAAACACAGGAGTGTTCAAGCATTTGCAGGACGGGTGTCTGACGTCAATTCCGGGACCGGACAGGCTGAAGTGATTGCAAGGGCTAAGTTCAGAGCTACTCAGAAACTGCACAAAATGTTTTTGCAGAGCTCGGCTGCACATGCGATCGTACATTTGCAAAGCTAAAATACACTCTCATGTGGGCGGCGACTATGCATTTGCACGGCTGCAAAAAACAGATAGCGAGCGATCAACTTGGAATGACCCCCATGGTACTAAAACACTTAAGTAGAGTATATGGTGATCAGAGAGGGAGGTGGAAATTAATGCAATCAGAGATGCATTGGCGTTTCTATAATGGGTGCAGTGTGTGTGGTGCGCACGGGCCCCTGAGTCCAGTGGGGGCCCACACCGCACACACTGCACCCATTTCTCCTATACTTACCTTTCTAGAGTCCATCGCTGACAGTGTGTGGGCCCCCTCCTCTCCCGTAGCCATTGTGCCGCTGCTAGCACACTGACCACTTGAGACACTGGCACAGTGCCAGAGTCTACAGCGCATGCGCAGGACTCCGAAAAATGGCACGGTGGTCAGAGCACTAGCAGCGGCGCGACGGCTATGGGAGAGGAGGGGGCCCACACACGGAGTCTGCACATGGGTCCCCTCCTCTCTAAAGATGCCCCTGCAGAGATGGGTGGGAAAATACTAAGGGGGTAATTCAGATCTAATCACAGCAGCAAATTTGTTAGCAGTTGGGCAAAACCATTGGGGTAATTCCAAGTTGATCGCTGCAGGATTTTTGATAGCAATTGGGCAAAACCATGTGCATTACAGGGGGAGCAGATGTAACATCTGCAGAGAGAGTTAGATTTGGGTGGGTTATATTGTCTCTGTGCAGGGTAAATACTGGCTGCTTTATTTTTACACAGCAATTTAGATTTCAGTTTGAACACACCCCACCCAGGTGGTCATTCCGAGTTGTTCGCTCGCTGCTATTTTTAGCAGAATTGCTAATAGGCTAAAATCCGGCAGTGCTGCGCATGCGTATGCACAGCAAGGCGCACGCGCTAAGCAATTTTACACAAAACTATGCTATTTTACTCACGGGCGAACTAAGCTTTTCAATCGCTCTGCTGATCGTAGTGTGATTGACAGGAAGTGGGTGTTTCTGGGCGGAAACTGGCCATTTTCAGGGAGGGTGCTAAAAAACGCAGGCATGCCAGGTAAAAACGCAGGAGTGGCTGGAGAAACGGAGGAGTGGCTGGCCGGACGCTGGGCGTGTTTGTGACGTCAAACCAGGAACTAAACGGACTGAGGTGATCGCAATCTAGGAGTAGGTCTGGAGCTACTCAGAAACTGCAAGGAAATACTTAATATCAGAAATGCTAATCTTTCGTTAGCAATTCTGCTATGCTAAGATACACTCCCAGAGGGCGGCGGCTTTGTGTTTGCATTTCTGCTAAAAGTAGCTAGCGAGCGAACAACTCGGAATGAGGGCCCCAAATCTAACTCTCTCTGCACATGTTATATCTGCCACCCCTGCAGTGCACATGGTTTTGCCCATTAGCTAACAAATTTGCTGCTGCGATCTGATCTGAATTACTGTAGGCCCTAAGTCAAATGAATGCCCACTGGAGAGTGAGGGGAAGATATCCATTAGGTAAGGTTAAAGGGGAGGGAGAGGGAATGCGGCTTAGATGCAGTTGAATCCATAGGAATATCCATTGGGATACTGACTTCAATACCCCAACTATTTTACCTGCTACTGTAATCAGGGTCGGACTGGCCCACAGGGGAACAGGGAAACCACCGGTGGGCCCTGTTTTGTTCATATGTTTGTAAATCCAGTCATCAGGATACAGAGACATGTGAGTTCACTGCTGTGCTGTTTATTCCCTCACCAACTCCAGGCACACTGCACACTGGACCACCCACTTCCCAGCATCCCCCTGGTCCCAGGGACCATCACTGAAGATTCAGGCTTACACAGTTTAGTAAGGGAGTGTCTACAAATATTAAGCATTCTAATACACTAACATCACATCCTCTTTTCTTTAAGATAAGCCATGTTTGCTTCAATGCAACAATTAACAACGTCATATTAAGAACATCATCCAAACACGTTTCAATGAGTCTCTAGGTCTGCGTATTTCCCTTTTGGGTCTTTCATACACAGTCTGTGTTTTATCGACCATGTTGGACCTTTCTAGAATCGTGGTTTGTTCACCATTATCAGGATCATCATACATGTCAGATGAAGGGTATTCTTCAGTCATGTTGTCTTCATTATGGTTAGGTTGAAATCTGAAATCCACCCAATTTCTTCTTACTTCCGTTCCACGATCTGTACGTATAGTATAAGATCTTGTTGCTACTTGTGCTTGCACAATACCTTTCTGCACCCAAATACCTTTCTCATGATCTCTGAGACGGACTTGGTCACCCAATTTTATATCAGATAAGCTTTTTGCTCGCCTGTCATGGAACAGTTTCTGTTTCGCCTGTTGACGTCCCTTACTCAGTCTGACCAACGCTGAGTTATGTGTATTAAGCAGTTCATCATGTATCGGAGATTTTCTCTAATCCTCCTTCCCATCAGCATTTGTGCAGGAGAAAGTCCATTCTGTAAAGGTGTACTGCGGTAGATTAAAAGACTTTTGTAGAAATCTTCTTTACCTTCTTGAGCTTTTTTCATGAGACTCTTTACAGTTTTTACTGAACTTTCCACCAACCCATTTGAGTGTGGATAGTGGGGACTTGACGTAGTATGGACAAATTTACCACTCATCAGCAAATTGTCTAAATTCAGCACTGGAAAACTGAGGACCATTGTCAGTGAACACTTCCATAGGAACACCATGCCTTGCAAAGATTGACTTCATGCAATTGATTATGGCTTTACTAGTAGTTGTATGTAGTATCTTCACCTCAGGGTAGTTAGAGTAATAATCAGTCATGACAATGTATGTTTTCCCATTACAATCAAACAAATCTGCGCCAACTTTCTGGTACGGTCTCTCTGGCACTGCGTGAGGACTCAGTCGCTCGACTTGTTGTTTCGGTCTATACGTAAGACATAATTCACATGTAGCTGTAGTCTGTGCTATGTCTTGGTTCATTCTTGGCCAATACATAACTTCACGCGCTCTCCGCTTACATTTTCCTTCTCCTAAGTGGCCTTCATGTATCTTGCACAGCATAGTTTTTCTTAGTCGTGCAGGTATGACAAACCTATAGCCTTTGTAAATAATACCATCGACAACTGTAAGGTCACTGCGGTACATCCAATAATCATGGATAGACAGCGGGCATGCATGTTTTTCTGCTGGCCAACACTTTCATTGTGTCATCTGTGTCAGTATCTTTCCTAATCTGTTCTTGTCTTGCAAGAGACACTGGTAGAGAAGCTACGATCAAATTAACATAGGCTTCTATCTCTTCATCCATCAGACTTTTGGAACCTTCACTTTTGTCAACAGCACGAGAAAGTGTATCAGCAATGTACATGTATTTGCCGGGACAGTACAGCAAGTGTACATCATATTTCTGTAGTCTGATAAGCATTCGTTGAATTCTCATGGGACAGTCATGTAATGATTTAGTCATGATAGCTATCAATGGCTTGTGGTCAGTTTCCACTGTAAATGTTTGACCATACACAAACTGATGAAATCGCTCACATGCATATGTGATTGCTAGAAGTTCTTTTTCTATCTGAGCATACCTTGTTTCAGCACTTGTCAGTGCTCTTGATGCTTAAGGGGGGTACTCACGGAGCGATATTCTAAGCAATCTGACTAGATTGCTTAGAATATCGGCAGGATCGCTCCGTGTGTAGCCCCCTCGGCGATAGCGATGCGCGGCCCCGCACATCGCTATCGCCGCTGCTAGATTGGCCTGCATGCAGGCCAATCTAGCGGGTCGCTCACTTCACCCGCTGGGTGAAGTGAGCGGCCCCCCCGTCTCCCCCCGCACGCTCAGCACAGATCGCGCTGTGCTGAGCGGCAGGAGAGATGTGTGCTGAGCGGTTCGCTCAGCACGCATCTCTCCTTGATCGGCCCGTGAGTACTGGGCTTTAGATTACTGGTTGCCATGTATCCTCATGTTCTTGTAACAGCACTGAGCCTAGGCCAAATTGCGAAGCATCTGCTGAAATTCTTATTATTTTCGCAGGATCAAAGAATTTTAGCACTGGTTGCTCTGTAATGATCTGTTTCAAGTTTTGCCAACTTTCTTCTTGTTCATGTGACCACATCCACTCGTTATCTTTGTCCAACAACCATCTAAGAGAGGCTGTTCGTTCAGAGAGTTGAGAAATAAACTTTCCTAAGTAAGTAATCATTCCTAGGAATCTTCTGACGTTGTCTCTGTTGTTAGGATGTTCCATGTTCACTATGGCTGATATTTTCCTTGGGTCTGGTTTTACACCTTGATCTGAGACCACGTCGCCCATAAAGGTAAGTGTATTCATGCCAAATTCACATTTGTCCTTGTTTAGCTTTAGATTCACTTTCTTGACAAATTCCATTACTTGTCTCAATCTAGAATCATGTTCTTCCTTTGTAGATCCCCAGACAATAATGTCATCCATCATTGTTTCAACACCTGGAATATGTTCAAAAATCATGTATATCTTTTTGTGATATACTTCTGGAGCAGACAATATTCCATATGGTAGTCGAAGAAATCTGTATCGACCTTCTGGTGTATTAAATGTACAAAGCTTTGAGCTGGCCTCATCTAGCTTCATTTGCCAGAATCCTGAAGATGCGTCCAATTTACTGAACCATTTTGCTCCCGCAAATTGCGACATGATTTCATCTCTGGTTGGTAGTTTGAAAGGTTCTCGTTTAATAGCTTTGCTTAAATCTCTGGGGTCTAGACATATTCTGAGTTGTCCATTTTTCTTTAAAACAATTACTAAGGAGCTTACCCATTCAGTAGGCTCATCAACTTTCTGTATTACACCCAAGGCTTCCATGCGATTTAACTCTTGTTTCAGTTTCTCTCAGCGTAAACGGCACTTTTCTACAGGGGTGTATCACTGAAGAAACTTGCGTATCTATATTTATTTTATGCTCTCCAAGCAAACAACCTAGACCTTCAAACAAGTCTCTGTATTCTGTAAACATCGATTTGCAGTCATCTTCTACTTGTGATGTCACCATAAAAACTTTCTTTAGCAAGCTTAGTTTCTCACAGGAACTTAATCCTAGAATCGGTTGCACATTTTTATCCACAATCAGTAGAGATGTTTTAAACTGTTGTCACTTATATTTCAGTGTCACTAAGCATGTACCTTTCACAGGAATTTCCTCCCCAGTGTAACATGTAACTTTCACTTTGGCTGGGTGAATTTTAGGTTTTACTCTAAAAGTCTTATAGTCTTGAAATTATATTAAATTCACCTGTGCACCAGTATCAAGCTTAAAGGGAATGACAATCTCGTTCACAGTTAAAGGGACAATCCATTCTTTCTTATCTGCACTGCAAAGTTCAATGCAATCCACAAAGAATTCATCTGTTTGTTTAACATCATGCACTTTGGTTGTTTTACTTCTAATTTTACAGCATTTGGCAAAGTGATTAAGTCTACCACATTTCATGCAGGTTTTACCATAAGCAGGGCACATTTTAGGATTGTGAGCATTTCCACATCTACTACACATTTCCATATTAGACTGTGGCTTAGACTGCTTCATTCTTGAGAATGGAGGCTTGCATGGCTCTGTTTTCTGCACTACATGCACATCAGCTTCCTTGTGTAACTTTTTGGCTTGAAATCTAGTTATTTCTGCAGATCTACACATAGTCACAGCCTTTTCTAGTGTTAGGCCTTGCTCTCTCAGCAATCTCTCTCTGAGTCCGTTATCAGGTATTCCACAGACAATACGATCTCTAATCAGTGAATCCTTTAAATCACCAAACTCACATGTTTTACTGAGTGATTGCAGCTCTGTAACATACTGATTAAATCCATCTACAGACTTCTGATCACATGTGAAAAACTTATATCTTTCATATGTCACATATTTCCTTGGCACAAAGTAATCTTCAAACTTTTGCATTATAGAAGATAGCACCATATTCTGCCCCTCAGCAAACTGAAAACTATTATAAATTTCCAGCACATCCTCTCCTATCACATGGAGGAAAATGGATGCCTTCATTTTGTCAGCCTCTGAATCAGCTTCACATGCAGCAAGATATATATTAAACCTTTGCTTAAATCTTTTCCAGTTTTCAGACAAGTTACCAGACATCAGCATACCGGTTGGAGGAGCTAGTTTATCCATGGTTACTCACTGTTTGAAGAGAGGAGCACATGGCAGGCTTTGCAGACACAGAGTATCACAGCCACAGACTTCTGCAAGATTCTTTCACACTCTGAGAGCACTAGCAGTCCAAGTTAAACTTCTTCTGACACCATGTTTTGTTCATATGTTTGTAAATCTAGTCATCAGGATACAGAGACATGTGAGTTCACTGCTGTGCTGTTTATTACCTCACCAACTCCAGGCACACTGCACACTGGACCACCCACTTCCCAGCATCCCCCTGGTCCCAGGGACCATCACTGAAGATTCAGGCTTACACAGTTTAGTAAGGGAGTGTCTACAAATATTAAGCATTCTAATACACTAACATCACAGGCCCCACTGCCTGTGGGCCCACCTCCTCCTCTAGGGATTATGTTCCAGGCTGTATCCTAGTGCACTTTAATTATACATTATACATATCTTAAATTATACTGCACAGGACTATGGACCCAGCCCATGCACTCTCTTATGGTTAGGCGGGCCTCTTTGGTGGTTGGCCACACCTCCACTATTGCCTGGCCACATCCTTAAGCATGGGCCTCTACCACTGTATTTGCCCAGTGGGCCCTTCTTGCCCCAGTCCGACACTGACTGTAATATTAATAGTGGGAGAAAGATTGTATTTCAATTTACAATGAGTATGTAAGAAAGGCAGAAACAGAGAGTGTATTTAAGTTAAAATGGGTATAGAAAGGGGGGTTGGGATTGCTAGGGAATTCCAGGGAAACATTTATTGGATACCACCTCAACTTACTGTATAATTACTGGAAATTAGAAAGGTAGAAGGTATTTTGATTGGAAATAAACATTCTTTTGTTAACAATATAATGGTTTGGAGAGTATGGGGTGATTTACACCAAAGCCATAGAATTTGGTTTGGGTGTCATAGGTTTGGGTATCATTGCTGGGTAGAATTTAAGTTGCATGGGGTGAGACAGGAGGTTGTTTTACACATTGCATACCATACCTCCCAACTGTCCTGATTTTCACGGGACAGTCCGTTTTTTGGCCACAGTGTCCCACGGTGGGGGCAGCTGGGAAGCTCATGTCATTCGTTGCTCATCCTAGCAGAGCAGTGGTGAATAGACACTGTGCGCATGCACTCAGTGTCTATTCACATGAGACAGAGGGTCTGGGGGCCTGCCAGCAGCTGCAGATTGGGCATGCCCCCATAGTGGTGGAAAATAGTGGCATGGCTCGCTATTGTGGCAATCCGGTGGAGCCACACCCCATTTCCTATAGGTCATGCCCCCTTTCAACCTCACCACGGCTTCACCGAGCCAGGGAGTCCTGCTTACCCATCTCCTGATGTTGGGATGTGTGCATATTGACCCTAGTGTGGTCAAACTACATAATTATAGGAATACTATGGCCCAGATTTATCAAGTCTTAGAGAGTGATATATTGCACAGTAATAAAGTACCAGCCAATCAGCTCCTAAATGTAATGTTACGGGCTGTGTTTAATTATTGACAGGAGCTGATTGGTTGGTACTTTATCACTGTGTAATTTATTACTATCAAAGGCTTGATAAATCTGGGCCTCTTTTATAAGATTTTATAAGTTTTTAAGAAATGTTAGAATTTTCCAGAGCAGTAACTAGATCTTTAGGTGCCATATGCCAGAAATAGAATTGGTGCCCCTCCCCCCATTTTCCAATAGGGACATAAGGTGCAAGCCTCATGTAGAAGAGGCATGACATACACATATACACATACATTATATAACAGTGCAAGAAAATGGATTTGGACAAAAATCCTTTTTATATCACTTTCATGCACTCAATCCGAGAGCTTTCCGACATTCAGCCACAATACCCCTCATTGAATAACACATTTCAATATATTGCTGCACCCAGGACTCAAACCCACAACCTGCTGCATCCCAGACAAACATCCCACCCACTGAACCACTAAATGCTGCATAAAAACTATGCGATTTCTAACAGTGAGACTGAACAACAGTGGACAGTGCGACTGAACAACAAAGAGTTATCAAGTCCATGAATGCTGGATAGGTATTATCAACAGGGGTGGGAGACTTGGGGTTAGGAGATTCTGGGCTTCAAAAAGAGGGAAGCTGCAAGTGAAAGTAATTAGATAATTCATAATTGACCAGTGCTGCCAACAGCGCCCCCTACCCTGCAGTGCTATGTGCGGAGCACACTCCACACACACCTAGTTACGGCCCTGGAATTTTCACACACGTAATGGTTGACCTTTTGCCGTTTGTTGCAGTAGGTGTCTTTGGTAGGTGTTACAGTAGGTGTCTAAAAGATCTAAGGAAAAGAGATAAAAAATAATGGTGACTTATTACGGTTCTTCAAGAAAGCTACCACTTCTAAATAGTGATGTGCACCGGACATTTTTCGGGTTTTGTGTTTTGGTTTTGGATTCGGTTCCGCGGCCGTGTTTTGGATTCGGACGCGTTTTGGCAAAACCTCCCTGAAATTTTTTTGTCGGATTCGGGTGTGTTTTGGATTCGGGTGTTTTTTACAAAAAACCCTCAAAAACAGCTTAAATCAT
Source organism: Pseudophryne corroboree (assembly GCF_028390025.1). Taxonomy (NCBI): domain Eukaryota; kingdom Metazoa; phylum Chordata; class Amphibia; order Anura; family Myobatrachidae; genus Pseudophryne; species Pseudophryne corroboree. The sequence goes on along the minus strand of NC_086446.1, from coordinate 528,785,394 downwards.
AGAATTTGGGGGTCATTTTGATCCCATAGTATTATTAACCTCAATAACCATAATTTCCACTCATTTTCAGTCTATTCTGAACACCTCACACCTCACAATATTATTTTTAGTCCTAAAATTTGCACCGAGGTCGCTGGATGGCTAAGCTAAGCGACACAAGTGGCCGACACAAACTCCTGGCCCATCTAGGAGTGGCACTGCAGTGTCAGGCAGGATGGCACTTCAAAAAAAATTGTCCCCAAACAGCACATGATGCAAAGAAAAAAAGAGGCGCACCAAGGTCGCTGTGTGACTAAGCTAAGCGACACAAGTGGCCGACACAAACACCTGGCACATCTAGGTGTGGCACTGCAGTGTCAGACAGGATGGCACTTCAAAAAAATTGTCCCCAAACAGCACATGATGCAAAGAAAAATGAAAGAAAAAAAGAGGTGCAAGATGGAATTGTCCTTGGGCCCTCCCACCCACCCTTATGTCCACACACCCTTATGTTGTATAAACAGGACATGCACACTTTAACGAACCCATCATTTCAGTGACAGGGTCTGCCACACGACTGTGACTGAAATGACTGGTTGGTTTGGGCCCCCACCAAAAAAGAAGCAATCAATCTCTCCTTGAACAAACTGGCTCTACAGAAGCAAGATGTCCACCTCATCATCATCCTCCGATTCCTCACCCCTTTCACTGTGTACATCCCCCTCCTCACAGATTATTAATTCGTCCCCACTGGAATCCACCATCTCAGGTCCCTGTGTACTTTCTGGAGGCAATTGCTGGTGAATGTCTCCACGGAGGAATTGATTATAATTCATTTTGATGAACATCATCTTCTCCACATTTTCTGGAAGTAACCTCGTACGCCGATTGCTGACAAGGTGAGCGGCTGCACTTAACACTCTTTCGGAGTACACACTGGAGGGAGGGCAACTTAGGTAGAATAAAGCCAGTTTGTGCAAGGGCCTCCAAATTGCCTCTTTTCCCTGCCAGTATACGTATGGACTATCTGACGTGCCTACTTGGATGTGGTCACTCATATAATCCTCCACCATTCTTTCAATGGTGACAGAATCATATGCAGTGACAGTAGACGACATGTCAGTAATCGTTGGCAGGTCCTTCAGTCCGGACCAGATGTCAGCACTCGCTCCAGACTGCCCTGCATCACCGCCAGTGGGTGGGCTCGGAATTCTTAGCCTTTTCCTCGCACCCCCAGTTGCGGGAGAATGTGAAGGAGGAACTGTTGACGGGTCACGTTCCGCTTGACTTGACAATTTTCTCACCAGCAGGTCTTTGAACCTCTGCAGACTTGTGTCTGCCGGAAAGAGAGATACAACGTAGGTTTTAAATCTAGGATCGAGCACGGTGGCCAAAATGTAGTGCTCTGATTTCAACAGATTGACCACCCTTGAATCCTTGTGAAGCGAATTAAGGGCTCCATCCACAAGTCCCACATGCCTAGCGGAATCGCTCTGTTTTATCTCCTCCTTCAATGTCTCCAGCTTCTTCTGCAAAAGCCTGATGAGGGGAATGACCTGACTCAGGCTGGCAGTGTCTGAACTGACTTCACGTGTGGCAAGTTCAAAGGGTTGCAGAACCTTGCACAATGTTGAAATCATTCTCCACTGCGCTTGAGTCAGGTGCATTCCCCCTTCTTTGCCTATATCGTGGGCAGATGTATAGGCTTGAATGGCCTTTTGCTGCTGCTCCATCCTCTGAAGCATATAGAGGGTTGAATTCCACCTCGTTACCACCTCTTGCTTCAGATGATGGCAGGGCAGGTTCAGGACTGTTTGCTGGTGCTCCAGTCTTCGGCACGCGGTGGCTGAATGCCGAAAGTGGCCCGCAATTCTTCGGGCCACCGACAGCATCTCTTGCACGCCCCTGTCGTTTTTTAAATAATTCTGCACCACCAAATTTAATGTATGTGCAAAACGTGGGACGTGCTGGAATTAGCCCAGATGTAATGCACGCACAATATTGGTGGCGTTGTCCGATGTCACAAATCCCCAGGAGAGTCCAATTGGGGTAAGCCATTCTGCGATGATGTTCCTCTGTTTCTGTAAGAGGTTGTCAGCTGTGTGCCTCTTATGGAAAGCGGTGATACAAAGCGTAGCCTGCCTAGGAACGAGTTGGCGTTTGCGAGATGCTGCTACTGGTGCCGCCGCTGCTGTTCTTGCTGCGGGAGGCAATACATCTACCCAGTGGGCTGTCACAGTCATATAGTCCTGAGTCTGCCCTGCTCCACTTGTCCACATGTCCGTGGTTAAGTGGACATTGGGTACAACTGCATTTTTTAGGACACTGGTGACTCTTTTTCTGACGTTTGTGTACATTTTCGGTATCGCCTGCCTAGAGAAATGGAACCTAGATGGTATTTGGTACCGGGGACACAGTACCTCAAAAAAATCTCTAGTTGCCTGTGAATTAACGGTGGATACCGGAACCACGTTTCTCACCACCCAGGCTGACAAGACCTGAGTTATCCGCTTTGCAGCAGGATGACTGCTGTGATATTTCATCTTCCTCGCAAAGAACTGTTGGACAGTCAATTGCTTACTGGAAGTAGTACAAGTGGTCTTCCGACTTCCCCTCTGGGATGCCGATCGACTCCCAGCAGCAACAACAGCAGCGCCAGCAGCAGTAGGCGTTACACTCAAGGATGCATCAGAGGAATCCCAGGCAGGAGAGGACTCGTCAGACTTGCCAGTGACATGGCCTGCAGGACTACTGGCTTTCCTGTGTAAGGTGGAAATTGACACTGAGGGAGTTGGTGGTGTGGTTTGCAGGAGCTTGGTTACAAGAGGAAGGGATTTAGTGGTCAGTGGACTGCTTCCGCTGTCATCCAAAGTTTTTGAACTTGTCACTGACTTCTGATGAATGTGGACCATGTGACGTATAAGGGAGGATGTTCCTAGGTGGTTAACGTCCCTACCCCTACTTATTACAGCTTGACAAAGGCAACACACGGCTTGACACCTGTTGTCCGCATTTCTGTTGAAATAATTCCACACCGAAGAGGTGATTTTTTTTGTATTTTGACAAGGCATGTCAATGGCCATATTCGTCCCACGGACAACAGGTGTCTCCCCGGGTGCCTGACTTAAACAAACCACCTCACCATCAGAATCCTCCTTGTCAATTTCCTCCCCAGCGCCAGCAACACCCATATCCTCATCCTGGTGTACTTCAACAGTGACATCTTCAATTTGAATATCAGGAACTGGACTGCGGGTGCTCCTTCCAGCACTTGCAGGGGGCGTGCAAATGGTGGAAGGCGCAAGCTCTTCCCGGTCCAGTGTTGGGAAGGTCAGGCATCGCAACCGACACAAGTGGACTCTCCTTGGGGATTTGTGATTTAGAAGTACGCACAGTTCTTTGCTGTGCTTTTGCCAGCTTAAGTCTTTTCATTTTTCTAGCGAGAGGATGAGTGCTTCCATCCTCATGTGAATCTGAAACACTAGCCATGAACATAGGCCAGGGCCTCAGCCGTTCCTTGCCACTCTGTGTCGTAAATGGCATATTGGCAAGTTTACACTTCTCATCAGACGCTTTCAATTTTGATTTTTGGGTCATTTTACTGAACTTTTGTTTTTTGGATTTTACATTCTCTCTACTATGACATTGGGAATCGGCCTTGGCAGATGACGTTGATGGCATTTCATCGTCTCGGCCATGACTAGTGGCAGCAGCTTCAGCACGAGGTGGAAGTGGATCTTGATCTTTCCCTATTTTAACCTCCAAATTTTTGTTCTCCATTTTTTAATGTGTGGAATTATATGCCAGTATCAATAGCAATGGCCTACTACTATATATACTGCGCACAACTGAAATGCACCACAGGTATGGATGTATAGTATACTTGACGACACAGAGGTAGGTAGAGCAGTGGCCTTCCGTACCGTACTGCTATATATACTGGTGGTCACTGTCAGCAAACTGCAAAACTAAAATGCACCACAGGTATAGAATCTAGATGGATAGTATACTTGACGACACAGAGGTAGGTAGAGCAGTGGTCTTCCGTACCGTACTGCTATATATACTGGTGGTCACTGTCAGCAAACTGCAAAACTAAAATGCACCACAGGTATAGAATGTAGATGGATAGTATACTTGACGACACAGAGGTAGGTAGAGCAGTGGCCTTCCGTACCGTACTGCTATATATACTGGTGGTCACTGTCAGCAAACTGCAAAACTAAAATGCACCACAGGTATAGAATCTAGATGGATAGTATACTTGACGACACAGAGGTAGGTAGAGCAGTGGCCTTCCGTACCGTACTGCTATATATACTGGTGGTCACTGTCAGCAAAACTCTGCACTGTACTCCTCCTATATAATACTGCTGGTCCCCAGTCCCCACAATAAAGCAGTGTGAGCACAGATATATGCAGCACACTGAGCACAGATATGGAGTGTTTTTCAGGCAGACAACGTATACTGGTGGTCATTGGTCAGCAAAACTCTGCACTGTACTCCTCCTATATAATATAGTGGTTGTCCCCAGTCCCCACAATAAAGCAGTGTGAGCACAGATATATGCAGCACACTGAGCACAGATATGGAGTGTTTTTCAGGCAGACAACGTATACTGGTGGTTACTGTCAGCAAAACTCTGCACTGTACTCCTCCTATATAATACTGCTGGTCCCCAGTCCCCACAATAAAGCAGTGTGAGCACAGATATATGCAGCACACTGAGCACAGATATGGAGTGTTTTTCAGGCAGACAACGTATACTGGTGGTCACTGTCAGCAAAACTCTGCACTGTACTCCTCCTATATAATATACTGGTGTTCCCCAGTCCCCACAATAAAGCAGTGTGAGCATAGATATATGCAGCACACTGAGCACAGATATGGATAGTTTTTAAGGCAGACAACGTATACTTGTGGTCACTGTCAGCAAAACTCTGCACTGTACTCCTCCTATATAATACAGCTGCTCCCCAGTCCCCACAATTAAGCAGTGTGAGCACAGATATATGCAGCACACTGAGCACAGATATGGAGTGTTTTTCAGGCAGACAACGTATACTGGTGGTCACTGTCAACAAAACTCTGCACTGTACTCCTCCTATATAATACAGCTGCTCCCCAGTCCCAACAATTAAGCAATAAGCACAAATATTTTTGCATCAAGAATTCAAGATTAATAAATGGAGAGGACGCCAGCCACGTCCTCTCCCTAACATTTCCAATGCACGAGTGAAAATGGCGGTGACGCGCGGCTGCTTATATAGAATCCGAATCTCGCGAGAATCCGACAGCGGGATGATGACGTTCGGGCGTGCTCGGGTTAACCGAGCCATACGGGAGAATCCGAGTATGCCTCGGACCCGTGTAAAATGGGTGAAGTTCGGGGGGGTTCGGTTTCCGAGGAACCGAACCCGCTCATCACTACTTCTAAAGGATTTTTTTACCGGATACATATCATATGAACGCTCTGAAAATTGACTTTAATATTGATGGATCCCATTTCTTTTAAACTACAGTAATTTAAATCAATCTATATGTCAATTTGTGGACAATGTAGAGAATTATAACATTAAGTTATTTGTATTGTAACTGATTTTTGGAGAATTGTATGTGTAATTTTAGATCCTTTTAATTTAAGGTTGGATAATTAAGCCACTTATTATCAGAACCGAAAACTAAGCACCAATGCTCATAGACTATACTGGTTGTTGCTAATGCAGGTGGAGGGACAGTATGGGGGTTCCCTGCCAAAGCAACTACCAGCACCAAGCTATGACAGGGAAAGCTACTGTTGTGTTCCACTGCTATATAATATATAAGTGGGATGCAGTTCCAGTATGTTCAGCACAGAGTTGAATTTCCCAGGGGCCTCTAATGAAAAGCTAGCCCCTGGCAGCTACATGTTTGGGAACTAATGTTAAAAAAAACAGCTTTTTCATATGTGACACTAATGGTCCCAGCTTGCCCTGGCAGCTATGAACTGTATTGGTATGCAGTTGAGCTACAATTGGCAGCATACCCATGGCTGCCAAAGCATGCTAATATGTAGAATTTCAAACATCAGCATGTTCTGGCATCCAGGGATTGCTGGTAGTGTAGAGTGACTTAGGAAAATATATATAATTAGTACTCCCCAATCCCTTGTCAACCGTTTTATTAAACTCTTAGTGGCTGATTTATCATGAATCGCATCTGAGAATGCGGATGTGAGGTGATAAAATCGGCCAGACTTGCAATGCGATTGTTGATGACATTGCATGGATATATGAATAACTGCATGCAGGAACAGCAATTGCAAGAAAGCTATATCCCTGCGATGCCTCTCCGCAGCACTAATACCCTAATTATGTGCTGTGCATGCACCGCCTCTCGATATTGCGCCATTAGCGCCAGCACCCCCTCCACATTGCAACGACCGCCATCTCTCCGTGCAACAAATCCCTCTGATAATACCCTCCAGCAGTTACCGTTGCTCCGGTTTGCGCTGCCAGTTGTCAAGGCTCCCTACTGCTGTGGCCTCTGGCGCTGTAAAGTGAGGTGCCGCTTTGCAGCATCACTTTACTGCACTGGAGGTCGCAGGAGCAGCAGGGAGCCTCGATGACCGGCAGCCCGCACCAGAGCACTGATCACCAGACCATGTTTTTTTTTAACACAGTGATCAGCTTGTGTGTCCATATTGTTCCGCAATAATTGTATTGTGTTACTTTTTTTTCTAGTAAATTCGGTCTGGGTTACTAAAAAAATTAGTTAAAGGGTTTGGAGCAGTTTTTCACGAAAACTGCTCCAAAAGCCTTTTAATACATTCAAGTGAAATGAAAATAATGTAAAAATGGTGTGAAAACACCCTTTTTTAATATTATTTTACACAAAAGGTTTATAAATATACCACTTAATCCCATAGGGTTTTTTCTTCTTCTTTGCAATGTAAATCAAGAGGCTTAAAAATAAACCCTGATAGATTGCAGGCAGACACTTTTCTCTTAAAGGATAAATCTATATTTTAAATGGATTTATTTGATTAATAAACCACCTCCAATAAGTAGACTAATAAAAGACTTATTCCAGAATATGAGCTACACACCTGAAAATGTATGAGTGCTGATCAGATGCCAACACGCTGTTTAATTTGCCTGGAGTTTTCCTATGTGGCTCATTTATATACAGTATAGCACTTAGGACCAGATTCAGAAGTTGACGGAAGTGCAGCACATAGCGCAATGTACCAATGTTCTGTAGTTTGCGCAAGTGCAGGATCTGTACTCAGCATGTGCAGTACGGGTCTGTGACGTGGGTAGCTGATCAGGTGCAGATTATCAGTGATTGACAGTCTGCTACCATTTGGGGGCGGGGTGGCAGCAGATCCTATTCACTAAATTTCCCAATAGTTTGACAATTGGTTAAACTTTACACTACTTTACTATGTACTATTACATTGCTTCTGTTTTTTCCCATTAAGTCAGTGAAATAATTGTCTGCTTAAGGGCATATCACTTATATAGAAACAGAATTAAGAGTATAACACTCTGAATGCATTTATGCTAAAGAAAGAGCAAGTCAAATTTTATAGTAGGGGGACATGACCGATATAGGAATTAAAGTATAAAGGAAAAGGTAGATTACAAGCAGGGGCGTTATAAGATAGGAGGAGGCCAATGTGCAGCCTCCTCCATCCGTAACCCTCCTCTCTAGCTGGCAGCACTGTAGAGTTTGAGCGGTAGGGGCTCAGACTCTACTACACATGCTCAGATCTCTGGAAAAATGGCATGGCGGCCATTTTCCCAGCGATTTCTCTACTGCGCATGCTTAAAATGTTGTGAAAATGACTGCAATGCCAGTTTCCCAGTGATGGTCTGTGCTCTTTCTGTCATGATGGGGGACTCCGGAGAGGTGAGTATTAAAGAAATGGGTGAAGGGTGTGGAGTGTGACCCCCCCCCCCATACTCAAATACTCAAGGGCCTGTGTACACAGCAAACACTGCACCCATTATAAATACACCAAGGTAAAGAGTTGCTAGGCCTAGGTCTTAGGCTCATAGTGGGGTTACAGAAAGGGTCTCCACCAGAGATATTGGCCTTGTATCTGAGGGAGTGACCACACACCATTGCAAACATTAGGGCACTATGTAAACACTACACTGGTGAAGGTAATGTGGCCACACCATCTTGGGGTTGTGGCTACACTTTTTTGCCAGCCATCGTGTCCCGCACCTTCTGCTCCACTAATTAAAGGGGTAGGGTGGGAGTGTTCTTGGTAGTTTGCAGTGAGAACCTCTCCTACAGGGGCGTAATTCCCAGAGGGAATGGAGACACCTGCCTCCGGGGTCCAAGCTATGAAAGGGGCACCTGCATATATAGTAGAACCTGTGTGGTTCACAGAGGGATCCAAGTGTGACCGCTGCTCTTCCAACAAAGCTCTTTGGCATACCCGCTGCTGCTGCAGAGTTATTTGGCTCTATCCCAGGAGTCCTACTAACACCTGCAGTAAGGGACAGGATGGCTCCTTTCTGGTACTGCTCAGCCTACGCTGCAGCAAGCAATGATGCCCCCACTACTACTGCTGGACTGCAGACAACTGAATCTCGTGAGTCGGACCATGACCCACCGACTGTTGTCCCATAGCGCGTAGCTGAAGCCCTCACAATTCACTGCGGGCTCTGGTCGAGTGCCATCTATATAACTCTGTAAGTCGTGTGCTGTTCAAAGTAAAAATTATGACAGTGTCATGTAGACGAAAGAAAGCATCATGTTTAAAGTTATAATGCTGACATGATTAAAAATGTAAAATGCTTTAATTTCTTTGCTGCGGCGGATGAATGTGGCTCGTCCTACTGATATCAGCTAGACTGTATAGACTCACCCCACTTGTCCTCCACCCCCAGAATAACTTACCTTGTCCCACTGGTCCAAGAGAATAATAGACACACCCTGCAGCAGCTGCAGATAAACTCGGAAGTGCCACAACCTACTTTTAAAAATTACAAATTATGAAAAATAGTGGCAGGAGAGAAATCTTCTATCTCCCCCACCATAAAACATAGAAAACTGGGGGAACTGACATTTGAAGGAGGGGGCACCCAAATTTTTCAAAAATTATGGTCACATAAAAGGTAGTATCTTGTGATCACAATACTCATTAGAGATTAATCCAATGCACTACAGAAAAATAAGGGAGTCCAGGATTGGTTGAAGATCTCCCCCAACCGGACTACAAATAATAAAGTTTTAAATAAAGAATGAATCACTTTAGAATGAGAGTGATTCCCACTTGTTGTCAAATGTTGGGGACCCTTACTAAATATTATAATATATGTAAGCTTACTATACTATCCCTTTGAAATGGGACATTAATGAATTAAAAAGGTTCTGTGGCTGGCTTACTTCAAGGCTGTATTTCGCCTGGTTTTAATCAACCACAGGACCTGTGTAAGCCATGAGTGTCCCTGTTTAAAGGAATGGTATGGTAATCGTAATTATATGTAGGTACAGAATAGCAAAAATCAGTGATATTGGTGGTCATTCTGAGTTGTTTGCTCGCAAGCTGCTTTAAGCAGCTTTGAACACGCTAAGCCGCCGCCTACTGGGAGTGAATCTTAGCTTCTCAAAATTGCGATCGAAAGATTAGCAGAATTGCGAATAGACACTTCTTAGCAGTTTCTGAGTAGCTCCACACTTACTCTTCCAGTGCGATCAGTTCAGTCAGTTTCATTCCTGGTTTGACGTCACAAACACACCCAGCGTTCGCCCAGACACTCCTCCGTTTCTCCAGCCACTCCCGCGTTTTTCCCAGAAACGGTAGCGTTTTTACGCACACACCCATAAAACGGCCAGTTTCCGCCCAGAAACACCCACTTCCTGTCAATCACATTACGATCACCAGAACGAAGAAAAAACCTCGTAATGCCGTGAGTAAAAAACCTAACTGCATAGTAAATTTACTTGGCGCAGTCGCACTGCGGACATTGCGCATGCGCATTAGCGACTAATCGCTCCGTTGCGAGAAAAAAAATAACGAGCGAACAACTCGGAATGACCCCCATTGTTGTTGAAATTAGACAAATGCAAATGTGAAAAACTGACATCAACACATGGATGAGAAAACTAGAGATGTGCGGCGGACACGTTTTGTATTTTGGTTTTGGATCTGGATCCCCACTCGTGTTTTGGATCTGGATTGGTTTTGCCAAACCACCCTTTCGAGTTTTGGTTTTGATTTTGGATCTGAATGATTTTTTTAAAAATCATAAAAACAGCTAAAATCACAGAATTTGGGGGTCATTTTGATCCTACGGTATTATTAACCTCAATAACATTAATTTCCACTCATTTCCAGTCTATTCTGAACACCTCACACCTCACAATATTGTTTTTTGGACAAAAGTTTGCACTGAGGTCACTGGATGACTAAGCTAAGCAACACAAGTAGGAAGCACAAATACCTGGCCCATTAGGAGTGGCACTGCAGTGGCAGACAGGATGGCAGTTTTATAAAATAGGCCCCGAAGAGCACATAATGCAAAGAAAAAAAAAGAGGTGCAAGATGGAATTGTCTTGGGTCCTTCCACCCACCCTTATGTTGTTTAAACAGGACATGCACAGTTTAATAAACCCCTCATTTCAGCGACAGGTGGTCCCCGTGGAAATAGCTCACCAAGTTCTCCGAATCATAGCTAGCTACAAACATACCACGTCCTTCTATGATGACTTTTCACATTATGAGAAGGGGTAATAGGAAGAGGACAGTGTCAAGGAGGTGATTAAAAATTAGAGAGGGGGGCGTGGCCTGGACGGGCATGGAGTAGCACTTGCAGTGTGCAGCTCTCCAGCCATATCATCCTGATTACACATCCTGATTTCCCCCCCTGGGTCTGATACTGGGGCCATAGCTGATTGAATGCCTCCTGCCCCCCCTGGACTGGGTTTAATCCTGCTGCTATCATCTGCGGAGGCTCTGGAGCCCTGTGTGCTGGTGGGCCCTGACCCACGCTGGGACTACTGACTCCTGCTATAGCCGGAAGTCCGGCTTCTCCCCCCCGCTACTGCCCGCGGCGACTGGCTGCTTATCTGGACGAGGAGGGTGCCGGGATCTCCTCCGTTACTCTGATCGCCTCCTACACTGCCAGGGGAGAGTCCTGTGTGAGGCTCCCTGCACCGCTCTGACATCGCGGACTCGCGCGGTGCGGGGGACCGGAAGTGCGGCTCCCGTGGTCCGCCGCCGCCCGCTACAGCCAGCCGAATCGCAGCACGGACTTCTCTGCCTCTCGCTGTGTGTGACACCCGGAGGGGAACACACAGCTGGCTGCCTGCCCCCGGCGTCTATCCTCTGCACCCCCTGATGCTCTGTGTCTGCATCCACGTTGGGGCCAGGTACTAGGGCACACAATACTTGAAGTGGGGGAGGACAACACCTGCAGCTGAGTCTGGGCTGCCGGAGATTACTGGGCACACACTCCCCTCCCTCCTTCCGCCTGCTTCTCTCTCCTGCCAACCCGGCCTGAATTAACTGCAGGGCGAGCTTCCCTGCTGTGTCTGGAGCCTGCTGCCGGGGGACTGGTTCTGTGTGCTCTGGGGGTGACGGTCCCTCCATCCCTGCTTAAGCGGCCACTTTGTGATTTATCTCGTGACTCTGGCCCTGCTGTCTATCTATACATATATATATAAACACTATCACACTCTTCTCTGCCTGTATTTGCTTTGATATACCCTGCTAACTGGAGGGTCGGTCACCGTGCTGTCCAAAATGGTGAAGGGTCGCCAGACTGGCACGAATGCAGGAGCAATGGATAAGTTTGTTCGTGATCCTGGCCCGCAACAGCGAAGGGGGGAGAGCGTAAGACATGAGACATCACCACCATCCCCTGCGTACAGTTCCGCCTCTTCTGACCCTCCGGATGCCGCGCTGCAGAGAGTACTGGATGCGGTCACCGCCAGCGAGGCGCGTCTGGCTGATAAAATCGGGCAAGTACAGTCTGATCTCTCCATTATCCATCAAGACCTTCAGAGGGTGAGAGAGAGAGTGGGGGAAGCTGAGACCCGCATATCCAATATCGAAGATTCTGTCGGCCCGCTGGGTCGCCGCACTGACGCTTTGGAATCTCAGATGACAGATGTGCGCAGGAAGATGACAGACATGGAGGGACATCTGCGGCGCAATAACGTCCGTTTTATTGGTCTGCCCGAGAAGGAAGAGGGCTCGGCTCCCGAGGAATTTCTCGTAAAATGGCTCCGGGATGCCTTTGGCTCTGAGGAGTTTTCACCTTACTTCACTGTTGAACGGGCCCATAGAGTTCCGATGCGCCCGCTGCCTCCAGGGGCTCCACCCCGCACCTTTATTGCTAAATTCCTCCACTTCCGTGATCGGGACACAGTTCTGAGGTTGGCTCGTACCAAAGGCCCGTTAAAGTGGAATGGATCGCCTATATCTGTATTCCCGGATTTCGCGGTGGATGTGCAAAAGGATAGAGCTCAGTTCCTGCCTGTTAAGAGGAGGCTCCGTGAACTTGACCTGCCATACGCCATGCTTTTCCCGTCCAAGTTGCGAGTAGTGGCTGATGGGGAAACAAAATTTTTCACAACTCCCCGTGAGGCCATGGTGTGGCTGGACAGCCGATTTCCGGCGAGGCGTGCCCTTGCAAATCCGTGAATCTCCGGCCTAGCCCTGATGCTGACTTTCTCCTGTGTTTCCTTTTTTATTTTCCTTATCTTTTGGTATTTACTACAATTGATTAACATATGTCAGTTATTTAATGGGAAACGATAAGATGCGGGGGTGGTTGACTGCTGTTGATGTCCACTTATCTCCACTGCTCTGTTTTCAAGACTCAAACGGGGTATATGAATACTCGCCAGCCTACTCTGATATCTATGGTATGCTTCCGAGCCTTCCTTACCTCCTGTTTTTTTTTTTCCCCTCTCTCCTTTTTTTTAAATCTTTTTATTTTATTATATTTTGTATTTCTGGGGGAGCGGGGGAGGGGGGTAATATGTTTGGTTTGCTATGCTTGGCTCTTTGATATTTGTGTAGGAATTATTTTGGCACGAATAGACCTAGGGGGTGGACCTATATGATTTCCCCCCCATTTTTTCGGGGGGTGGTGGTTGGTGGCTGGAGACTACTTCTATATTTCCCGAGAGTCATTATATTCTTGGCCCCGACTACGGTGTGTGTGCACTGGTTAATGGTGCTACGAAGTTTTGCTACTTAAAATTTTTTTCTTTTAGGTAGTTGCATTTAGTTTTGGGATCCAAGTATGCTGCAGGTTCGGGGTGGTATACAGAGAGGGGGGAGGGGGAAGGTTTTGGGTTGTATTTACTGTTTGTGTGGAAAGGTATGTTGTGAATGGATATGGTATGTTGCTGTATTACTTAAACATGGGCGTCTGATGACTGAATCTGTGCACGGCGGAACGGGCTGGCCGCGGGGTGCTACATGTGTTTTACTTTTGATGCAATATGGCTGGGATTAGAGTGTTAGCGTGGAATGTGCGAGGGCTTAACGATAAAATTAAGAGGTCCCTGGTACTCCGACAGCTCAAAAACTATGCGGCTGATGTGGTCTGCCTTATGGAAACGCATTTGGCGGGGAGTAAGATTCTCTCATTGAAGAGGCCATGGGTGGGATGGGCGTACCACTCCGTGCACACTTCGGCCTCTCGTGGGGTTTCAGTCCTTATTAGGCGGACTGTCCCCTTTGTACTGGAATCCATGCAGACAGATCCATGGGGGAGATATGTGTTCTTGAAATGTAGACTATTCTATGTCCCTGTCCTCCTTATGGCTGTCTATGTGCCCCCCCCTTACTCCCCTGAGGTTCTTAAAAAAGCTGCTGGGTTTATGGCCTCATCCCCCGGGATATCGGTTATTTGCCTTGGGGACTTCAATAATGTGCTGGATGCGGCGATGGATAGGCTCTCTATGTCTCCGTCTGCTGCATGTCCTGGGAAGTCCGCCTTTGCGGATGTGGTGTCGGGATTGGGCCTGGTCGACCCTTGGAGATTGAGACACCCGTCTCTTAAACAATACTCCTGTTTCTCTCACTCCCATTCTTCGTTCTCCAGGATCGATCTGGCCCTCCTCTCGAACGACATGATCCCCCGGGTTGGTAGTATTAGATACGAGACTAGAGGTATATCAGATCACTCCCCTTTGACCTTTACTTTAGACTTCAATTGCTCTAGGGGCCAGGCTGTATGGAAATTTAACCCATTTTGGCTTGTACACATGGGGGACGGCTCTGACCTGGTGGCCGCATGGCGGGAATTCTTTGAATTAAATAGCGCCGATACGGCTATCTCTACACTATGGGACACGTTTAAGGCCTTCCTCCGGGGGAGTTTGATTAAACGGGTATCTAGCTTGAAGTCTTTCTATAAGCAACGGGAGGCGGTGCTGGAAGCCCAGAGTGTGGCTGCAGAATTGCAATACCTACAAGATTCTTTAGACAGCTCTAGGGCGGCCTGGTTATCGGCTCAGAGGGAATGGAGGGAGTACCTAATGGAGAAGACTCAGCATAGACTCCTTTTTTCATCCCATACTTTCTACGCTACTGGTGATAGACCGGGGTCGTACCTGGCATCTTTGGCCCGGGGTGATAGACCTAATAGTGTGGTTGTTGAGATTATGAACTCTGATGGCATATCTATGACTCAGACCCCACAAATGGCGGCTGAATTTGTATCCTATTATAGCCACCTGTATGAATCTAAATTAGAGTGCACTCAGTCACACCTAAGCGATTATTTAGACAAGGTTCGGTTCCCCACCCTGTCCAGTGAGGCTTGCGACCTGTTAGAGGCACCTATCTCATCAGATGAAATTATGGCTGCTATCAGGGCCTCCCCTAGTGGTAAAGCCTCGGGCTTGGATGGTATACCCTCTGAGATATATGGGCATCACCTGGACTTCTTTGTCCCTCGTCTACTCGAGTTGTATGCCCAGATCTTTGCGCAGGAGTCTCTCCCCCAGTCTATGGCGGAGGCAGTGATTGTAGTTATCCCTAAACCTGACAAGGATCTCAGGAGAGTTGAGTCCTATCGCCCTATATCCCTCCTACCCACTGATATAAAAATTCTGGCTAAGGTGCTGGCTGGCAGATTAAATACAGTTATTTCCCAAATTATACATCCGGATCAGACGGGATTTATGCCCAATAAATCGACATCCATCAACCTTAGACGACTGTTCACACATCTGCAAATTCCCCGTAGGGACCCCACCTCCTCTATAGTTGTTTCGTTGGATGCCGCTAAGGCTTTCGACTCTGTGGAGTGGGCCTACCTGTGGGAAGCTATGCGTAGATTCGGTATAGGCCCGAACTTCATTAAATATGTCCGACTGATGTATTCCTCCCCTTCAGCGAGAGTGGCGGTCAATGGATTCGTATCTAATTCCTTCCCCCTGTCTAGAGGTACGCGACAGGGCTGCCCATTGTCTCCTACCCTATTTGCTATAGCCATAGAGCCCCTCGCGTGCCTCCTGAGAGCGGATACGGGGATCTCTGGCTTTAAGGTGGGTGCTCGTGAAGACAGGGTGGCCCTATACGCCGATGATGTTCTACTGTTTGTGGATCGCTATGCGGAGTCTATGCCTAGGATTTTAGAAATTATTGGTGGGTTTGGGCGATACTCTGGGCTTTTGATCAATTGGGAGAAATCCTTTATTATCCCACTTCAGGGCGAAGTTCCTAATTCCCCGTTGGTGGCTCTCCCGTTGCGGTGGGTGGACTCCTTCAAATATCTGGGTATTTGGGTGTCTAACGATCCTCAAAAATTCCCCTCCCTAAATATTACCCCACAAATAACATATCTCCGCAGTCGGGTGAAGGCGTGGGGAAACTTACCTTTAACGGTCACGGGGAGGGTTAACATGGTAAAAATGGTCTTCCAGCCCAAACTTCTATATGTCCTACAGCACTCTCCCGTTTATATCCCGCAGAGGACCTTTCAACAAATAAATGGGCTGCTTTCCTCTCTGGTGTGGGCTAGTAAGCGGGCACGGTTGAAAATAGATACCCTGACCAGGTCACGGGAAATGGGGGGACTGGCTCTCCCCAACTTCCGTTTTTACTATTACGCGGCACAGTTGGCACATGTCTGGGAGAGGGTTACCGACCTCGATGCCCTGGCTCTGCACTCGCTGATGCTGCACTATGACTACCCAGGGGGCTCCCCATTACAGCTACTCCTTTGTGGTAGTATCAAAATGTCCACATTGCCACTTATTAAGCAATCCATCCTAATATGGAAATTGGTGCACTCTGTGATGCGGGGTCACGGTGTTGATCCGGATACCCCACTGGATAATGCTTACGGGCTGCCGGAACTGTGTCATCTTCAGGTCCGAGAGGTTTGGGGTAACTGGGGAGTGCACTCTTTAGGACATTTATATAAAGACGAGACCCTTACCTCATTCCAACAACTCCAGCAGACACATAATGTCCCCTCAGGGTTTTTTTTCCGATTCCTTCAGCTGAGACATGCTCTGGCTGCCCAGTTTCCACATGGTCCCCCAGCCCTCGTTGATTCCCCGGTCAAATTAATGATGCAGACGCTGGACTCGGGACACCTGGTTTCTAAAATTTATGGTCGTATTCTCCAGATGCATCATATAGATCCCCTAACTACTCTTCGAGATAGGTGGGAATCAGACGTGGGTACATTATCAGACGATGCTTGGAATACTGCTGTGGGAGCCCATCGGATCTCCACTTCATCTGTTAGGTACCAACAAATACAACTATACATCCTGCATAGAGTATATATGACCCCGGTGAGGTTAGCACATATTGGGGGGTCCCATAACTCGCAATGCCCCAAATGTGGAGCCGCGGGTGCCGACTTCTGGCATCTAATTTGGGTATGCCCTGGCGTGTCTCGGTTCTGGACGGCTGTTATACGCACCATGTGTGATACGGGTGTTCCATCTTCCATATGTACGCCTGCATTGTGTACACTGTTGATTGTGGACGAGGAGGCCTTAGATCCACCCTGTAGGAGATATGTTACTAATCTTTGTGCTCTAGCTGGGTCTGTATAGCCCGGCTGTGGCTGGCGGGCGAGGCCCCGTCAATTAAGGCTTGGATATCCCTGGTCAATGAAACTGTTGCACACGAAAAATTTGTGTTTCTGGCGAGGAAAGTGGAGAGGAAATTATTTACGATATGGGGTAGGTGGATAGACTCTAAATACTTCAAGGAGAGATAGGGTCTTGAGTTGCATCTCTCGCCTTATTTCACTCTGGGATTTTTGGGGGTGGGCACCCTCGCGGCCGGCCTTGTTGGGCTGTATTGAGATGTATTATGCTTGCTCTGCTATGCTTATGCCTATACTGGAAGGAATAGGATAGAGGTTTGCTACTCTCAGACGCTGTGACTATGTGATTGTCTGACTTACGTGACATTATTTTCGCAAAAGTTACTATGTGCCTTATGTATTTACAGCTGTTTCCATGCATTCCGTGTATGTATGTAGTTTTATGTTTGTTTTGAGTGAAGTGTTGATGTAAAATTTGAAAATTCAAATAAAAACTATTGAATTTAAAAAAAAAAATTAGAGAGGCACACACAATCAGAAACAACACACAGGCTTTCACCTCCACTCCTATATTGGTGTGGAACAGAAAGGACATCAACCAAGCAAATATACAGTATAATTATTAATTACCACATTACTGGACAAACTTAAAAACTAGGGGCCACAGCCTCCAAATTTGTACCCCCTACATGTTCAGGGATTAAGATAATCTTGGATTTTATGCTGGGATGCTGTTATGAGCCGCTGCGGTGGCTTATTCCTGTTTGCAATCTGTTTATGTATTTTATGTTATATTTCTACAATAAAGAAAAGATGGAAAGCGTAACTTATCCTGCGCTCGTCTTTGTTTCCATCGACAGCAATCAGATGCTCAATGCAAATTATGTGGGAGCATAGAAAAGATTAAAAGAGTGGATTGGATATAGTGAAGCACAATTTAATACATATAAAATTCATATAACACACTTATAAAATCCATATACATATTCATAGCAGCAAAAATTGAATTGAATAAATTGCACAGAAATCCTCATGGGCAAAAAAGACTGGTGGATAATTACCAATGTGTACAGAACTGTAAAAACAGTTCTAAACCAGCATGCGGGTTTTTGTTTTGGAGGATCCCGGAAATCCCCTCAATCCTCGTATGACTGGAACAGAATGGCAAGGCCTCCAGTATATTGTCCCACGGCACCTGTGCGTTCCACCCACCTACTGTATGTTATATTTCTGTTTGCATGCCAGGATTTCTCATGCACTTGTTTAGAGGCCTGTGGTGAGTCTGTGTTACTGCAGCCTGTTTCCTATGTGTTCAGCCTCACCTGTCAGGTAATTAGGTCATTATGTGGTGCGTCTGTGTACTGCAGTCTGTCTCTTGTATGTGTAGCCTCACCTGCCAGTAATTAAGTCATTACCTTGTGCCTGGCTTCCAGCAGTCCTGTTTGGGTCGTGCTTCCTTTATTACCCAGCTTGCCCTGCATCCAGAGCCGGTGATAGCAGAAGATTATTGTACCTGTATGTTCTAGTACCTGGTCCCTGTCTGCAGTTCTTGGTTAGCTTCCTGCAAGCCTGTTTTTGGACCCTGTCAGCAGTTCCTGGTTCCAGTCTGTGTTCCTGTTTCCCTGGTCCTGGTTTTTGTTCGGATCGTGTCCAGCCAGTAGTCCTGTTCGGTTTTCAGCTCTATTGACCAGTCCTTGGAACTCCCCTGTATCTGTCCCTTGTGGTACCATGAGTCTGTGACTCTGCCGCATTCTGCGTCAGAGGCCACATCTTTATTTTGTGTTACTTTTGCGGTAGGTTCCGCGCATTTTGTTTAGTTCTCATTTTGTAATCTCCTTTGCCGTAGCTAGTTTTCCCCTTACTCGCTAGTAGTCTCGGGTGGTCCCTTGTCACCTTGTAAGACCAGGTGAGCATCGGAGTCTGGGTGGACCTAATTCGCCCATTCAAACGCGGCTGCCGTGGGCAGAAGACTAGCACTGCAGGCACCATACGACCACTGGGATGAGTAACGGCGTTAGGGTTAGAATAGGCGTTGCTGCGGTCATTCATAACTGGCCGAAGCTTCACTCATGAGTACTGGAATTCCCCAGTTGTCACATATTCCGCAGAGTTCCAGGTAGTCAATTTGTAACATTGTACTCCGTTCATAACAGATGCAAATAAACTGGTGTATACCACAGGATCAAGATTGGATATTTTCCCCTCCACAGAGTCTGGAGATTTATTTTATGAAAATCTCGTGAGTTTCTTTTTTTCCATTTTTTTTAATTGTCTTTTTATTCACATATTTTGTGGCAGATGCGTTATTTTTGTTTTTCACAACTCCCAGTTACACGCATGTTGGTATACCTGTGTGGCTTGTTTATTTAAATCATATTTTATTTTTAAATAAAGTAGCCCCTTAGATGTTTTAGCAGCCCCTCCTGAGCCCCCACAGCATCCACAGATGGGGCAAGTTGAGTTTGGGTGGGTTTGGTAAAGTACTAAGCACAACTGTGCAGTGAATTTTTTTTGTTCTTGAACCCCTGCCCTAGTGGAGCTTACCACTCTGCAGTCGAAACTCATTTCATATTATGAAGGTCATTCCGAGTTGATCGCTAGCTGCATTCGTTCTCTGTGCAGCGATGAGGCAAAAAAAATGGCACTTCTGCGCATGCGTATGCGGCACAATGCACACGCGCGACATACTATTACAACAAACGATGTAGTTTCACACAGGGTCTAGCGAAGCTATTCAGTCGCACTGTTGACCACAGAGTGATTGACATGAAGTGGGTGTTTCTGGGTGGCAACTGACCATTTTCAGGGAGTGTTCGTAAAAATGCAAGCATGCCAGGAAAAATGCAGGCGTGGCTGGGTGAACGCAGGACATGTTTGTGACGTCAAAACAGGAACTGAATAGACTAAAGTGATCGCAAGCGCTGAGTAGGTTTTGAGCTACTCAGAAACTACACAAAAAACTTTGTAGCCGCTCTGCGTTCCTTCTGTTCGCACTTCTGCTAAGCTAAAATACACTCCCAGTGGGCGGCGGCATAGCGTTTGCACGGCTGCTAAAAACTGCTAGCGAGTGAACAACACGGAATGACCACCTATAAGTAGGACTGTGGGAGGAAGCAATGCTAACCTCTGTGTCCACAGCATGCTTCAGCCTGGCAAGCCAGACATCTTCAACACAAAACAACACATCAGACAGGCAACAGCACCCCTGGACTTAAATGGCAGTGGGGCAGCAACCTGGACTGATAGGGCAGAGGGGCTGCACCCATTATAGGGTCGCACCCCTGGAATGATGTGGCAATGAAAAGACGTGCAAGATGGAATTGTCCTTGGGCCCTTCCACCCACTCTTATGTTGTATAAACAGGACATGCACACTTTAACAAACTAATCATTTCAGCGACAGGGTCTGCCACACGACTGTGGCTGATATGATTGGTTTATTTGGGCCCCCAACAAAAAAAAAAGCAATTAATCTCTCCTTGCACAAACTGGCTCCATAGTGGCAAGATGTCGTCCTCATCCTCAGATCCCCCCCCCCTTTCAGTCTTTACATCCTCATCCTCACAAAGAAATAATATTCAAACAAAACCACATCATTCTATTTTAACAGAGGCACCCCTGTAATTTTACAGCATACAGGACCAGTGTGCCTTTAGGTTAACAGCAGCACCCCTGTATTTTTACAGCATACAGGACCAGTGTAATATTGTTTTAACAGCAGCACCCCTGTATTTTAACAGCATACGGGACCAGTGTGCTTTTATTTTAACAACAGCAGCACTCCTGAATTTTTACAGCATACAGGGCCAGTGCGATATTATTTTAACAGCAGCACCCCTTAATTTTTACAGCTTATAGTACCAGTATGCTTTTATTTTAACAATTGCACCCCAGAATTTTTAAAGCATACAGGGCCAGTGTAATATTTTAACAGCAGCAACCCTACATTTTCGCAGCATATAGGACCAGTGTGCTTTTATTTTACCAACAGCACCCCTGAATTTTTACAGCATAAAGGGCTAGTGTAATATTTTAACAGCTGAACTCCTGTACAGCGTACAGGACCATTGTGCTTTTATTTTAACAATTACACCCCTGAATTTTTACAGCATACAGGTCCAGTGTAATATTATTTTAACAGCAGCATCCCTGAATTTTTACAGCATACAAGCCTGAGCCAGCACCCCAGTATTTCTACAGCATACAGGACCAGTGTGCTTTTATTTTAACAACTGCACCCCTGAATTTTTACAGCATACAGGTCCAGTGTGCTTTGATTTTAACAACAGCAGCACCCCTGCATTTTTACAACATACAAGACTGGGCCAGCAACCCAGTATTTCTATAGCATACAGGATCAGTGTGCTTTTATTTTAACAACTGCATCCCTGAATTTTTTACAGCATACAGGGCCAGTGTAATATTTTAAGAGCAAAATTCATGTATCTTTATAGCATACAGGATCAGTGTGCTTTTATTTTAACAACTGCATCCTTGAATTTTTTACAGCATACAGGGCCAGTGTAATATTTTAAGAGCAAAATTCCTGTATATTTACAGCATACAGGACCAGTGTGCTTTTATTTTAACAACTGCATCCTTGAATTTTTCACAGCATACAGGGCCAGTGTAATATTTTAAGAGCAAAATTACTGTATTTTTACAGCATACGGGACCAGTGTGCTTTTATTTTAACAACTGCATCCCTGAATTTTTACAGCATTCAGGGCCAGTGTAATATTATTTTCTCTGACGTCCTAGTGGATGCTGGGCACTCTGTAAGGACCATGGGGAATAGACGGGCTCCGCAGGAGACTGGGCACTCTAAAAGAAAGATTAGGTACTATCTGGTGTGCACTGGCTCCTCCCTCTATGCCCCTCCTCCAGACCTCAGTTAAAATCTGTGCCCGGCCACAGCTGGGTGCTCCTAGTGGGCTCTCCTGAGCTTGCTAGAAAGAAAGTATTTGTTAGGTTTTTTATTTTCAGTGAGATCTGCTGGCAACAGACTCACTGCTACGTGGGACTGATGGGAGAGAAGCAAACCTACCTGCTTGCAGCTAGCTTGTGCTTCTTATGCTACTGGACACCATTAGCTCCAGAGGGTTCGAACACAGGGCCTGACCGATCGTCCGTTCCCGAAGCCGCGCCGCCGTCCCCCTTGCAGAGCCAGAAGACAGAAGAGAAGCGATGAAATCGGCGGCAGAAGACTCCTGTCTTCATTAAGGTAGCGCACAGCACCGCAGCTGTGCGCCATTGCTCCCACAGCACACCACACACTCCGGTCACTGTAGGGTGCAGGGCGCTGGGGGGGGGGCGCCCTGGGCAGCAATAAAAATACCTTTGGCATAAAAATACACATAATACAGTCTGTGACTGTATATGTGTAAAACCCCCGCCATTTTTAGTCAGAAACAGGACAGAAGCCCGCCGCTGAGGGGGCGGGGCCTTCTTCCTCAGCACACCAGTGCCATTTTCTCTTCACAGCTCCGCTGGAAGGAAGCTCCCCAGGCTCTCCCCTGCAGTATCCTGGTACACAAAGGGTGAAAAGAGAGGGGGGGGGGGGCACATAAATTTAGGCGCAAAAATTGTATATACAGCAGCTACTGGGTAAACACTGAGTTGTAGTGTAATCCCTGGGTTATATAGCGCTGGGGTGTGTGCTGGCATACTCTCTCTCTGTCTCTCCAGAGGGCCTTGTGGGGGAACTGTCTTCAAATAGATCATCCCCTGTGTGTGTGGTGTGTCGGTACGCGCGTGTCGACATGTCTGAGGTAAAAGGCTCCTCTAAGGAGGTGATAGAGCGGATATGTATGTGAGAGGGTGTCTCCATCGACAATGCCGACACCTGTTTGGATATGTGTAAGTGCTAAGGTGAATTTATTGCACAAATGGTTAGGGAACAGACAGGAAATCTACCCATGTCTGTCCCTATGTCACAGAGACCTTCAGAGTCTCACAATGCTCACTATCCAAAATAACAAACACTGGTATCGACACAGAGTTTAACTCCACTGTCGACTACGATAATGCAAAGTTACAGCCAAGATGGCTAGAAGGTATTCAATATATGATATTGAAATAAAAGATGATTTGCATATCACTGATGACTCATCTGTCCCTGACATGAGAGTACACATGTTTAAGGGGAAGAATGCTGAGGTAAATTTCCCTCCTCTCATGAGGAAAGAGAGCGGGAATCTCCAGACAAGAGACGGCAGCTTCCCACAAGAGAATTCTCAGGCTGTATCCTTTCCCCACTAGGGCCAGGATGTGTTGAGAATCTTCCCCTAGGGTGTCCTGTTTGCACAGACGGTAGCACTTGCTATTCTCAGGGATCCTGCAGATAGCGTGCACATTCTAGTATACTACCCAGACCGGCGATTGTGTCGGCATGGGTTTATAGCGCTGTGGCAGCGTGGACAGGTACCTTATCAGCAGAGATTGAGACCCTAGTAAATATATTAAAGATGCTGTCTTAAGTGATAGATATATAGTTATAAAGCATGCCCAAAGAGACATGAGTATACTGGGTCCTAGAGTCAAAGCTATGTCGATCTCTGCTTGACGTGTCCTGTAGAATATGCATTGGACAGATGATGCCGACTTAAGAGGCATATGGAAGGCTGAGGATTGTGTGGAGAAGGGTTCTCGGGCCTGGTCTCCACAGCTATAGCTGGTAATTCTGCTAGTTTGCCTTATATTCCTGCACAGCTTAAGAAAGCACAACATTATTAAATGCAGCCTTTCGAATAAAGAAACAAGAAAGTCTGAGGTGCGTCCTTTCTTGTCAGAGCCGGGATCAACACAGCTAGTTCCCAGGAACAGAAGTCCTCCCCGGCCCCTACAAAAATCCACCTATGCCGCTGGGGCTCCACAGGCGGAGCTAGGCCCGGTGGGGACACGCCTTCATAAGTTCAGCCACAAGTGGGTTCACTCCCTGTTAGGTCCCTGGGCAATAGATATTGTGTCTCAGGGATACAAGCTGGACTGTGAGAAGATGCCCCCTCACCGACGGCCCTGCGGGCTTCCCCCCAAGAGGGGGAGCCAGTGTTAACTGCAAATCACAAATTGTATCTTTAACAGGTGGTGGTCAAGGGTCCCCTCCTTCAACAAGAGGGTGTTATTATTCGACCATGTTGTAATCCCGAAACCAGGCGGTTCGGTCAGACCCATATTGAATTAAAAATCCCTGAACATATACCTGAGAAGGTTCAAGTTCAAGATGGAATCGCTAAGAGCGGTCAGGGCAAGCCTAAAAAGAGGGAGACTTTATCGTGAATCGGGTCATAAAGGATGCATACCTTCATGTCCCCATTTATCCACCTCATTAGGCGTACCTCAGAATTGCGGTACGGGATTGTCATAACCAAGGTAATGGCGGAAATGATGGTGCTCCTGCGGAAGCAAGGTGTCACTATTATCACGTACTTGGACGATCTCCTCATACAAGCGAGATCAAGAGAGCAGTTGCTGAACAGCGTATCTCTTTCTCTGGAAGTGTAACGGCAACACGGCTGGATTCTATATATTCCAAAGTCGCAGTTGGTTACTACAGCTCATCTGCCTCTCCTAGGCACGATCCTAGACACAGACCAGAAAAGGGTTTATCTCCCGATAGAGAGAGCTCAGGAGCTCATGACACTGGTCAGGAATCTATTAAAACCAAAACAGGTGTCAGTGCATCGCTGCACTCGAGTCCTGGGAAGGATGGTGGCATCATACGAGGCCATCCCCTTAGGCAGGTTCCATGCGAGGACCTTCCAATGGGACTTACTGGACAAGTGGTCCGGATCACCTCTTCAGATGCATCGGTTAATCACCCTATCCCCCAGGGCCAGGGTGTCTCTCCTGTGGTGGCTGCAGAGTGCTCACCTTCTCGAGGGCCGCAGATTCGGCATTCAGGACTGGATCCTGGTGACCACGGATGCAAGCCTCCGAGGGTGGGGGGCAGTTACACAGGGAAGAAATTTCCAAGGTCTGTGGTCAAGTCAACAGACTTGCCTTCACATCAATATCCTGGAACTAAGGGCCATATACAATGCCCTAAGTCAAGCGGAGATCCTGCTTCGCGACCAACTGGTTCTGATCCAGTCAGACCGCAGGGGTTCATGTAAACCGCCAAGGCGGCACAAGGAGCAGGGTGGCGAGGGTAGAAGCCACCAGAATTCTTCGCTGGGCGGAGAATCAAGTAAGCGCACTGTCAGCAGTGTTCATTCCGGGAGTGGACAACTGGGAAGCAGACTTCCTCAGCAGGCACGACCTCCACCCGGGAAAGTGGGGACTTCATCAGGAAGTCTTCACGCAGTTTGCAAATTCATGGGAACTGCCTCAGGTGGACTAGATGGCGTCCCACCTCAATAAAAAGCTAAAAAAGGTTTTAAGCCGGGTCAAGGGACCCTCAGGTGATAGCTGTGGTCGCACTAGTAACACCGTGGGTGTTCCAGTCGGTCTATGTATTCCCTCCTCTTCCTCTCATACCCAAGGGCTGAGAATTGTAATAAAAGGAGGAGTGAGAACAATATTGTTTGCTCTGAATGGGCCAAGAAGGACTCGGTACCTGGAGCTGCAAGAAATGCTCTCAGAGGACTCAGGGCTTCTGCCTCTCAGACAGGACATGTTGCAACAGGGGCCCTGTCTGTTCCAAGACTTACCGCGGCTGCATTTGACGGCATGGCGGTTGAACGCCGGATCATAGCGGAAAAGGGCATTCCAGATGCAGTTATTCCTATGCTGATAAAGGCTAGGAAAGACGTGACAGCAAGACTTTTTCACTGTATATAGCAAAAATAGGTTGCTTGGTGTGAGGCCGGGAAGGCCCTACAGAGGAATTCCAGCGGGGTCGATTCCTGCACTTCCTACAGTCAGGAGTGACTATGGGCCTAAAATTAGGATCCATAAAGGTCAAGATTTCGGCCCTATCCATTTTCTCTCAAAAAGAACTGGCTTCACTGCCTGAAGTTCAGACGTTGTTCCGGGGGTGCTGCATATTCAGCCTCCTTTTGTGCCACCGGTGGCACCTTGGGATCTTAACGTTGTGTTGGATTTCCTGAAATCCCACTGGTTTGAGCCACTTAAGACCGTGGAGCTAAAATATCTCACGTGGAAAGTGGTCATGCTATTGGCCTTAGCTTCGGCTAGGCGTGTGTCAGAATTGGCGGTTTTGTCATGTAAAAGCCCTTATCTGATCTTCCATATGGACAGGGCAGAATTGGGGACTTGTCCCAATTTCTCCCTAGGGTGGTATCATCGTTTCATTTGAACCAGCCTATTGTGGTGCCTGCGGCTACTAGGGACTTGGAGGATTCCATGTTGCTGGACGTAGTCCGGGCTTTGAAAATTTATGTTTCCAGAACGGCGGGAGTCAGAAAGTCTGACTCGCTGTTTATTCTGTATGCAGCCAACAAGGTTGGCGCTCCTGCTTCGAAGCAGACTATTGCTCGCTGGATCTATAGCACGATTCAGCGGGTTCACTCTGCGGCTGGATTGCCGCATCCAAAATCGGTGAAAGCCCATTCCACAAGGAAGGTGGGCTCTTCTTGGGCGGCTGCCCGAGAGGTCTCGGCTTTACAGCTTTGCCGAGCTGCTGCTTGGTCGGGGTCAAACAAGTTTGCTAAGTTCTACAAGTTTGATACCCTGGCTGAGGAGGATCTTGAGTTTGCTCATGCGTTGCTGCAGAGTCATCCACACTCTCCCGCCCGTTTGGGAGCTTTGGTATAATCCCCATGGTCCTTACGGAGTTCCCAGCATCCACTAGGACGTCAGAGAAAATAAGAATTTACTCACCGGTAATTCTATTTCTCGTAGTCCGTAGTGGATGCTGGGCGCCCGTCCCAAGTGCGGACTCTCTGCAATACATGTATATAATTATTGCTTAACTAAAGGGTTATTGTTATGAGCCATCCGTTAAATGAGGCTCAGTTGTTGTTCATACTGTTAACTGGGTATGGTTATCACAAGTTGTACAGTGTGATTGGTGTGGCTGGTATGAGTCTTACCCTGGATTCCAAATCCTTTCCTTGTTGTGTCAGCTCTTCCGGGCACAGTTTCCCTAACTGAGGTCTGGAGGAGGGGCATAGAGGGAGGAGCCAGTGCACACCAGATAGTACCGAATCTTTCTTTTAGAGTGCCCAGTCTCCTGTGGAGCCCGTCTATTCCCCATGGTCCTTACGGAGTGCCCAGCATCCACTACGGACTACGAGAAATAGAATTACCGGTGAGTAAATTCTTATTTTAACAACAGCACCCCTGTATTTTTACAGCATACAGGACCAGTATGCTTTTATATAAACAGCAGCACCCCTGAATTTTTACAGCGTAGAGGGCCAGTGTAATATTTTAACAGCAGAACCCCTGTATTTTTACAGCATACAGGACCAGTGTGCGTTTATTTTAACAACTGCACCCCTCCATTTTTACAGCATACAGGGCCAGTGTAATATTTTACAGCAGCACCCCTGTATTTTTACAGCATACAAGACTGGGCCAGCACCCCTGTATTTTCACAGAATACAGGACCAGTGTGCTTTTATTTTAACCACAGCACCCCAAAATGTGTACAGCATACAGGAGGACCCTGCTACCTGTACAACACAGTGACAGCCAGGACAGCAACAACACCCATGAACAGCTGCAGCACCCCTAACAGCACATGAAACACCAGTGACAGCCAGGACAACACTCCTAACAGCACAGGTACAGCACAGTGACAGGAGCAGCACCACTACAGAGCACACACTGAACCCACCCATTGCCACCACCCACAGAGACAGAGATCTGTCTCCCTCACTCTCCAAGTCCAGAGTGAAAATGGCAGCGACGCACGGCTGTTTATATGGAATCCAAAAACCTGCGAGAATCTGACAGTGTGATGATGATGTTTTGCCTCTCTCTGGTTTCTGATTCTGGTGGGAAGTCCCGGGCTTGGAGCATGACATTCGGTGGGCTTCGGTTTTCTGAGAACCGTACCCGCTCATCTCTAGAGAAAACCTTCAGCAGCGAAGAGGTCACTGGCATATATATAATAGGTGCAGTGTGTGCAGTTCACACAGACCCTGCACCCATTTTTTGCAAACTTACCCTCCGGAGACCCGCATCGGCAGCAGCAGCGCTGCAGAAATCACCAGAAAAATGGTATAGCGGCCATTTTCTCAGCATTTCACACATGCACACTACAGAAATCATTGGAAAATGGCCCAGAGTATACGGCACTGCCGCAAAGAGATGAGTGTTCCCAGATTAAGTCTGCACACGGGCCACCTCTTTTCTAAATGTGCCCCTGGAAGGGGTCGAATAACATTCTGCCATTTCAGAATTCTCCTGTCTACATGATGCTGTCAACATTTTGGAAAACATGGGAGCAGACAGCTGTATTAAAAAATGCACTCCTGAGAGTACACACACATGTAAGGGTTCTCCGTAGAAAACATGAGAGGTCTGCTCATATACAGCTGATAAGGACTTTGCCATCCCCATGCTGGGTGGGCCCAATTCCTACAATATCTGTTAAAATCTGACATTCACAGGAAAAAAGAATGATAATCCCCATTCGGGAGCACAGCAAACCAATAGCAGCTGAGTGTTAATCATGGCCTGATCCCTGGAATCCTCATAATCACAGACAGCTGCTACTTAATGCTTAGTGATGAAACCAAGCAGGGACGGCTAAACCACATTCACACACATATTTCATCCTCACCTCTATCTACATGATGTTTGCAGTCATCTACTGATACCTACTGTACATGCTTTAATGTTATGGCAGTGTTCCATGTTCCTTTATACATTGAGAAATAATGTTACCCTGTGATATAATCTCCAGTATAGAAATTTTGGGAACCTTTTTTCATATTTGAAGTTAGGGGCCAAACCTTAAAGTGACCTCTACTTGAAATGTGTTACATTATTTCACTGGTGTAAACCTACAGCGGTGAGAAAATCTGAAGGGGATTTACAGTGCTAAATTAAAAAAATCCTATCTCTTTCGCTTGCTTCCTTTGCTAATCCTGTGCCTTTGGCAAGTCATCCATATCTACATTTTGCATTGTTGCATAATGTCTGTAACTCATTGGTAGTATATGGTAAAGTGTGAAGCAAATTCAGTAGTGCACAAATTGTTCATGTATGGGAGAAACATGCAGGCGTAGGTGGCTGATTTTGATAATAGGGCAAATACGTCACCCAGTATTTTTATGCTATAAATGTAACAACTAACTATAAATAAAAACACTGACATCTGAAATGCTATTAAAGAGGTCACAGCCAAATTTATTGCTCAAATAAGAATTGGTAATTATGGTTGGGGAGAAAAAGCAGTGCTAACCCCGGCAGCAGCCAATAATAATATTTAAATAAATGGGGTGGAAATAGTGGCATCACTAGGGGATGTGGGCCGCATCAGGTGACACCATCTTAGGGGGCGACACCAAAATAACAGGGCTGCTCTGCTGTTTTGGTGTTACTCATCTGTGCAGGTAGAGTCTGGGGTGTGGGGGCTGCCTGGAGGCTCCCAAAAATCTGCGCAAGTCCCCTGCATGATGAAATCAGGGGTATGACACTCAGTCCCACCCCCATTCCCCCAATACATCATACACCAGGGGATGTGGCATTGTGGATTTGAGGGCACACCCCCTTCTGGGCCCAATAACTTCCCAGTGATGTCACTGGGAGGAGAAAAACCACCCAAGTGCAAACATTAATTAGCCTAGTATTTGCCCTTTCCTGAGACAGAGACCAGGGGGTATATTTACAAAGATTCGTGTTTTTGCCGTTTTGAAGGGTGTTTGATCTCGAATGGTATCAGGTGCATTTTACTGCAACTTTTTGAATCTTGATACGGTCATTCACTAAGCTGCCGACTTTTCACAATTCGTATTTTCCTATGTCGATGTGATTCGTAATGTCAGGCAGTGTTTTACGGGAGTGATGAGTAAAACACTGCCTGACAAAACACAAGGAATCCCGTCCGGATCTGTGAGATCCGTGCAGGGCTTCATTGTGTACCTTAAAAAGGTGTTTAAAGTCTATAAATTCTGAAAAAAAATGCATGGGGTCCCCCCTCCTAAGCACAACCAGCCTCGGGCTCTTTGAGCCGGTCCTGGTTGACAAAATATGGGGGAAAAAATGACAGGGGTTCCCCCATATTTCATCAACCAGCACCGGGCTCTGTGCCTGGTCCTGGTTCCAAAAATACGGGGGACAAAAAGCGTAGGGGTCCACTAGCCAGGTACATAATGCTACAGCCGGGGGACACTTTTATAGTGGTCACTGCGGCCCTGGCATTACATACTCAACTAGTCACCCCTGGCCGGGGTACCCTGGAGGAGTGGGAACCCCTTAAATCAAGGGGTCCCCCCCCTCCAGCCACCCAAGGGCCAGGGGTGAAGCCCGAGGCTGTCCCCCCCATCCAAGGGCGGCAGATGGGGGGCTGATAGCCAAGTGTAAAAAATTTGAATATTGTTTTTAGTAGCAGTACTACAAGTCCCAGCAAGCCTCCCCCGCAAGCTGGTACTTGGAGAACCACAAGTACCAGCATGCGGTGGAAAACCTGGGCCGCTGGTACCTGTAGTACTACTACTAAAAAAATACCCCAAAAAAAACAGGACACACACACCATGAAAGTATAAGTTTATTACATACATGCACACCTCCATACATACATACATCTCACTGATCCGTGCATGGTTATCCAAACTCGACTGGAAAAAGCAGGTCTATTTTTTTGCTGCTTTTTTTAACAATTCGCAAAAAAATAGACCCGCACTTGAGTACTCAGAGACTAACACTCAAATACGAATGAATAGTGAATACCCGTATTGTATGAAATAACAGCCGCCTTTGACCGATGGTCTATTCATTCGTATTTCAGAACTTTGCCAATCAAACCATTACGAATAGACCAGACACTGCTGAGGTTTCTGTTTAGTGAATTCCCGGATTGGGACTTGCACTGCTAAAGGCTTCTGAGGTGCACTGCTTTCTTCCAGCCTGTGCCCCAACCATTGGAAGGAAAACACAAGAAAAAATATTCCAATGAAAATAATAAAATAATAAATAGATACATACACTCTGTGAACACTATGCAACCAATTTATGTTTAGCAACATTTGTAATATTATGATTTACATGCAATTGTTAATACTTATACTTCAAATTTTACTCTGTAACACATAGCCGAATATTTACTAAGAATCGTGTTTCTGCCGAATTCGTTAAAGTTTGGTCTTGAATTTGATCGTTCGTGTTTTTCTGTAATTTTTTTAGGTCATATTAGGTAATTTACTAAGCTACCGCGTTTTGGGTTTTTGTATTTTCCGATGTCGATGTTTTTTGTATTTTAAAATGTATTTCTCGGACATGGGTGGTTGTTCCTTTAGATTCATAATTTTACTAACGCAGCAGTGTTTTTTTTGATCGCGGCCGCGTTTCCACTTGTACTTTCGTTTTTGTCACTCGCTCGTGATTAGTTGAGTTTCAGATATAGGAGTGTCTTAGCGCAACCATATAAATACGCCCCAAACAATCCGAACCTCTTGGGTTTAGTTAGTGGAGAGGTGAGAGGTTGTGGTCTGTGGAGTTGGTGAGTAGGTTGGCGGATTTTGTCGTATTTAGTGCTGTATTGTGTTTGAAAGTAGTCTTGTTATTCTTGTTGTGTAGTCATTTATTAGTTTGTCTGAGTTTTGGTCCTTGTCTTATTTAATTAAAGTAACTTTTCAGTGTGTGTGTGTGTGTGTGTGTGTGTGTGTGTGTGTGTGTGTGTGTGTGTGTGTGTGGTTGGTGTGTGCTGTGTTGAGGTAGTGGAGGAGTGTGTTTTTTGTTATTTTATTTTTCAGTATTGTTTGTCTAAATTATGTCTGAGTCTGAGGTGGGAGAGGTGGAGGAGGCGAGTGAGGTGGAGGAGGTTAGTGAAGTTGAGGAGGTGGGAGAGGTAGCTGCTGAAGCCTCTAATGACAGTGATGCTGCTCCACAGCCATGCACCACAACTAAGACTGAGCGCAATGTTAAATTTAAATTTTCTGAGAATGTGGCTTTGGTGCGTGAGCTGATGAAATACCACCGCTAGCTGTTTGGGCCTGAATCATTGAAGGTGACATCCCGCAAGAAAACCAACTTGTGGTCCAAAGTTATTGCAGCTGTGAACAGTGAGGGCGTTGTCAAGTGGACAGAGGACATGTACCGCAAGCGGTTTTATGATATCAAGCGCCGTGTCAAGGTTAAAATGGCCAAGGAAGCAGTCTGCTTGACAGACTGGAGGTGGACATCCATTCGTGGCCACATATCTGTAGTACGAGGAACCCATGGAGAGCCTAATACCTCCAGAAGTTGTGAGGGCTACTTATGTCCGGGATACGGATCGGCCCATGCAGGATGGTGAGTGTATTTTATGTGTGAAAAAAAGGGTAAACATTTTAAATTTGTGCTTTTGTGTGTAGTTTTGTCCCCATGTATTGCATATTTTTTAAACAAATTCTGTGAATCACTTTATGCATATGTGTCTCATTATTGTTCTGTTTTAAAAGTGGTGTTGTTTTGTGTGAATTAATTTTTAAATGGGCCTTAAAAAGTCTATTCACATTAATGCAGTAATGTTTTGTGTTGTAATGCATAGATTGCAATACTGTATACTTATTTGTCTGGGTTATGAGCCTGAGCGCCTTACTCTTGTTGGCTATGTGTTTGTTTTTATGTTCACTGGATGTATGTGGAGTAATTCTGGCTTTGTTTGGTGTTTTGGAGAAGTTAGTCTTTTCACCTATGTACTTGTTGTTTATGTCAAATTTGTTTTCACTTTGATTGTAGTTCAACAACAACACCACCTCTTTTCCTGTTTTTTTTGTGTGTGGCCATTTTATTATGGTTTAGAGATTACAAATTTTATCCCAGAACCGCGCTTACAGGTTAAGATGACAGCCCGTGTTCCCAAAATAAGCCTTCACCAAGACTTTATCTATACACCATATGAAAACCAAAGATGAGAACTCGTGGCACTACCGTAACCACAAACACATTTGAAGAGGTAATCTAAGATTCACCACAAGATCCAGGTAAGATTCACTTACATATATGATACTGGATTCTAGAACAATAAAAGGAAATAAACACAATAGTGTAATATGTAATGACAAATATCCAATGTGTGTTTTTAATGGTTCCACTCACATAGAGAAACTTTTAACAATGCATATCATCCGCATAAGAGATGTATCCGGAAGTCATCAACAGGATTATAGATGGAATTGATATGTGTGTATCATCCTTATAGGAGGTATCGCCAGAAATCCCCAACGAAATACTACGGAAATGTTAAAAACTTTAAGGGCATATATCACCAATCACATGGTAGGTCAAATGATATCCCGTCACAGCACCGATCCAAAGTCCCTCTGCATCCAGAAAGAAATCCCAGCAGCCGGAAACATTAGATATGGAATCGATGACCAAACAGTAAAAGCACAGGAATACCAAATGATGAATTGCTTAAACGCGTTTTCGGTCCTAAGACCTTCCTCAGAAGCATAAAGCCAAGGAATGAATCAACACCCTTTTGTACCCTCTTAATTAAATTGATAAAAAACACCCTATTTTCATTCAAAACACCTGTATATTTGAAAAAACATTTCTCTCCCAAACAGGAAGTTCGTCACCGGAAATGACTCTTTTGCGTTCCACCGGTCTAACTTCATCCTATTCTTATTTCACTCTCTACTATTCTCTGTCTATTATGGTGTTGTAAAGGATTCATTCAATCCTGTATATGTTGTTGGATCATTTTGCTAGGTGAAATAGTGATTAAGTTAATTGGTAATTCAAACTTATTTAAAAAAAAAAATCTAAATATGTGCCAGTCCATTATTGTCATCATTATTCTCATTTGTGGTGTTGTGTCTTTTTGTTGTAGCTTATGAGTAGTTGATGAATTTTGTGGTTGTATTTTTGTGGTTTGTCCATCAAACTAAGCACATTCATCAGTTGTGTGTGTATTTATGTTTGTTGGTTTTTCTGAAAGTCAAAACAATATACACTTTAACAAAGGAATTGTTTATTTTTCATTTTAGCAATGTGTGTACTGTATGTACAAAAAAATTCAAATAACATATTATGCATAATTATGACCATGCTAACTTTTTTTTTTAAATGTACCATCTTATTTTACAGTGGCCAACAGTACACCCTGCCCCCATTCAGCCAGAAGATGAGGATGACGGAGAAGCTGGTAATTAAATTTTTTTCTGGGGGGGGGGGGGGGGGTTTAAAGAAAGCAAATGTCTTGCATGATATTAATTGCTTTTTTTTGTTTAGGACCATTCACACAAGTGTCTCCTCCTAGAAAGCGGCGTACTGTTGTTTCAAGCAGGCCAAGCCACATGCACCACAAGAAACACAGCCAGGGTGTGCACACTAGACCACACGATTCTCCACCTCAACGGCGCATTTTGGATGTCTCTTCAAGGCCACCACTCCAAATATTGGAGAGTCTTCCGTCAAGGTCACCACATTCGCCATAGCTGCATGGTGGGTGAACAAAAACAACATTAGGACACATACTTATACAGGGCAGATATGGATTATGCAGGATAACAGTGAATACCATACTTACGCAAGAACACCAACAACAAACAATGTTAAAAATACTATGACGGACTCACAGGTGTATCCAAAATTTGAGGGTGTTGACTACAGCCATAGAGTAGCATATTAACCTGTAGGGGCTGCACCCAAAACACAAGGGTTATCTTACCAAAGAGTACGCTTCCAACATTCTGGGTGTAGTGATGGTGTTTTTTCAATGTTAATGTTGAAACATTACCACATCAAAATATGTGTATGGCTGATTTTCAACACACCCATTTAAAGCTACATTAAACAGCAGTGTTAGGTATTGTATTTGTGTTACGTGTTATGTTTGTAAAACCATTATAAAGCATCACATCTAATATACTATAGAGGCATGGCCATCATGTAAATTGGCTATTTTTATGATTGTATGTTCTTCCCACCAACACTATTTTTAGTCATCATTTAAATGTATTGAGTCTTTAATTGGACAAACATACATAATACATTAATAACATTAAAACCAAAACTAAACACAAATGCTCTTTCATTAAAACTCCAACAAATCAGGACAACAATCAGCAGGACCCCCATCATGACTCACAAATGGAGGATACATTTGTTTTAAATTTAGAGGCAATTAATCCACCAATAAATACACCACCAAATGTGAGTACACCTCCAAGACAAACCACACCTGCTCACCTTATTGTGTTGTGAGTGTCACAACTGAGGGCCTGAGCTGAAGGGAGGCAGCCTCAGTTGTATGGGCTGAGATGTAACGGAACCTGGGAGGTTGTATCAGACCCCTAGACATGTAAGTAACATGTAGAATAACTGCCCGAAGGCGTGACCACGACAACCAGGATAAAAGTCAATGATGTTTATTATGACAAACTCCGTAACACAGCAGCAGTAAAAGGAAACATAAAAGTCAACAGAGGATAAATACAATTCCTGGGTACTACAGGGTGGCAAGGGCCACAGGCACTGGTAGTGTGAGACAGTTCTTATAATCTTCTAGTTGGAAAGTCCTTACCAGGCCTGACTGTGGATACTGGCTGGAACCAGACTGTTGTTGGTACGGAGTGGATACTGGCTGGAACCAGTTAAATAATAAACGAACTTGAGAGCGATGAAATAATAATGAAGTTTGGAGTTTGAGAGCGGTGAAATAATAATACCGGTGAAGAGTGGTAAACTGCAGAAAAGGACACCGGCCCCTTTAAGAGAAGCTATACACTGCTGGAAGCTGGGCTGGAAGCAGGTGATTGTTTGAGAGCGGTGAAATAATAATACCGGTGGAGAGTGGTAAACTGCAGAAAGGACACCGGCCCTTTAAGAGAAGCTGTACACTGCTGGAAGCTGGGCTGGAAGCAGGTGATTGTTGTAGCTGGAAACAGGTGAGTCCAGAATGGATCGGAGAGTCAGGCTACACCGCAGATGGAATGCTGGTGCGGGTCTCTATAGCAGAAGTCTGGAGACAGGAGCTGGAACCTGGAAGACAACCACAGGAGAGAGACAAACTGGAACTAGGTTAGACAACCAAAGCACTGACGCCTTCCTTGCTCAGGCACAGCATACTTATACCTGCAGCAAGGAAGGGGTTGGCTAGGCAATTATGCAAATCAACAATACAGACAGCAGATTGGTGGAAATAATCAGATGACAAAATCCAAGATGGCTGCGCCCATGCAGACACTTGGAGGGAAGTTTGGTTTGTAATCCATGTGAGAATTGAAACAGTAATGGCGACGCCGGCCACAGGAGACAGGAGACGCCAGACTGACAAGCGCACATTTAACCACGCGGGCACAGCGGAGGCCGCGGCTGATGAAATCACCACTCTGACATTCTGCATGTGGAAACTCAGGAACAGCGGGATCCGGTCCTGGAACGCTGAGCCAGCCTTAGGAGGCATCTGAAGGGTAAGTAATGGCGTCCAGATACCCGGATCGTGACAGCACCCCCCCCTTTAGGAGTGGCCCCAGGACACTTCTTAGGCTTTAAAGGAAACTTTGCGTGGAAATTTCGGACCAAGGCAGGAGCATGGACGTCTGAGGCATTGGTCCAAGAGCGTTCTTCAGGACCATAGCCCTTCCAGTCAATGAGGTATTGTAACTGACCGTAACGGAAACGTGAGTCCAAAATCTTGGCCACCTCGTACTCGACTCCCCGTTGTGTCTGAACTTTGGGAGCTGGAGGAAGTGCGGAATGAAACCGATTCAGGATCAGCGGTTTCAACAAAGAAACATGAAATGTCCTGGGTATTTTCAAGAAGGATGGTAACTGTAACCTGTAGGCAACAGGATTGATGACTTGTTCAATCTTGAAGGGTCCGATGTAGCGAGGTGCAAATTTCATGCTGGGAACTCTCAACCTCAAATTCTTCGTGGACAGCCACACACGATCACCCACCTTGAGAGCAGGAACCGCTCTACGCTTCCTATCGGCAAACTTCTTATACCTGAATGAGGCTTTAAGCAGGGCTGCGCGGACGTTCCTCCAGTTATTTGAAAACTGACGCAAGGTGACATCCACTGCTGGAACAGAAGTTGCGGGAAGCGGTTGGAATTCTGGGACTTTAGGGTGGAATCCATAATTAATGAAGAATGGTGTAGAAGAAGATGAGGAATGGTATTGATTGTTGTGGCTGAACTCGGCCCAAGGAAGGAGTTGAACCCAGTCATCTTGAGAGGAAGACACATATATACGGAGGAAGGCCTCCAAGTCCTGATTCACCCTCTCGGTTTGACCATTGGTCTGAGGATGGTAAGCCGTGGAAAACTTTAACTTGACTTGGAGGGCTTGACACAAACTTCGCCAAAATTTGGCTACAAATTGTACTCCACGATCCGAGATGATCTCTTCAGGAAGACCGTGAAGTCGGAAGATCTCTTGTATAAACACTTGAGCCAACTTGGAAGCTGACGGAAGACCGGTGAGAGGGATGAAATGTGCCATCTTGGTGAACCGGTCAACTACCACCCAGATGGTATTAAACTTGTTGCAGATAGGTAGATCGGAAACAAAGTCCATCGACAAATGGGTCCAAGGTCGACGGGGAACAGATAATGGAACCAGTTGCCCCGCAGGCGAC
This sequence comes from Pseudophryne corroboree, assembly GCF_028390025.1. Classification (NCBI taxonomy): domain Eukaryota; kingdom Metazoa; phylum Chordata; class Amphibia; order Anura; family Myobatrachidae; genus Pseudophryne; species Pseudophryne corroboree. The sequence continues at coordinate 528,747,732 of NC_086446.1, read as the reverse complement.
TGGCGGGAGACTTTGTGTTGGGCACACTTTGGGCAGGAGGCAATAAATTCCATAACGTCCTTCTTCAGAGTTGGCCACCAGTAGGACCTAGAAATAAATTCAAGGGTTTTCTGAATGCCTGTATGTCCAGCAAAACGGGAAGCATGGGCCCAATGCATGAGCTTCTTCCTTAGAACTGGCTTAACAAAACTTTTCCCTGGTGGAGGCGTAGAGTCCATCCCTACCGTGGAGAATGCCAACGGATTAATAATAGGATGCTTGTCTGCAGACTCGGACTCATTTTCTTGCTCCCATGAGCGGGAAAGGGCATCGGCCTTACGATTCTGAGAACCCGGACAGAACTGGAGTTTAAAGTCAAACCTAGAGAAGAAAAGTGCCCATCTGGCCTGACGAGGATTCAGACATTGTGCGCCTTTGAGATATAAAAGATTTTTGTGGTCGGTAAGTATGGTGATTGAGTGGGAAGCTCCCTCCAACAGGTATCTCCACTCCTCCAGAGCGAGCTTGATGGCTAGCAACTCCTGATCGCCAATGGCATAGTTGCGCTCAGCTGGGGAGAACTTCCGGGAGAAGAAACTGCAAGGATGTAGATGTCCATCTTTGGCCCTCTGGGATAACACTGCTCCTACTCCAACGGAGGAGGCATCTACCTCTAAGATAAAAGGAGAGTCGGTGTCGGGCTGTTTCAGAACTGGTGCAGAGATGAACCGTTGCTTCAGAAGGTGAAAGGCCTGTGTAGCTTCCTCGGACCACTTGGACGGATTAGCACCTTTCTTGGTTAATGCAGTGATAGGCGCCACGATGGTGGAAAAGTCTCGTATAAATTTTCTATAATAATTGGCGAACCCTAAGAACCTCTGGACCCCTTTGAGGCTTAAGGGTATAGGCCAATTCTGGATTGCTTGGAGTTTCTCAGGATCCATCTCTAGTCCGGAACCGGACACAATGTAACCTAGAAACGGAATGGTTTTAACTTCAAACACACACTTCTCCAATTTACAATAGAGGTGATTGACACGGAGACGGGAAAGAACCTCTTTTACCCAGAAACGATGATCTTCGAGATTATTAGCAAAGATGAGGATGTCGTCTAGATAAACCACGACATGGCGGTACAAGATGTCCCTGAAAATCTCATTCACGAAGTGCTGGAAGACTGCTGGAGCGTTGCTCAAACCGAAGGGCATGACGAGGTACTCATAATGTCCGTCACGGGTGTTAAAGGCGGTCTTCCACTCGTCACCCTCACGGATTCGGATGAGATTGTAGGCACCCCTCAAGTCCAGCTTTGTGAAAATAGTTGCACCACTAACTCTATCAAAGAGCTCGGTAATCAGGGGTAAAGGGTATCGGTTCTTGACGGTAATGTCGTTCAGACCTCTGTAGTCGATGCACGGACGCAGACCACCGTCTTTCTTCTTAACGAAGAAGAAGCCTGCGCCGGCTGGAGAAGAAGATGGTCGGATGAAACCCTTCGCCAGGTTCTCTTTGATGTACTCTTCCATGGAGTGTGTCTCAGGCAGAGACAACGGATAAGTTCGGCCTCGCGGTGGAACCTTCCCTGGAATGAGGTCGATTGGGCAGTCCCATTCTCTATGAGGAGGAAGGATATCAGCAGAGGCTTTACTGAACACGTCCGTGAAGTCTTGATATGGAGGAGGCGGAACATCAGATGACCTGGGGAAGGAAGAACAAACAGGAAGAACTTTGGCTAAGCAAGTCTCAGCACAGGAGGGACCCCATGCCAGTATTTGCGTAGTCGTCCAGTCAATTGATGGGTTGTGGAGACGGAGCCATGGAAGGCCTAAAACCACTGGATGTGTGGCTCTTGGAATCACTAAAAAAGAAATATACTCAGAATGAAGAACTCCCACTCTCAGACGAACTGGAAGAGTCCTTAAGGAAATGACTGCGTCAAAAATCTTGCTGCCATCCACGGCAGTCAAAGAGATGGACGAGGACAGTCTCTCGGTGGGTAGGGACCACCGTTTAACATAAGCTTCGGTTATGAAATTCCCAGCTGCTCCGGAATCAAGGAGGGCAATGACGTTTCTGTAACGTTGAGCAATTTGGAGCGACACTGGGAGGTTACAGTCATGAGGAGATGGAGAGGAGATCATTACTCCTAGCCGACCCTCTCCTTGGCGAGCTAGGATCTGGAGTTTCCCGGACGTTTGGGACAGGCATTGATAGTGTGCGACGGAGCTGCACAGTAGAGACAGAGAGACTCAGAGAGACGTCTTCGGCGCTCAGCGGGAGATAGACGGGAATGACTAATTTGCATAGGCTCATCCTTGGATGGAGATGGTTGACGAGGAGGAGGAGCAGAAGATTTAGGAGTAGATGATCTTCCTCGCTCGGTTGCTCTCTCTCTGAAACGTAGATCAACCTTCGTGCAAAGAGAAATTAGCTCATCCAACTTAGAGGGCAAGTCTCTGGTAGCTAACTCATCCTTGATGCGTTCTGATAAGCCATGCCAGAATGCAGCATACAGGGCCTCGTCGTTCCATGCCAGTTCGGATGCCAGGATTTTAAACTGTATAAGATACTGTCCCACAGTACGTGTTCCCTGGCGTAAACGGAGAATCTCAGATGAAGCAGATGTTATCCGGCCTGGCTCGTCGAAGATGCGCCTGAATGTAGCTACAAAGTCAGTATAGGAGGATAGCAGGGGATCAGACTTCTCCCATAAAGGTGATGCCCAGTCAAGGGCTGAGCCACTGAGAAGGGAGATGATATAGGCAATTTTGGTACGGTCACTGAAGAAATTGCCAGTTAGAAGCTCAAAGTGGATTTCACATTGATTGAGAAATCCCCTGCAGAACCTTGGAGATCCATCAAATTTTGCTGGCGTTGGAAGATGAAGATGTGGACTGGAAATGGGTAAGGTGGGTGGGGTTACAGCTGGTGTTACTGTAGTGGACGCACCGGACGTGCCAGGTCCACGGAGGGTCGTTTGAATCCCATCCAGCCGTGTAGAGAGATCCTGGAGACAGCGGATGATGTGGCCCTGTGCAGCCTCCTGATGTTCAAGTCGGGCTGCCAGTTCTTGCATCGGCCTGGCCGCTTGATCCTGGTCTCCGGCTGGATTCATTAGGTCAGTGCTTACTGTCACAACTGAGGGCCTGAGCTGACGGGAGGCAGCCTCAGTTGTAGGGGCTGAGATGTAACGGAACCTGGGAGGTTGTATCAGACCCCTAGACATGTAAGTAACATGTAGAATAACTGCCCGAAGGCGTGACCACGACAACCAGGATAAAAGTCAATGATGTTTATTATGACAAACTCCGTAACACAGCAGCAGTAAAAGGAAACATAAAAGTCAACAGAGGATAAATACAATTCCTGGGTACTACAGGGTGGCAAGGGCCACAGGCACTGGTAGTGTGAGACAGTTCTTATAATCTTCTAGTTGGAAAGTCCTTACCAGGCCTGACTGTGGATACTGGCTGGAACCAGACTGTTGTTGGTACGGAGTGGATACTGGCTGGAACCAGTTAAATAATAAACGAACTTGAGAGCGATGAAATAATAATGAAGTTTGGAGTTTGAGAGCGGTGAAATAATAATACCGGTGAAGAGTGGTAAACTGCAGAAAAGGACACCGGCCCCTTTAAGAGAAGCTATACACTGCTGGAAGCTGGGCTGGAAGCAGGTGATTGTTTGAGAGCGGTGAAATAATAATACCGGTGGAGAGTGGTAAACTGCAGAAAGGACACCGGCCCTTTAAGAGAAGCTGTACACTGCTGGAAGCTGGGCTGGAAGCAGGTGATTGTTGTAGCTGGAAACAGGTGAGTCCAGAATGGATCGGAGAGTCAGGCTACACCGCAGATGGAATGCTGGTGCGGGTCTCTATAGCAGAAGTCTGGAGACAGGAGCTGGAACCTGGAAGACAACCACAGGAGAGAGACAAACTGGAACTAGGTTAGACAACCAAAGCACTGACGCCTTCCTTGCTCAGGCACAGCATACTTATACCTGCAGCAAGGAAGGGGTTGGCTAGGCAATTATGCAAATCAACAATACAGACAGCAGATTGGTGGAAATAATCAGATGACAAAATCCAAGATGGCTGCGCCCATGCAGACACTTGGAGGGAAGTTTAGTTTGTAATCCATGTGAGAATTGAAACAGTAATGGCGACGCCGGCCACAGGAGACAGGAGACGCCAGACTGACAAGCGCACATTTAACCACGCGGGCACAGCGGAGGCCGCGGCTGATGAAATCACCACTCTGACATTCTGCATGTGGAAACTCAGGAACAGCGGGATCCGGTCCTGGAACGCTGAGCCAGCCTTAGGAGGCATCTGAAGGGTAAGTAATGGCGTCCAGATACCCGGATCGTGACAGCACCCCCCCCTTTAGGAGTGGCCCCAGGACACTTCTTAGGCTTTAAAGGAAACTTTGCGTGGAAATTTCGGACCAAGGCAGGAGCATGGACGTCTGAGGCATTGGTCCAAGAGCGTTCTTCAGGACCATAGCCCTTCCAGTCAATGAGGTATTGTAACTGACCGTAACGGAAACGTGAGTCCAAAATCTTGGCCACCTCGTACTCGACTCCCCGTTGTGTCTGAACTTTGGGAGCTGGAGGAAGTGCGGAATGAAACCGATTCAGGATCAGCGGTTTCAACAAAGAAACATGAAATGTCCTGGGTATTTTCAAGAAGGATGGTAACTGTAACCTGTAGGCAACAGGATTGATGACTTGTTCAATCTTGAAGGGTCCGATGTAGCGAGGTGCAAATTTCATGCTGGGAACTCTCAACCTCAAATTCTTCGTGGACAGCCACACACGATCACCCACCTTGAGAGCAGGAACCGCTCTACGCTTCCTATCGGCAAACTTCTTATACCTGAATGAGGCTTTAAGCAGGGCTGCGCGGACGTTCCTCCAGTTATTTGAAAACTGACGCAAGGTGACATCCACTGCTGGAACAGAAGTTGCGGGAAGCGGTTGGAATTCTGGGACTTTAGGGTGGAATCCATAATTAATGAAGAATGGTGTAGAAGAAGATGAGGAATGGTATTGATTGTTGTGGCTGAACTCGGCCCAAGGAAGGAGTTGAACCCAGTCATCTTGAGAGGAAGACACATATATACGGAGGAAGGCCTCCAAGTCCTGATTCACCCTCTCGGTTTGACCATTGGTCTGAGGATGGTAAGCCGTGGAAAACTTTAACTTGACTTGGAGGGCTTGACACAAACTTCGCCAAAATTTGGCTACAAATTGTACTCCACGATCCGAGATGATCTCTTCAGGAAGACCGTGAAGTCGGAAGATCTCTTGTATAAACACTTGAGCCAACTTGGAAGCTGACGGAAGACCGGTGAGAGGGATGAAATGTGCCATCTTGGTGAACCGGTCAACTACCACCCAGATGGTATTAAACTTGTTGCAGATAGGTAGATCGGAAACAAAGTCCATCGACAAATGGGTCCAAGGTCGACGGGGAACAGATAATGGAACCAGTTGCCCCGCAGGCGACTGGCGGGAGACTTTGTGTTGGGCACACTTTGGGCAGGAGGCAATAAATTCCATAACGTCCTTCTTCAGAGTTGGCCACCAGTAGGACCTAGAAATAAATTCAAGGGTTTTCTGAATGCCTGTATGTCCAGCAAAACGGGAAGCATGGGCCCAATGCATGAGCTTCTTCCTTAGAACTGGCTTAACAAAACTTTTCCCTGGTGGAGGCGTAGAGTCCATCCCTACCGTGGAGAATGCCAACGGATTAATAATAGGATGCTTGTCTGCAGACTCGGACTCATTTTCTTGCTCCCATGAGCGGGAAAGGGCATCGGCCTTACGATTCTGAGAACCCGGACAGAACTGGAGTTTAAAGTCAAACCTAGAGAAGAAAAGTGCCCATCTGGCCTGACGAGGATTCAGACATTGTGCGCCTTTGAGATATAAAAGATTTTTGTGGTCGGTAAGTATGGTGATTGAGTGGGAAGCTCCCTCCAACAGGTATCTCCACTCCTCCAGAGCGAGCTTGATGGCTAGCAACTCCTGATCGCCAATGGCATAGTTGCGCTCAGCTGGGGAGAACTTCCGGGAGAAGAAACTGCAAGGATGTAGATGTCCATCTTTGGCCCTCTGGGATAACACTGCTCCTACTCCAACGGAGGAGGCATCTACCTCTAAGATAAAAGGAGAGTCGGTGTCGGGCTGTTTCAGAACTGGTGCAGAGATGAACCGTTGCTTCAGAAGGTGAAAGGCCTGTGTAGCTTCCTCGGACCACTTGGCCGGATTAGCACCTTTCTTGGTTAATGCAGTGATAGGCGCCACGATGGTGGAAAAGTCTCGTATAAATTTTCTATAATAATTGGCGAACCCTAAGAACCTCTGGACCCCTTTGAGGCTTAAGGGTATAGGCCAATTCTGGATTGCTTGGAGTTTCTCAGGATCCATCTCTAGTCCGGAACCGGACACAATGTAACCTAGAAACGGAATGGTTTTAACTTCAAACACACACTTCTCCAATTTACAATAGAGGTGATTGACACGGAGACGGGAAAGAACCTCTTTTACCCAGAAACGATGATCTTCGAGATTATTAGCAAAGATGAGGATGTCGTCTAGATAAACCACGACATGGCGGTACAAGATGTCCCTGAAAATCTCATTCACGAAGTGCTGGAAGACTGCTGGAGCATTGCTCAATCCGAAGGGCATGACGAGGTACTCATAATGTCCGTCACGGGTGTTAAAGGCGGTCTTCCACTCGTCACCCTCACGGATTCGGATGAGATTGTAGGCACCCCTCAAGTCCAGCTTTGTGAAAATAGTTGCACCACTAACTCTATCAAAGAGCTCGGTAATCAGGGGTAAAGGGTATCGGTTCTTGACGGTAATGTCGTTCAGACCTCTGTAGTCGATGCACGGACGCAGACCACCGTCTTTCTTCTTAACGAAGAAGAAGCCTGCGCCGGCTGGAGAAGAAGATGGTCGGATGAAACCCTTCGCCAGGTTCTCTTTGATGTACTCTTCCATGGAGTGTGTCTCAGGCAGAGACAACGGATAAGTTCGGCCTCGCGGTGGAACCTTCCCTGGAATGAGGTCGATTGGGCAGTCCCATTCTCTATGAGGAGGAAGGATATCAGCAGAGGCTTTACTGAACACGTCCGTGAAGTCTTGATATGGAGGAGGCGGAACATCAGATGACCTGGGGAAGGAAGAACAAACAGGAAGAACTTTGGCTAAGCAAGTCTCAGCACAGGAGGGACCCCATGCCAGTATTTGCGTAGTCGTCCAGTCAATTGATGGGTTGTGGAGACGGAGCCATGGAAGGCCTAAAACCACTGGATGTGTGGCTCTTGGAATCACTAAAAAAGAAATATACTCAGAATGAAGAACTCCCACTCTCAGATGAACTGGAAGAGTCCTTAAGGAAATGACTGCGTCAAAAATCTTGCTGCCATCCACGGCAGTCAAAGAGATGGACGAGGACAGTCTCTCGGTGGGTAGGGACCACCGTTTAACATAAGCTTCGGTTATGAAATTCCCAGCTGCTCCGGAATCAAGGAGGGCAATGACGTTCCTGTAACGTTGAGCAATTTGGAGCGACACTGGGAGGTTACAGTCATGAGGAGATGGAGAGGAGATCATTACTCCTAGCCGACCCTCTCCTTGGCGAGCTAGGATCTGGAGTTTCCCGGACGTTTGGGACAGGCATTGATAGTGTGCGACGGAGCTGCACAGTAGAGACAGAGAGACTCAGAGAGACGTCTTCGGCGCTCAGCGGGAGATAGACGGGAATGACTAATTTGCATAGGCTCATCCTTGGATGGAGATGGTTGACGAGGAGGAGGAGCAGAAGATTTAGGAGTAGATGATCTTCCTCGCTCGGTTGCTCTCTCTCTGAAACGTAGATCAACCTTCGTGCAAAGAGAAATTAGCTCATCCAACTTAGAGGGCAAGTCTCTGGTAGCTAACTCATCCTTGATGCGTTCTGATAAGCCATGCCAGAATGAAGCATACAGGGCCTCGTCGTTCCATGCCAGTTCGGATGCCAGGATTTTAAACTGTATAAGATACTGTCCCACAGTACGTGTTCCCTGGCGTAAACGGAGAATCTCAGATGAAGCAGATGTTATCCGGCCTGGCTCGTCGAAGATGCGCCTGAATGTAGCTACAAAGTCAGTATAGGAGGATAGCAGGGGATCAGACTTCTCCCATAAAGGTGATGCCCAGTCAAGGGCTGAGCCACTGAGAAGGGAGATGATATAGGCAATTTTGGTACGGTCACTGAAGAAATTGCCAGGTAGAAGCTCAAAGTGGATTTCACATTGATTGAGAAATCCCCTGCAGAACCTTGGAGATCCATCAAATTTTGCTGGCGTTGGAAGATGAAGATGTGGACTGGAAATGGGTAAGGTGGGTGGGGTTACAGCTGGTGTTACTGTAGTGGACGCACCGGACGTGCCAGGTCCACGGAGGGTCGTTTGAATCCCATCCAGCCGTGTAGAGAGATCCTGGAGACAGCGGATGATGTGGCCCTGTGCAGCCTCCTGATGTTCAAGTCGGGCTGCCAGTTCTTGCATCGGCCTGGCCGCTTGATCCTGGTCTCCGGCTGGATTCATTAGGTCAGTGCTTACTGTCACAACTGAGGGCCTGAGCTGACGGGAGGCAGCCTCAGTTGTAGGGGCTGAGATGTAACGGAACCTGGGAGGTTGTATCAGACCCCTAGACATGTAAGTAACATGTAGAATAACTGCCCGAAGGCGTGACCACGACAACCAGGATAAAAGTCAATGATGTTTATTATGACAAACTCCGTAACACAGCAGCAGTAAAAGGAAACATAAAAGTCAACAGAGGATAAATACAATTCCTGGGTACTACAGGGTGGCAAGGGCCACAGGCACTGGTAGTGTGAGACAGTTCTTATAATCTTCTAGTTGGAAAGTCCTTACCAGGCCTGACTGTGGATACTGGCTGGAACCAGACTGTTGTTGGTACGGAGTGGATACTGGCTGGAACCAGTTAAATAATAAACGAACTTGAGAGCGATGAAATAATAATGAAGTTTGGAGTTTGAGAGCGGTGAAATAATAATACCGGTGGAGAGTGGTAAACTGCAGAAAAGGACACCGGCCCCTTTAAGAGAAGCTATACACTGCTGGAAGCTGGGCTGGAAGCAGGTGATTGTTTGAGAGCGGTGAAATAATAATACCGGTGGAGAGTGGTAAACTGCAGAAAGGACACCGGCCCTTTAAGAGAAGCTGTACACTGCTGGAAGCTGGGCTGGAAGCAGGTGATTGTTGTTGCTGGAAACAGGTGAGTCCAGAATGGATCGGAGAGTCAGGCTACACCGCAGATGGAATGCTGGTGCGGGTCTCTATAGCAGAAGTCTGGAGACAGGAGCTGGAACCTGGAAGACAACCACAGGAGAGAGACAAACTGGAACTAGGTTAGACAACCAAAGCACTGACGCCTTCCTTGCTCAGGCACAGCATACTTATACCTGCAGCAAGGAAGGGGTTGGCTAGGCAATTATGCAAATCAACAATACAGACAGCAGATTGGTGGAAATAATCAGATGACAAAATCCAAGATGGCTGCGCCCATGCAGACACTTGGAGGGAAGTTTGGTTTGTAATCCATGTGAGAATTGAAACAGTAATGGCGACGCCGGCCACAGGAGACAGGAGACGCCAGACTGACAAGCGCACATTTAACCACGCGGGCACAGCGGAGGCCGCGGCTGATGAAATCACCACTCTGACATTCTGCATGTGGAAACTCAGGAACAGCGGGATCCGGTCCTGGAACGCTGAGCCAGCCTTAGGAGGCATCTAAAGGGTAAGTAATGGCGTCCAGATACCCGGATCGTGACAGTGAGGTGCTGGCTCAGGTTACTCAGTGTAGCATTGTCTCTTGTTGCTGCAGTGTAACTCTCCATAATGCGGCCGATGTTCTGGAGTAACATTTGGTTGCTATCCAAACTGTGGAGGTAATTTTGGTGCTGTCTCAGTAGTTCATCCATTATTCTCCGGAATGTGTCCATCATATGTGTATTGTCTGATCACATTAATTCTAATGTGTTAGCAATTCTAGTGACTTGAACATTTTGTCTGCTTATATTGCGACTCATTCTGGGTAGATGATGGGCCAGACTTCCTATAAATTGAGTCTGTCTATGCAGACAATCCAGGATATTTGCCTGCTGGGTTGTCCAAGTGCTTCAACTGTACCACATCCTGCAGTCTTCTGCCACCTGATACTTATTCCAGTGTCATCTGCTGATGTAACTATGTTTATTTACCCTGTACTTGTCCTATACTGTCATCAACTGTAAGTTGCTGTTTTCCTGTTTGATTATTTATGTACTCTGTAATTGGGCGCTGCGGAACCCTTGTGGCACCATATAAATAAAGGATAATAATAATAATAATTATGACATGGCCATGTTTTTCATTATGACAAGGCCATGTTTTTTATTATGACCAGGCCATGTTTACTCATTATGACAAGGCCATGTTTTTTTCATTATGACAAAGCCATGTTTTCTCATTATTACAAGGCCATGTTTTTTTCATTATGACAATGCCATGTTAATCATTATGACAAGGCCATGTTTTTTCATTATGACAAGGCCATATTGTCTCTTTATTAAAATGCCATGTTTTCTCTTTATTACAAAGCCATATTTTCTCTTTATGTGGGCATTCCAGATGTCCTAGACAATTGCCTATAATGCCTATTGGCTAGGGCCAGCTCTGAGAGTGTGTTACTGCTGGTGTCCGTCAGCACCGCACTGCATAGGGATCAGACTAGTGTCCGGCAGCACCGTACTTGTAATCAGACTCAAAATAAACTACAGCTCCCAGCAGCCCTTGTTGCTGGGAGCTCCCGGCAGCAAGGGCTGCTGGGAGCTGTAGTTTATTTTGAGTCTGATTACACGTGCGGTGCTGCCGGACACTAGTCTGATCACTAGTGCAGTGCAGTGCTGACGGACACCAGCAGTAACACACTCTCAGAGCTGGCCCTAGCCAATAGGCATTATAGGCAATTGTCTAGGACATCTGGAATGCCCAGGGGCATCCGTTCCCAAGGCTAGGGCCAGCTCTGTTATCGCAGCCAGCCAGGAGGAGATAGGAGAGTTAAGGGCCCCTGTCAGGAACTGGTGCAGAATCCGGAATTCGGGATCAGGTACCAAGTGGTTGACGTTACCCAGAACAGAGGCGCGGAGTCTAACACGCCGGAAGGTTTTCACCAGGGAACCCCGCAAGGGGATATGGGCTTCGCGGCTTCCGACGTGCAGGTCGCGGCCCCCTGTCTGGGTCACTTGATACCTGAACTTGACTAGAGTTATGGTAGAGGTGTTGTATATGATCAGCCGCAGGGATACACAGGAACAAACAGGAACTGGAGAAGGTGGCAGGGTGCACACGGCCAGATGGTACGCTGGGGCTGTGGAGATGGAACAGCAGCAGGCACTCCAGGGGTGACACAGGAGGTAGCGGCACTCGGACGGACTGGGGTGCAGACACTTGGAGACAGGGTAACGGCAGTCGGCAGACTAAAGTCGTCAGCAAGATGTTGAAGCTGGAATTCAATACTGGAACAAGGCAATACCCACTGGACAGATGAACTGAGACCAGAGAGGAACCAGAGAGCAGAACACCACATGGAGTAGCTATAACTGGCAAAGCTTCTTGGGATTGAGAGGCTTAAAAGAACAGGCTGGACCAATCAGTTGTGAGCACCAGACAGGCCCCCAGTAATTGATATAACATGCAGCTGCAGTGCAGACTGAGCAGGCTGACAAGCTGAATAGTAGTTTTCAGGTAACGAGCTGTAATTACAGAATCCAGACACCTGTGAAGTCAGTTGCTGAGTGCAGGAGCAAAGGCACTGGGAGACAACTATGCAGGAGCTAGCGGTGACCTGTAGTTCCACAAACTGAAGCAAAGGTAATTATAACAATAACAAAACATGAGTGCTCAGGATTGTAACAGTACCCCCCCCCCCCCTTGAAGAGGGGTTAAGAACCCCTAGAACCAGGCTTATCCGGAAATTCACAGAAGAAAGACCTCTTAAGTCTGGGTGCATGAAGAAACCGCTCTGGTACCCAGGTTCTCTCTTCCGGACCGTAACCCTTCCAATGCACGAGGAAATGAACTTGACCCCTCCTGAACTTGGAATCCAGAATCTTTTCCACAACAAACTCCTTGTGACTTTGGACTAACACAGTGGCAGGCCTTCTGGAAGGAGATCTTCTAAATCTCTGGGACACAAATGCTGGTTTCAACAAGGAACAGTGGAAAGTGTTATTGATCTTAAGTGATTTTGGTAAAAGGAGTCGAAAGGCTACTGGATTAATCTGTCTAATAATCCGGAATGGACCAATGAACCTAGGCCCAAATTTTTGAGAGGGCTGGCGTAACTTGATATTTCGAGTGGACAGCCACACCATGTCACCCACTTTAAAAGTACAAGGTCTTCGTCGTCTGTCAGCAAATTGTTTGGAACGAACAGAGACTTGGTTGAGTGCCAGACGTACTCTCCTCCAAATTTTCCTCAGACGAGCTACAGGATCAAGGGAAGAAGTCTGTTGCTGCAGGATGTCAAAAGCGTTAGACCTAGGATGGAACCCAGAGAGACAAAAGAAGGGTGACATGGATGAAGAAGAGTGACTGGAATTATTATATGCAAATTCAGCAAATGCCAGATGGTCCACCCAATCGTTATGGTACTTGGAAACATAACAACGGAGATACTGTTCAAGAGACTGGTTCACTCGCTTAGTCTGTCCATTGGATTGCGGATGATAACCTGAGGACAGACTAAGATTAATATCCAAGGCTGAATAGAAAGCTCGCCAGAATTGAGCAATAAACTGAGTTCCTCTGTCAGAGACGATGTCCTGTGGTAATCCATGTAATTTAAAGATATGTTGGATAAACAAGGTTGCCAATTCCCTGGCACTGGGGAGGTTGCGAAGAGGAACAAAGTGAGCAATCTTACTGAACCGGTCTACCACAACCCAAATGGTATTGTACCCCGATGACTTGGGAAGATCAACCACAAAGTCCATAGAAATATGGGACCAAGGTCTTGAGGGAACTGTAAGAGGCGTAAGATGTCCCATGGGAGCTTTATGAGGAGTTTTATGTTGAGCACAGATCTCACAAGCAAGAATGAACTCTCTAACATCTTGATACATAGAAGGCCACCAAACTGAGCGAGACAATAAATCCAGAGTCTTAGAAATCCCTGGATGCCCAGAGATTCTTTTTACATGAAATTCAGATAAAACTGCTTTCCTGTACTCTTTAGGGACAAAGAGGAGTCCTGAGGGAGTCCCCATGGGTGCAAGAGACTGTTTGGCTTGAATCTGGGAGACTAAATCTTGAGCAAGACCAGCATGGATATTGGAAACAGGAATAATTGGTTCAGAAGAGCAGGACGAATTTTGAATTGGAAAAAAGCTTCGTGACAAGGCATCTGCTTTAAGATTCTTCGATCCTGGCTGATAGGAGATCACATAGTTGAATCTAGTGAAGAATAATGCCCATCGTGCCTGTCTTGGATTCAGTCTCTTGGCTGACTCAATATAGGATAAGTTTTTATGGTCAGTGAGGATTGTAATCACGTGTCTCGCCCCTTCCAACCAGTGCCTCCATTCTTCTAGAGCCCACTTGATAGCAAGCAGTTCACGATTTCCAACATCATAGTTGGCTTTGGCAGGAGAGAACTTTCTGGACAGAAAAGAGCACGGGTGAAGTTTAGAATCCACTGGATCTTTCTGTGATAGGACTGCTCCCACTCCCACTTCAGAAGCATCTACTTCCATAACAAAAGGCAGTTCAGGATTTGGATGACTAAGAACAGGTGCAGATATAAAGGCTTTTTTTAACTTGAGAAAATCTTGTAGAGCTGAAGGTGACCAATGTGACGGATCCGCACCTTTCTTGGTCAAAGCAACAATAGGTGCAACAATGTCTGAAAATGAACAAATAAATCTCCTGTAATAATTAGCGAACCCAAGAAAGCGTTGTATAGCTTTTAGGTTAGTAGGTTGTGCCCAATCTTGAATTGCTTGAAGCTTACTGGGATCCATGGAGAACCCCTTGGGAGAGATGATGTATCCTAAGAAAGCGACTTCCTTCACTTCAAATTCACATTTTTCTAACTTGGCGTATAGATAGTGCTCCCGGAGCTTTTGCAATACCATCTGGACATGGACTCGATGCTGCTCCAGTGACCGTGAATATATCAGGATGTCATCCAAGTAGACCACAACATATTTTCCCAGGAATTCTCAGAGCACATCATTGATAAAATCTTGGAAGACGGCAGGAGCATTTGACAATCCAAATGGCATAACAAGGTATTCATAATGCCCAGAATGAGTGTTGAAGGCCGTCTTCCACTCGTCACCGGCCTTAATTCGTATGAGGTTATATGCCCCCCGAAGATCAATTTTAGAGAAGATTTCCGCCATCCGGAGTTGATCAAACAACACGGAAATCAAAGGCAAAGAATAAGAATTCTTAACAGTGATTTTGTTGAGTCCTCTATAATCAATGCATGGACGTAAGGAGCCGTCCTTTTTTGCCACAAAGAAGAATCCTGCTCCTACTGGTGATTTTGAGGGATGAATAAACCCTTTGCTTAGGTTCTCCAGAATATAGTCTTCCATGGCTTTAGTTTCTGGCAAAGAAAGAGCATATAATCTACCCTTAGGTAATTTATCTTCGGATACCAGACTGATGGCACAGTCGTAAGGTCGATGGGGGGGAAGAGTATCCGCCTCTTTCTTGGAGAAGACATCCGCAAATGAATAATATGGAGTCGGGAGCCCCTCTGGTATAACTTGAGAGCATCGCACTGGCAAGGACAGACATCTTCCTGTACATTCTGTTCCCCACTGTAAGAGTTCTCCTGTCTTCCAGCAGATGGATGGATTATGGGATTTCAACCATGGAAGCCCTAGTACTATGGAGGCCATGGGGCAATTGACAAGGAGGAAAATAATCTTCTCCGAATGCAGAAGACCAGTAGTTAAATGAACAGGAGGAGTTTGCTGAGACACTTGCCCACTGAGGAGGGGGTTACCATCAAGGCCACAAATAGTCACAGAAGGCTTCATCTTTAGTATAGGAATGTTCCAGGACCGGGCGAAAGAGATATCCATAAAGTTGGCAGCTGCACCACAATCAACAAAAGCCTTGACTGCAACTTGCTGAGTAGGTAGACTAATTTGAACTGGAAGCAAGACTGAATTTTTTGGAGAGATTCTAGCCAGACCCAGGAGTAACTCCCCTTTTACCCCTGGGTCTTGTCTTTTCCCGACTTCAGGGTGCAAACATTAGCAAAATGACCCTTTGCTCCACAATATAAGCATAGGCCCATCGATCGCCTACGAGATTTTTCCTGAGCAGAAAGACGAAAGGCCCCAATCTGCATGGGTTCACTGGAATCTTCGGCTTCTTCCAAGGCTACTGCTGAGGGAGATGGTGACCCTCCACCTTTCACCATCCTCCGTTCCCTGATCCGACGATCTACTCGAATTGCTAACTGCATGAGCTTGTCCAGGGTTTCAGGAGTAGGATACTGGACAAGGTAGTCTTTAATTTGCTCAGTGAGGCCTAAGCGGAACTGACTTCGGAGGGCTGGGTCATTCCAACCACTATCACCTGCCCATCTGCGAAACTCAGTGCAGTATACCTCGGCCGTGTTTTTCCCTTGTGTCAGGGCTCGTAAGTGAGCCTCTGCAGAAGCTGCTCGGTCCGGGTCATCATAAAGAATTCCTAGGGCGCTAAAAAAGGCATCCACTGTGTGCAAGGCGGGATTCTCCGTTTTCAATCCGAACGCCCAGGACTGGGGTTCCCCCTGCAGGAGGGAGATGATGATACCTACTCGCTGAGCCTCAGAACCAGACGATAATGGCCGGAGTCTGAAATATAGCTTGCAACTATCACGGAAATTCTGGAACTGTTTCTGGTCACCTGTAAACCGATCTGGAAGATGCAGCTTTGGTTCAGGCCCAGGAGCTCTGGTTACAACCAATGACCTGCTAGTTTCTTCCTGGGTGGAAACTCGGAGCTTTAGATCTTGCAGTTGCTGCGTCAAATTTTGTATTTGACCAGCCAAGATTTGAGCCGGATTTTGCTGTGACGGGTCCATGCCCAGGAAGTGGTGGGCCAGTTATAATGTCAGGAACTGGTGCAGAATCCGGAATTCGGGATCAGGTACCAAGTGGTTGACGTTACCCAGAACAGAGGCGCGGAGTCTAACACGCTGGAAGGTTTTCACCAGGGAACCCTGCAAGGGGATATGGGCTTCGCGGCTTCCGACGTGCAGGTCGCGGCCCCCTGTCTGGGTCACTTGATACCTGAACTTGACTAGAGTTATGGTAGAGGTGTTGTATATGATCAGCCGCAGGGATACACAGGAACAAAAAGGAACTGGAGAAGGTGGCAGGGTGCACACGGCCAGATGGTACGCTGGGGCTGTGGAGATGGAACAGCAGCAGGCACTCCAGGGGTGACACAGGAGGTAGCGGCACTCGGATGGACTGGGGTGCAGACACTTGGAGACAGGGTAACGGCAGTCGGCAGACTAAAGTCGTCAGCAAGATGTTGAAGCTGGAATTCAATACTGGAACAAGGCAATACCCACTGGACAGATGAACTGAGACCAGAGAGGAACCAGAGAGCAGAACACCACATGGAGTATCTATAACTGGCAAATCTTCTTGGGATTGAGAGGCTTAAAAGAACAGGCTGGACCAATCAGTTGTGAGCACCAGACAGGCCCCCAGTAATTGATATAACATGCAGCTGCAGTGCAGACTGAGCAGGCTGACAAGCTGAATAGTAGTTTTCAGGTAACGAGCTGTAATTACAGAATCCAGACACCTGTGTGAAGTCAGTTGCTGTGTGCAGGAGCAAAGGCACTGGGAGACAACTATGCAGGAGCTAGCGGTGACCTGTAGTTCCACAAACTAAAGCAAAGGTAATTATAACAATAACAAAACATGAGTGCTTAGGATTGTAACAGCCCCATACACTTATGCGACATGACGGTCCGTCATGTCGTCTTGGATTTCCCTTCAACTTCCCGGCAGCCTCCCGGGTGGCAGGATAGTAAAAGATACATCATATGAGGTGCTTTTACATATGATGTATCTTTTACTATCCCAACCATTCCTGCGGGATCCGACATATCACGAGTGCAGCACTCGTGATATGTCTGATCTAGGGTGATCCGATCCGATGCTCACGGGAATGCGCATCGGATCGGGTGTAAAGCACAATGAAAATGCCAGATTTCACCCAATATATCGGCCCGAATTGTGGTGAAAATAAGATTTTACTTACCGGTAAATCTATTTCTCGTAGTCCGTAGAGGATGCTGGGACTCCGTAAGGACCATGGGGAATAGACAGGCTACGCAGGAGATAGGGCACTTTAAGAAAGCTTTGGACTCTGGGTGTGCACTGGCTCCTCCCTCTATGCCCCTCCTCCTGACCTCAGTTAGGGAAACTGTGCCCAGAGGAGATGGACAGTATGAGGAAGGATTTTTGTAAATCTAAGGGCGAGATCCATACCAGCCACACCAATCACACCGTATAACTTGTGATACACTACCCAGTCAACAGTATGAACAACAACATAGCCTCGGTTCAACCGATAAACTATAACATAACCCTTATGTAAGCAACAACTATATACAAGTCTTGCAGAAGAAGTCCGCACTTGGGACGGGCGCCCAGCATCCTCTACGGACTACGAGAAATAGATTTACCGGTAAGTAAAATCTTATTTTCTCTAACGTCCTTGAGGATGCTGGGACTCCGTAAGGACCATGGGGATTATACCAAAGCTCCCAAATGGGCGGGAGAGTGCGGATGACTCTGCAGCACCGATTGAGCAAACAGGAGGTCCTCCTCAGCCAGGGTATCAAACTTATAGAACTTTGCAAAGGTGTTAGACCCCGACCAAGTAGCTGCTCGGCACAACTGTAATGCCGAGACCCCTCGGGCAGCCGCCCAAGAAGAGCCCACTTTCCTAGTGGAATGGGCCTTAACCGATTTAGGCAATGACAAACCTGCCGTAGCATGCGCCTGCTGAATCGTATTACAGATCCAGCGAGCAATAGTCTGCTTTGAATCAGGAGTGCCAACCTTGTTGGCCGCATACAGAACAAACAGCGCTTCAGTCTTCCTGATTCTAGCCGTTCTGGTCACATAAATCTTCAAAGCCCTGACCACATCCAGGGACTCGGAATCCTCCAAGTCCCGTGAAGCCACAGGCACGACATAGGTTGGTTCACATGAAAAGATGAGACCACTTTTGGCAGAAAGTGAGGACGAGTCCTCAACTCTGCCCTATCCACGTGAAAAACCAAGTATGGGCTTTTATGTGATAAAGCCGCCAATTCTGAAACACGTCTTGCCGAAGCCAATGCCAACAACATGACCACTTTCCACGTGAGGTACTTCAACTCCACAGTTTTGAGTGGTTCAAACCAAGGTGACTTGAGGAAACGTAACACTACGTTAAGATCCCAAGGCGCCACCGGAGGCACAAAGGGAGGCTGAATATGCAGCACACCCTTCACAAAAGTTTGTGCTTCAGGAAAGGTTAATTCTCTTTGAAAGAAAATGAATAAGGCCGAAATTTGGACCTTTATGGACCCTAATTTTAGGCCCAAAGTCACTCCTGTTTGAAGGAAGTGAAGTAGACGGCCCAAATGGAACTCCTCCGTAGGAGCAGCTCTGGCCTCACACCAAGAAACATATTTTCGCCATATACGGTGATAATGTTTTAACGTCACGTCTTTCCTAGCCTTGATCAGGGTAGGAATGACCTCCTCCAGAATCTCTTTTTCCGCTAGGATCCGGCGTTCAACCGCCATGCCATCAAACGCAGCCGCGGTAAGTCTTGGAACAGACAGGGCCCCTGCCGCAGCAGGTCCTGCCTTAGAGGAAAAGGCCACGGATCCTCTGTGATCAACTCTTGCAGCTCCGGATACCAAGTCCTCCGTGGCCAATCTGGAACAATGAGGATTGTTCTGACCCTGCTTATTCTTATTATTCTCAACACTCTGGGTATGAGAGGAAGAGGAGGAAACACATAGACCGATCTGAACACCCAAGGTGTCACCAGAGCGTCTACCGCTGCCGCCTGAGGGTCCCTTGACCTGGCGCAATACCGCTTTAGCTTTTTGTTGAGACAGGATGCCATCATGTCTATTTGAGGCAGTCCCCACCGACCCGTGATCTGTGCGAAGACTTCTTGATGAAGTCCCCACTCTCCCGGATGCAGGTCGTGCCTGCTGAGGAAGTCCGCCTCCCAGTTGTCCACCCCCGGGATGAACACTGCTGATAGCGCGCTTACATGGCCTTCCGCCCAGCGTAGAATCCTGGTCGCTTCTGCCATGGCCACTCTGCTCCTTGTTCCGCCTTGGCGGTTTATATGAGCCACTGCCGTGACATTGTCTGACTGAATCAGAACCGGTTTTTCCCGAAGCAATTCCTCCGCTTGACGCAGGGCGTTGTCTATGGCCCTCAACTCCAGGACGTTAATGTGGAGACAAGTCTCTAGATTTGACCAGAGACCTTGGAAATTTCTTCCCAGTGTGACTGCTCCCCAGCCTCGGAGGCTTGCGTCCGTGGTCACCAGGATCCAGTCCTGAATGCCGAACCTGCGACCCTCTAGTAGGTGAGCACTGTGCAGCCACCACAGGAGAGATACCCTGGTCCTGGGAGACATGGTGATCCTTCGATGCATTTGTAAATGGGACCCGGACCACTTGTCCAAAAGGTCCCATTGAAAAGTCGTAGCATGGAACCTGCCGAAAGGGATGGCCTCGTAGGAAAGCCACCATCTTCCCCAGGACCCGTGTGCAATGATGCACTGAAACCTGTTTTGGTTTTAATAGGTTCCTGACCAGGGCTATGAGCTCCTGAACCTTTTCGACTGGAAGAAAACCCTTTTTCTGGTCTGTGTCTAGAATCAGGCCCAAAAAAGTTAGACGCGTTGTAGGGACTAGCTGGGACTTCGGTATATTGAGAATCCAGCCGTGTAACTGCAACGTCTTCATGGACAGAGACGCTGTCCAGCAACTTCTCCCGAGACCTCGCCTTTATGAGGAGATCGTCCAAGTATGGGATAATTGTGACCCCCTGCCTGCGCAGGAGCACCATCATTTCCGCCGTTACCTTGGTGAAAATTCTCGGGGCCGTGGAAAGCCCAAACGGCAACGTGTGAAATTGGTAGTGACAGTCCTGCACTGCAAATCTCAGGAACGCCTGATGAGGGGGGAATACCGGAACATGAAGGTAAGCATCCTTTATGTCCAGGGACACCATCCAATCCCCTCCCTCCAGGCTGGCGATGACCGCCCTGAGTGATTCCATTTTGAACTTGAACCTCTTCAAGTACAGGTTCAGGGATTTTAGGATTAAAATGGGTCTGACCGAACCGCCCGGTTTCGGTACCACAAACAGGGTTGAGCAATATCCCTCTCCTTGCTGGAGATGAGGAACTGTGACAATCACCTGTTGAATATACAATTTTTGGATTGCTGCCAACACTTGCTCCCTCTCTGATGGGGAAGCCGGCAGAGCTGATTTGAAAAACTGGCGAGGAGGCAAGGCTTCGAATTCCAGCCTGTATCCTTGAGAAACAATCTCTAATGCCCAGGGATCCACCTGCGAGTGAACCTAGACGTGGCTGAAAAACCGAAGACGAGCCCCCACTAGATCTGCCTCCCCCCGGGAAGCCCCAGCATCATGCGGTGGACTTTGCAGACGCAGGGGAGGACTTCTGCTCTTGGGAACTAGCTGTGTGCAGCTTCTTTCCCCTGCCTTTCCCTCTGGCAACAAAGGACGATCCCCGTGCCTTTTTGTTTTTATTGGAACGAAAGGACTGCATTTGATAATGAGGTGCCTTTTTTGTATGCTGCGGGGGGACATAAGGTAAGAAATTCGACTTACCAGCCGTAGCAGTAGAGACAAGGTTCGAGAGGCCGTCTCCAAACAACTCCTCCCCTTTGTAAGGCAAGGACTCCATATGCCGCTTTGAATCGGCGTCTCGGTGTCGGGTCCACAAGAGCCGCCTAGCAGAAATAGACATAGCATTTATTCTGGAGCTTAATAAACAAATGTCTCTCTGAGCATCTCTCATATACAAGGCAGCATCTCTAATATGCTCTATGAAAAAGATATACTGGCGCTGGCTGTTAGTCAAATAACAAATACCAATGTATAAAATATAACAAATTTATTTAAACATTCATAAAAGGCAGTAGAATACTCCCATTCATCAGAGAAAAATAATATAAATATAGCAGCTGCTAAAATTCATATAACTAAAAATGCAGGATACCACTATTAGTCGTGTTTGTTGGATATAATGTCCACAGCTTCTGGCTAGGGCTCTATTTCCACATTGCTCACAAGTCATTAGATGACATGATTATTTACCAGACTTGGTGGGTGCAAAGAGTCCATAGGTTGCACGGAGATGGTCACGTGACATAGAATTCAAAATACATTTGTTCACTTTTTATATGATTCTCCTTCTCGTTTTTTACAATAAAGATAAGAATAAGTATTGGTAATATATAGGGAACTGTCTTCTGTTGTTGCCAAAATTGGATTTTAGTGATGTGAGATTTATTGATACAACAGCTGTTTTTAATTGCTCCCTAATAGTTAGGGTATATATAGTGTGCCAGCTAGAGACTGGCTATATGCTCCTGAGGAAGCTGGTAGTGATCAGACCAGCGAAACGCGTTGAGCCACATCTTGCAGGTCCACTGGCACTGGATTTATTCTTACAGACTTTCTGGCAACCTATGGACTCTTTGCATCCACCGGATTTTTTCCAACACAAGTACACCACAGACCCGGACTTTCCCCTGCTGCCATTTGGATCTTATCTGCACAAAGATACCTAGGGGGACTTTTTTCATCCGGAAGCAAGTCTGGTAAATAATCATGTCATCTAATGACTTGTGAGCAATGTGGAAATAGAGCCCTAGCCAGAAGCTGTGGACATTATATCCAACAAACACGATTAATAGTGGTATCCTGCATTTTTAGTTATATGAATTTTAGCAGCTGCTATATTTATATTATTTTTCTCTGATGAATGGGAGTATTCTACTGCCTTTTATGAATGTTTAAATAAATTTGTTATATTTTATACATTGGTATTTGTTATTTGACTAACAGCCAGCGCCAGTATATCTTTTTCATATTCTATATATTTGTTTTGGGAAATTGACCTTCCCCATACTGGCTGCTGTTGACAGCGCACTCTATATTCTCTTTTCTCTTTCTGATATGCTCTATGGTCATTTGAATGGCATCCCTATCTAAGGTGTCAATCGCCGTAGATAAGGAATCTGCCCATGGCACAACCGCACTACAAACCCAGGCCGACGCCATAGCCGGTCTAACAATAGTACCTGAATGAGTGTAAATGTGCTTCATGGTAATTTCCTGCCTGTGATCAGCAGGATCCTTGAGGGAAGCCGTATCCTGAGAAGGCAGTGCCACCTTTTTGGACAAGCGTGTCAGCGCCTTGTCTACTTTAGGCGAAGATTCCCATCGTATCCTATCCGTTTGTGGAAAAGGATACGCCATAAGAATCCTTTTGGGAACTTGTGGTCTCCTATCCGGAGATTCCCAAGCCTTTTCACACAATTCACTCAATTCAAATGAGGACGGAAAGGTGACTTCAGGCTTTTTCCCTTTATACATGTGTATCCTCGTGTCAGGGACAGGGGGTTCCTCAGTAATATGCAAAACCTCTTTAATGGCAATAAGCATGTACCGAATACCTTTTGCCACCCTCGGCTGTAATTTTGCATCTTCATAGTCGACACTAGAGTCAGTATCCATGTCGGTATCTGTGTCATTGATCTGGGATATGGTGCGCTTCTGAGACCCTGAAGGGCCTGGCGCCACAGGGACAGGCATGGACTGGCTACCTGACTGATCCCTAGCTTCAGCCTTGTATAACCTTTTATGCAATAGATTGACATTTGCATTCAAGACATTCAGCATATCCACCCATTCCGGTGTCGGTGTTGCCGACGGCGACCTGACATTCAAGCACTCCCCCTCCACATTAAGCGAGCCTTCCTCGTCAAACATGTCGACACACGCGTACCGACACACTTCACACACACAGGGAACCTCTTTTCTGAAGACAGTATCCCCTTCAAGGCCCTTTGGAGAGATAGAGAGAGAGTATGCCAGCACACACCCCAGCGCAATGACCCTGGAGACCAACACCAAATGTTTTTCCCCCAGCCGCGCTGTATAATATGTTATCCGCCAATTATGTGCCCCCCCCCTCTCTTTTAAACACCCCTTCACCGTGTGTAAGCAGGGGAGAGTCCAGGGAGCTTCCTCTCAGCGGTGCTGTGGAGAGAAAATGGCGCTGGTGAGTGCTGAGGGGGAAGCCCCGCCCCCTCGGCGGCGGGCTTCTGTCCTGCTCAAAGTTACAAAAAAATGGCGGGGGCTCTTTTATATACATGTACAGAGCCCACCTGTACATGTATATAGTCTTTTGCTATAATAGAGGTGTTATATTGCTGCCCAGGACGCCCAGCCCCCCCCCCCCCCATCCCCTGCGGCCTGCACCCTTACAGTGACCGGAGTATGTGAGGTGTATGGGAGCAATGACGCACAGCTGCAGTGCTGTGCGTTACCTCAGTGAAGCTGAAGGCTTCTTCCGCCTGACGTCTTCTGACTTCGGTTCTTCTGGCTCTATGAGGAGAACGGCGGCGCGGCTCTGGGGGTGGACGCCCAGTAAGAACCTGTGTTCACCGCCTCTGGAGCTAATGGTGTCCAGTAGCCGAGGAAGTAGAGCCTATCTTAGACAAGAAGGTCTGCCCCTCTCTCCTCAGTCCCTCGATGCAGGGAGCCTGTTGCCAGCAGTGCTCCCTGTAAAAAAGTAGAAAAAAATCCAAACAAAAATGCTTCTAGGCAGAGAACTCAGGAGACCTCTCTGCAGTGCACCCATCCTGCTCTGGGCACAGTGTAAAACTAACTGAGGTCTGGAGGAGGGGCATAGAGGGAGGAGCCAGTGCACACCCAGAGTCCAAAGCTTTCTTAAAGTGCCCTATCTCCTGCGGAGCCCGTCTATTCCCCATGGTCCTTACGGAGTCCAGTGGCACACCCAGGGGGGGTTTCCAAGCACCCAGAAACCCCCCTCCACCTATTTTTTTTTTTTTTTTTTTTTTTTTGCTGCATGAGTATTATTAATGGCTGTCTAGCGTCCTCTGCAGCCTGCTGTCTTCCTGGTGGCACTTGTAAGTGCTTAATAAAAGTTTACTTTATTTTAATTATAGTACATATATATCCATGTGCATACATATATACACAGGTATATACATACATACATATAAACACACACATATATGATATACACACACATACACACATATATATATATATATATATATACACACACACACACACACACACTAGTTTTATGGACCCAGCATATACTGGGTCACCTCAGTCCCCACCCCCGTGATTGGCTCCACCCAGTTCTGGAACCCCCCCCCCCCCCCCATCCCCCATGGAAATCCTGCGTTTGCCACTGGAGTCCAAGCATCCTCAAGGATGTTAGAGAAATCGGGCATTATCATTCTAGTGTATGGGGCCCTGTAGAACGGAGGCTGCAGCAGCAGCACACAGAGCCGGATCTCTGCTCACACAGGTAGGAAGTGACTTTACTTTCATTTTCTGCCTGCCCTGTGGCTGAGCACAGACGGCAGCTGCAGAGGAAGCCAGGCACTGAGCCTGCGGAGCCAGAACCCTGCCCCAGCACTGCAGCATCACAGCACAAAGGTAAGATATGGATGGGGTAACGGGGGAATTATGGGGAGAGGAAGGTGGCTAATAACACTGCTATGGGGGAAGGAGACCTATGAGAGTGGGGGAAGGGGGGTAATGACACTGCTATGGGGGGGACCTATGAGGAGTGGGGGAAGAGGGGTAATGACACTGCTATGTGGGAGTGGGAGACCTATGAGGAGTGGGGGAAGAGGGGTAATGACACTGCTATGTGGGAGACCTATGAGGAGTGGGGGAAGGGGGGTAATGACACTGCTATGTGGGAGTGAGAGACCTATGAGGAGTGGGGGAAGAGGGGTAATGACACTGCTATGTCGGAGTGGGAGACCTATGAGGAGTGGGGGAAGAGGGGTAATGACACTGCTATGGGGGGAGACCTATGAGGAGTGGGGGAAGGGGGGTAATGACACGGCTATGTGGTAGTGGGAGACCTATGAGGAGTGGGGGAAGGGGGGTAATGACTCTGCTATGTGGGAGGGGGAGACCTATGAGGAGTGGGGTAAGGGTGGTAATGACACTGCTATGTGTGAGTGGGAAACCTATGGGGAGTGGGGGAAGGGGGTAATGACACTGCTATGTGGGAGACCTATGAGGAGTGGGGGAAGGGGGGTAATGACACTGCTATGTGGGAGTGGGAGTCCTATGAGGAGTGGGGGAAGGGGGGAAATGACACTGCTATGTGGGAGTGGGAGACCTATGGGGAGTGGGGGAAGGGGGTAATGACACTGCTATGTGGGAGACCTATTAGAGATGAGCGCCTGAAATTTTTCGGGTTTTGTGTTTTGGTTTTGGGTTCGGTTCCGCGGCCGTGTTTTGGGTTCGACCGCGTTTTGGCAAAACCTCACCGAATTTTTTTTGTCGGATTCGGGTGTGTTTTGGATTCGGGTGTTTTTTTCAAAAAACACTAAAAAACAGCTTAAATCATAGAATTTGGGGGTCATTTTGATCCCAAAGTATTATTAACCTCAAAAACCATAATTTACACTCATTTTCAGTCTATTCTGAATACCTCACACCTCACAATATTATTTTTAGTCCTAAAATTTGCACCGAGGTCGCTGTGTGAGTAAGATAAGCGACCCTAGTGGCCGACACAAACACCGGGCCCATCTAGGAGTGGCACTGCAGTGTCACGCAGGATGGCCCTTCCAAAAAACCCTCCCCAAACAGCACATGACGCAAAGAAAAAAAGAGGCGCAATGAGGTAGCTGTGTGAGTAAGATTAGCGACCCTAGTGGCCGACACAAACACCGGGCCCATCTAGGAGTGGCACTGCAGTGTCACGCAGGATGTCCCTTCCAAAAAACCCTCCCCAAACAGCACATGACGCAAAGAAAAAAAGAGGCGCAATGAGGTAGCTGTGTGAGTAAGATTAGCGACCCTAGTGGCCGACACAAACACCGGGCCCATCTAGGAGTGGCACTGCAGTGTCACGCAGGATGGCCCTTCCAAAAAACCCTCCCCAAACAGCACATGACGCAAAGAAAAAAAGAGGCGCAATGAGGTAGCTGTGTGAGTAAGATTAGCGACCCTAGTGGCCGACACAAACACCGGGCCCATCTAGGAGTGGCACTGCAGTGTCACGCAGGATGGCCCTTCCAAAAAACCCTCCCCAAACAGCACATGACGCAAAGAAAAAAAGAGGCGCAATGAGGTAGCTGTGTGAGTAAGATTAGCGACCCTAGTGGCCGACACAAACACCGGGCCCATCTAGGAGTGGCACTGCAGTGTCACGCAGGATGTCCCTTCCAAAAAACCCTCCCCAAACAGCACATGACGCAAAGAAAAAAAGAGGCGCAATGAGGTAGCTGTGTGAGTAAGATTAGCGACCCTAGTGGCCGACACAAACACCGGGCCCATCTAGGAGTGGCACTGCAGTGTCACGCAGGATGTCCCTTCCAAAAAACCCTCCCCAAACAGCACATGACGCAAAGAAAAAAAGAGGCGCAATGAGGTAGCTGACTGTGTGAGTAAGATTAGCGACCCTAGTGGCCGACACAAACACCGGGCCCATCTAGGAGTGGCACTGCAGTGTCACGCAGGATGTCCCTTCCAAAAAAAACCTCCCCAATCAGCACATGATGCAAAGAAAAAGAAAAGAAAAAAGAGGTGCAAGATGGAATTGTCCTTGGGCCCTCCCACCCACCCTTATGTTGTATAAACAAAACAGGACATGCACACTTTAACCAACCCATCATTTCAGTGACAGGGTCTGCCACACGACTGTGACTGATATGACGGGTTGGTTTGGACCCCCCCCAAAAAAGAAGCAATTAATCTCTCCTTGCACAAACTGGCTCTACAGAGGCAAGATGTCCACCTCATCTTCACCCTCCGATATATCACCGTGTACATCCCCCTCCTCACAGATTATCAATTCGTCCCCACTGGAATCCACCATCTCAGCTCCCTGTGTACTTTGTGGAGGCAATTGCTGCTGGTCAATGTCTCCGCGGAGGAATTGATTATAATTCATTTTAATGAACATCATCTTCTCCACATTTTCTGGATGTAACCTCGTACGCCGATTGCTGACAAGGTGAGCGGCGGCACTAAACACTCTTTCGGAGTACACACTTGTGGGAGGGCAACTTAGGTAGAATAAAGCCAGTTTGTGCAAGGGCCTCCAAATTGCCTCTTTTTCCTGCCAGTATAAGTACGGACTGTGTGACGTGCCTACTTGGATGCGGTCACTCATATAATCCTCCACCATTCTATCAATGTTGAGAGAATCATATGCAGTGACAGTAGACGACATGTCCGTAATCGTTGTCAGGTCCTTCAGTCCGGACCAGATGTCAGCATCAGCAGTCGCTCCAGACTGCCCTGCATCACCGCCAGCGGGTGGGCTCGGAATTCTGAGCCTTTTCCTCGCACCCCCAGTTGCGGGAGAATGTGAAGGAGGAGATGTTGACAGGTCGCGTTCCGCTTGACTTGACAATTTTGTCACCAGCAGGTCTTTCAACCCCAGCAGACCTGTGTCTGCCGGAAAGAGAGATCCAAGGTAGGCTTTAAATCTAGGATCGAGCACGGTGGCCAAAATGTAGTGCTCTGATTTCAACAGATTGACCACCCGTGAATCCTTGTTAAGCGAATTAAGGGCTGCATCCACAAGTCCCACATGCCTAGCGGAATCGCTCCCTTTTAGCTCCTTCTTCAATGCCTCCAGCTTCTTCTGCAAAAGCCTGATGAGGGGAATGACCTGACTCAGGCTGGCAGTGTCTGAACTGACTTCACGTGTGGCAAGTACAAAGGGCATCAGAACCTTGCACAACGTTGAAATCATTCTCCACTGCACTTGAGACAGGTGCATTCCATCTCCTATATCGTGCTCAATTGTATAGGCTTGAATGGCCTTTTGCTGCTCCTCCAACCTCTGAAGCATATAGAGGGTTGAATTCCACCTTGTTACCACTTCTTGCTTCAGATGATGGCAGGGCAGGTTCAGTAGTTTTTGGTGGTGCTCCAGTCTTCTGTACGTGGTGCCTGTACGCCGAAAGTGTCCCGCAATTTTCCTGGCCACCGACAGCATCTCTTGCACGCCCCTGTCGTTTTTTAAAAAATTCTGCACCACCAAATTCAAGGTATGTGCAAAACATGGGACGTGCTGGAATTTGCCCATATTTAATGCACACACAATATTGCTGGCGTTGTCCGATGCCACAAATCCACAGGAGAGTCCAATTGGGGTAAGCCATTCCGCGATGATCTTCCTCAGTTGCCGTAAGAGGTTTTCAGCTGTGTGCGTATTCTGGAAAGCGGTGATACAAAGCGTAGCCTGCCTAGGAAAGAGTTGGCGTTTGCGAGATGCTGCTACTGGTGCCGCCGCTGCTGTTCTTGCGGTGGGAGTCCATACATCTACCCAGTGGGCTGTCACAGTCATATAGTCCTGACCCTGCCCTGCTCCACTTGTCCACATGTCCGTGGTTAAGTGGACATTGGGTACAACTGCATTTTTTAGGAGACTGGTGAGTCTTTTTCTGACGTCCGTGTACATTCTCGGTATCGCCTGCCTAGAGAAGTGGAACCTAGATGGTATTTGGTAACGGGGGCACACTGCCTCAATAAATTGTCTAGTTCCCTGTGAACTAACGGCGGATACCGGACGCACGTCTAACACCAACATAGTTGTCAAGGACTCAGTTATCCGCTTTGCAGTAGGATGACTGCTGTGATATTTCATCTTCCTCGCAAAGGACTGTTGAACAGTCAATTGCTTACTGGAAGTAGTACAAGTGGGCTTACGACTTCCCCTCTGGGATGACCATCGACTCCCAGCGGCAACAACAGCAGCGCCAGCAGCAGTAGGCGTTACACGCAAGGATGCATCGGAGGAATCCCAGGCAGGAGAGGACTCGTCAGAATTGCCAGTGACATGGCCTGCAGGACTATTGGCATTCCTGGGGAAGGAGGAAATTGACACTGAGGGAGTTGGTGGGGTGGTTTGCGTGAGCTTGGTTACAAGAGGAAGGGATTTACTGGTCAGTGGACTGCTTCCGCTGTCACCCAAAGTTTTTGAACTTGTCACTGACTTATTATGAATGCGCTGCAGGTGACGTATAAGGGAGGATGTTCCGAGGTGGTTAACGTCCTTACCCCTACTTATTACAGCTTGACAAAGGGAACACACGGCTTGACACCTGTTGTCCGCATTTCTGGTGAAATACCTCCACACCGAAGAGCTGATTTTTTTGGTATTTTCACCTGGCATGTCAACGGCCATATTCCTCCCACGGACAACAGGTGTCTCCCCGGGTGCCTGACTTAAACAAACCACCTCACCATCAGAATCCTCCTGGTCAATTTCCTCCCCAGCGCCAGCAACACCCATATCCTCCTCATCCTGGTGTACTTCAACACTGACATCTTCAATCTGACTATCAGGAACTGGACTGCGGGTGCTCCTTCCAGCACTTGCAGGGGGCGTGCAAATGGTGGAAGGCGCATGCTCTTCACGTCCAGTGTTGGGAAGGTCAGGCATCGCAACTGACACAATTGGACTCTCCTTGTGGATTTGGGATTTCAAAGAACGCACAGTTCTTTGCGGTGCTTTTGCCAGCTTGAGTCTTTTCAGTTTTCTAGCGAGAGGCTGAGTGCTTCCATCCTCATGTGAAGCTGAACCACTAGCCATGAACATAGGCCAGGGCCTCAGCCGTTCCTTGCCACTCCGTGTGGTAAATGGCATATTGGCAAGTTTACGCTTCTCCTCCAACAATTTTATTTTAGGTTTTGGAGTCCTTTTTTTACTGATATTTGGTGTTTTGGTTTTGACATGCTCTGTACTATGCCATTGGGCATCGGCCTTGGCAGACGACGTTGCTGGCATTTCATCGTCTCGGCCATGACTAGTGGCAGCAGCTTCAGCACGAGGTGGAAGTGGATCTTGATCTTTCCCTAATTTTGGAACCTCAACATTTTTGTTCTCCATATTTTAATAGGCACAACTAAAAGGCACCTCAGGTAAACAATGGAGATGGATGGATTGGATACTAGTATACAATTATGGACGGGCTGCCGAGTGCCGACACAGAGGTAGCCACAGCCGTGAACTACCGCACTGTACTGTGTCTGCTGCTAATATATAGACTGGTTGATAAAGAGATAGTATACTCGTAACTAGTATGTATGTATAAAGAAAGAAAAAAAAACCACGGTTAGGTGGTATATACAATTATGGACGGGCTGCCGAGTGCCGACACAGAGGTAGCCACAGCCGTGAACTACCGCACTGTACTGTGTCTGCTGCTAATATATAGACTGGTTGATAAAGAGATAGTATACTCGTAACTAGTATGTATGTATAAAGAAAGAAAAAAAAACCACGGTTAGGTGGTATATACAATTATGGACGGGCTGCCGAGTGCCGACACAGAGGTAGCCACAGCCATGAACTACCGCACTGTACTGTGTCTGCTGCTAATATATAGACTGGTTGATAAAGAGATAGTATACTCGTAACTAGTATGTATGTATAAAGAAAGAAAAAAAAACCACGGTTAGGTGGTATATACAATTATGGACGGGCTGCCGAGTGCCGACACAGAGGTAGCCACAGCCGTGAACTACCGCACTGTACTGTGTCTGCTGCTAATATATAGACTGGTTGATAAAGAGATAGTATACTCGTAACTAGTATGTATGTATAAAGAAAGAAAAAAAAACCACGGTTAGGTGGTATATACAATTATGGACGGGCTGCCGAGTGCCGACACAGAGGTAGCCACAGCCGTGAACTACCGCACTGTACTGTGTCTGCTGCTAATATATAGACTGGTTGATAAAGAGATAGTATACTCGTAACTAGTATGTATGTATAAAGAAAGAAAAAAAAACCACGGTTAGGTGGTATATACAATTATGGACGGGCTGCCGAGTGCCGACACAGAGGTAGCCACAGCCGTGAACTACCGCACTGTACTGTGTCTGCTGCTAATATATAGACTGGTTGATAAAGAGATAGTATACTCGTAACTAGTATGTATGTATAAAGAAAGAAAAAAAAACCACGGTTAGGTGGTATATACAATTATGGACGGGCTGCCGAGTGCCGACACAGAGGTAGCCACAGCCGTGAACTACCGCACTGTACTGTGTCTGCTGCTAATATATAGACTGGTTGATAAAGAGATAGTATACTCGTAACTAGTATGTATGTATAAAGAAAGAAAAAAAAACCACGGTTAGGTGGTATATACAATTATGGACGGGCTGCCGAGTGCCGACACAGAGGTAGCCACAGCCGTGAACTACCGCACTGTACTGTGTCTGCTGCTAATATATAGACTGGTTGATAAAGAGATAGTATACTCGTAACTAGTATGTATGTATAAAGAAAGAAAAAAAAACCACGGTTAGGTGGTATATACAATTATGGACGGGCTGCCGAGTGCCGACACAGAGGTAGCCACAGCCGTGAACTACCGCACTGTACTGTGTCTGCTGCTAATATAGACTGGTTGATAAAGAGATAGTATACTACTAATATTATATACTGGTGGTCAGGTCACTGGTCACTAGTCACACTGGCAGTGGCACTCCTGCAGCAAAAGTGTGCACTGTTTAATTTTAATATAATATTATGTACTCCTGGCTCCTGCTATAACCTATAACTGGCACTGCAGTAGTGCTCCCCAGTCTCCCCCACAATTATAAGCTGTGTGAGCTGAGCAGTCAGACAGATATATAATATATATATAGATGATGCAGCACACTGGCCTGAGCCTGAGCAGTGCACACAGATATGGTATGTGACTGACTGAGTCACTGTGTGTATCGCTTTTTTCAGGCAGAGAACGGATATATTAAATAAACTGCACTGTGTGTCTGGTGGTCACTCACTATATAATATATTATGTACTCCTGGCTCCTGCTATAACCTATAACTGGCACTGCAGTAGTGCTCCCCAGTCTCCCCCACAATTATAAGCTGTGTGAGCTGAGCAGTCAGACAGATATATATAATATTATATATAGATAATAGATGATGCAGCACACTGGCCTGAGCCTGAGCAGTGCACACAGATATGGTATGTGACTGAGTCACTGTGTGCTGTGTATCGCTTTTTTCAGGCAGAGAACGGATTATAAATAAAAGTGGTGGTCACTGGTCACTATCAGCAAAACTCTGCACTGTACACTACTGAGTACTCCTAATGCTCCCCAAAATTAGTAAATCAAGTGTCTCTCTAATCTATTCTAATTCTAAACGGAGAGGACGCCAGCCACGTCCTCTCCCTATCAATCTCAATGCACGTGTGAAAATGGCGGCGACGCGGGCTCCTTATATAGAATCCGAGTCTCGCGATAGAATCCGAGCCTCGCGAGAATCCGACAGCGTCATGATGACGTTCGGGCGCGCTCGGGTTAACCGAGCAAGGCGGGAAGATCCGAGTCGCTCGGACCCGTGAAAAAAAACATGAAGTTCTGGCGGGTTCGGATTCAGAGAAACCGAACCCGCTCATCTCTAAGACCTATGAGAAGTGGGGGAAGGGGGGTAATGACACTACTATGTGGGAGTGGGAGACCCTATGAGGAGTGGGGGAAGAGGGGTAATGACACTGCTATGTGGGAGTGGGAGACCTATGGAAAGTGGGGGCACAGGGGAATATGACACTGTTATTGGGGGAGACATGGGGGTGTAGGATCAGCTGATAACACTGCTATTAGGGGGTAGGGCATGAGGCAGAGACACATGGAGACTGGGGGCCCGGGGGGCTCATTGCTCTGCTATGGGGAGAAGGCATAGACATGCACACGGTCGGTGGCATGTGTGCACAGGCACACCCTGTTGTTGGGCACCCCCCACATGCCTAGTCAGATACTGCACAAATATTTAATATAGAACCAGCCCTGGCTAGCACTTGCTGACTAATTACACATAATACACACTATGCAGTCACAATGTGCGGGTACCATCTCTACCCGGCTCCCTTGTGACACTGTCCACCATGATTCCTAGCCTGCCAATAGAGCGGACACCGCATACCAGGAGAAGGTTCTGTGTGTGAGCTGTACTGGCTGATGAAGGGGGAGATCTGTCTCAGGGGGATGGGGGAACCTTCTATATTGGGAGGAGGGGGCTATTCTGTGCTAAGGGAGATAATGTGTCTGAGAGGAAGGGGGATCCCTGTACTAGGGGGCAATAATCTGTCTGAGGGAGCAAGGTACAGGTGTGAGAGATGGAAGGTGGGAGTGAGGTGCAGGGGAGATGGAAGCTGGGACCAAGGTGCAGGTGTGAGACATGGAAGGTGGGAGTGAGGTGCAGGTGTGGGGGATAGAAGGTGGGAGCAAGGTACAGGTGTGAGACATGGAAGGTGGGAGTGAGGTGTAGGGGAGACGGAAGGTGGGAGGGAGGTGCAGGGGAGACGGAATGTAGTAGCGAGGTGCAGGGGAAGTGGAAGGTGGGAGAGAGGTGCAGGGGAGGCGGAAGGTGAGAGAGAGGTGCACGGGAGAAGGAAGGTGGGAGTGAAGAAGAGGTGTGGGAGATAGAAGGTGAAAGCGAGGTACAGGGGAGCGGAAGGTGGGAGTGAAGAAGAGGTGTGAGAGATGGAAGGTGGGAGCGAGGTGCAGAGGAGACGGAAGGTGGTAGCAAGGTTCAGGGGAGGTGGAAGGTGGGAGAGAGTTGCAGGGGAGAAGGAAGGTGGGAGTGAAGAAGAGGTGTGGGAGATAGAAAGTGGGAGCGAGGTACAGGGGAGACGGAAGGTGGGAGTGAAGAAGAGGTGTGAGAGATGGAAGGTGGGAGCGAGGTGCAGAGGAGACGGAAGGTGGGAGCGAGGTGCAGGGGAGACGGAAGGTGGGAGTGAAGAAAAGGTATGGTAGATGGAAGGTGGGAGTGAGGTACAGGTGTGATTTGAGAGATGGAAGGAGAGAGTGAGGTACATGGGTGATAGAGGGAGGGAGTGACAGGAGCGGGGGGCGGTGAGACTGAGACATGGAATGAGGGAGTGAAAACTACAGGGCTAAAGAGGAACAGGGGGCATGAGAGGTGCAAGGGGGTAAGTAAAGGAAGGAGGAAGTTCAGGCAGGGTGACATGAGACATTAAGGCGTTTGGCATCCTGGCGGTCGGAAAGCTGACGCCAGCATCCAGAAACTGCTCAGAATGCTGACGCTGGCATCCCAACATAGATAGCGATGCAGAAAGCCAAAATCCAGATCGAGTTGGTGCCAAAGTCTCCACTGGCAAGCCGTGTGAGAGGGTTAGGTTTAAGCTGTGAGGGTTAGGGTTAGGCTGCAGGGAGGGAGATTAGGAAGGTGGGTTAGGGTTAGGCACCACTGAAGAGGCTTGGGGGGTGTTAGGGTCAGGCTGTGGGAACGGTGAGTTAGGGGGGAGGGATGGTGTAACTGTCATGAATACAAGACACTACTGTGCGGTGAAATTTGAATAAGGGACACTACCGTGTGGCATAATTTGAATTGGAAGTACTGTTGTGTCCATGCCCTTCCCCCACAAGACCATGCCCCATTTCCAATACTCGCACCTTATTTCAAATGTGTGTAGGGGGTGGGGTGGGGGCACCAGACCCTTACTTTGCCAGGGGCGCTCGGACCCCTAGATACACCCCTGGTAACCAGCAACAATACTCATTATTTTTAGTTTTGCATCACAAACCACCTGTAGATTTGTAGATGTGTATTTGTATAAATATACTGCCTGCCCCTAGGTGGTCTCAGCTGATCGTGTGTGTGCAATCTATTGCACCTAGCACATTGGGCATGCCAGCGAGGCGATAGAAAGCTACCCTGACTGCATGCCACTAAGACTCCTGGGTAGGGAAGCAGATAGAGGCATCTATTTGGGGTTGCAAAGCATCCAACACCTGTGTGTAAAATTGTAAAAAGATGGGGAGTGAGATCCCTATAACTAACAGAAACACTGTGTAAGCTAACATTACTCCAAAACAACAACTATATGAGTATGTAAGGTATACATTAC
Organism: Pseudophryne corroboree; assembly: GCF_028390025.1. Classification (NCBI taxonomy): domain Eukaryota; kingdom Metazoa; phylum Chordata; class Amphibia; order Anura; family Myobatrachidae; genus Pseudophryne; species Pseudophryne corroboree. The sequence goes on along the minus strand of NC_086446.1, from coordinate 528,712,461 downwards.
CTGGTTTAGTATTTTTGAAAAGGTGGGCTGTGTGATTTCCAATAACTGAGCCAGATACAGCCTGAAAGCTGCCAGTAGCCAGAAAGTACAACACAGCCAGGAGTTTATGCAGGCCTGAGATAGAGCGAGAGTGTGCTGTCTCAGGGTCTAGGTCATGTTTGTCATACAGACGGAAAATGTTGTTCCTATTGAGCCAGAGCATCTATATGACCTGGTCATTGGCCAATGCGATTAAGTTCAAACACCCCCTAAACAAATGAGGCCTGCGCAGCCTTCGCGGCACCTGTACAACCTGATGACCATGTTTAGTTTCCTGCCCCCGGTTTCTTCCAGACTGATGGCACAGTCTCAGGAATCCAACAGCACCTAGCACATCATTGCACAGCACAGAAGCCATTTTTGAGTTTGGGTTTTGAATAATGTGCTTAGGCCCCTTTTAAAGGCAACCGAATTCTGGTGAGATTAATGGGTAAGTTGAAACACATGTAAACACGCCAGACCAAAGCAGTTCTATTTGAAAGCACCATTTTTTTATGATTCAAGTTATTTTGCGTCCGCAATTAAGCTTTCCCATTCGAGATTACAAATATGAATCTTTGGTAAATTACCGTGTTGTATAAACTAACAGCCGCATTTGACCGATAGTCTATTCATTCGTATTTGTGTAGTCGACCGGAAAACCAATATGAATGACCCAAACAATGCCAAGATTTGTGTTTGGTAAATTCCCGAGAAGACACTTGGAAAAAAAAAAAACTTTAATGGATTCGGGAGCTTAGTAAATTTCCACCATAGGTTAGGAAGGTATATTGGGCTGTTGTTTGCATATTGAAATACAGTGTAATATATCACCTTCCATCAGCATAACATTTAGCTCAGGTAGCCTGTATTAACTAGCCATAGTAGTATTTATTACAGTATTTTACGATCAGCTGTGCTGGTCAACGTGCATTCACCTAACCAAATTGTTCATAACACTAAGGGGTAAATTTACTAAGATTCGTATTTTCCCGTTTCAGGTCAAAGTTCAATCACGAATGACATCGAAAGTGTAATACTGCAACTTTTTGAATTTATTACGACTAATTTACTAAGCTGTCGTATTCGGGTTTTTCTTTTGTTCCGATGTCGATGTCATTCGTGTTTTTTTTTTCTATTTTTACGGCAGTGATTAGTAAAACACTGCCGACTTTTTAAAAATGAATCTCGGCCGGATCTGTGTGATCCGTGCTGGGGTTCTTTTTTTTTTTTTTTTTAATTAAACAGTGTAAAATCAATAAAAAAATTGCGTGGGGTCCCCCCTCCTAAGCATAACCAGCCTCGGGCTCTTTGAGCCGATCCTGGTTGCAGAAATATGGGGGGAAAAATGACAGGGGTTCCCCCATATTTAAGCAACCAGCATCGGGCTCTGCACCTGGTCCTGGTTCCAAAAATACGGGGGACAAAAAGAGTAGGGGTCCCCCGTATTTTTAAAACCAGCACCGGGCTCCACTAGCTGGACAGATAATGCCACAGCCGGGGGTCACTTTTATATAGTGCCCTGCGGCCGTGGCATCAAAAATCCAACTAGTCACCCCTGGCCGGGGTACCCTGGGGGAGTGGGGACCCCTTCAATCAAGGGGTCCCCCCCCCAGCCACCCAAGGGCCAGGGGTGAAGCCCGAGGCTGTCCCCCCCCATCCAATGGGCTGCGGATGGGGGGGCTGATAGCCTTTGTTGTAAATGTAAAGATATTGTTTTTAGTAGCAGTACTACAAGTCCCAGCAAGCCTCCCCCGCATGCTGGTACTTGGAGAACCACAAGTACCAGCATGCGGCGGAAAAACGGGCCCGCTGGTACCTGTAGTACTATTACTAAAAAAATACACAAATAAACACAAGACACACACACCTTGAAAGTAAAGATTTATTACATACATGCACACAAACATACATACATACTTACCTTATGTTCACACGCAGGTCGGTCCTCTTCTCCAGTAGAATCCAAGGGGTACCTGTTGAATAAATTACACTCACCAGATCCAGGGTCCCAGGCTCCTCGTCGCATCCATGTGTAATCCACGTACTTGAATAAAATAACAAAACGGATACCCGAGCCACGAACTGAAAGGGGCCCCATGTTTTCACATGGGACTCCTTTCCCCGAATGCCAGAAACCCACTCTGACTTCTGTCTAAGTGGGTTTCTTCAGCCAATCAGGGAACACCACGTTGTGGCACTCTCCTGATCGGCTGTGTGCTCCTGTACTGACTGACAGGCAGCACGCGGCAGTGTTACAATGTAGCGCCTATGCGCTCCATTGTAACCAATGGTGGGAACTTTCTGCTCAGCGGTGACATCACTTTAGGTCAACCGCAGGGCAGAAAGTTCCCACCATTGGTTACAATGGAGCGCATAGGCGCTACATTGTAACACTGCCGTGTGCCGCCTGTCACTCAGTACAGGAGCACACTGCCGATCAGAAGAGTGCTACAACGTGGCGCTCCCTGATTGGCTGAGGAAACCCACTTAGACAGAAGTCAGAGTGGGTTTCTGGCATTCGGGGAAAGGAGTCCCATGTGAAAACATGGGGCCCCTTTCAGTTCGTGGCTCGGGTATCCGTTTTGTTATTTTATTCAAGTACGTGGATTACACATGGATGCGACGAGGAGCCTGGGACCCTGGATCTGGTGAGTGTAATTTATTCAACAGGTACCCCTTGGATTCTACTGGAGAAGAGGACCGACCTGCGTGTGAACATAAGGTAAGTATGTATGTATGTTTGTGTGCATGTATGTAATAAATCTTTACTTTCAAGGTGTGTGTGTCTTGTGTTTATTTGGGTATTTTTTTAGTAATAGTACTACAGGTACCAGCGGGCCCGTTTTTCCGCCGCATGCTGGTACTTGTGGTTCTCCAAGTACCAGCATGCGGGGGAGGCTTGCTGGGACTTGTAGTACTGCTACTAAAAACAATATCTTTTCATTATCACAAAAGGCTATCAGCCCCCCCATCCGCAGCCCATTGGATGGGAGGGGACAGCCTCGGGCTTCACCCCTGGCCCTTGGGTGGCTGGGGGGGGGACCCCTTAATTGAAGGGGTCCCCACTCCCCCAGGGTACCCCGGCCAGGGGTGACTAGTTGGATTTTTGATGCCACGGCCGCAGGGCACTATATAAAAGTGACTCCCGGCTGTGGCATTATCTGTCCAGCTAGTGGAGCCCGGTGCTGGTTTTAAAAATACGGGGGACCCCTACTCTTTTTGTCCCCCGTATTTTTTGAACCAGGACCAGGCGCAGAGCCCGATGCTGGTTGCTTAAATATGGGGGAACCCCTGTCAATTTTTTTCCCATATTTCTGCATCCTGGATCGGCTCAAAGAGCCCGAGGCTGGTTATGCTTAGGAGGGGGGACCCCACGCAATTTTTTTTGAAAAAATAATCACTTTCCCACCCCTTCCCACTGATATACATGCATGGATCTCATGGATCCGTGCATGCCTATCCAATCACGAATAAAAAAAGCAGGTCTGTTTTTTTTAAGCACTTTTTTACGAGTTGTAATTTTTCACGGCAGTGTTTTGTTTTTTTTTGCTTTGCACTTCTTAGTAAATGACCGAGATTCATACTTAAACAGCCGCGTTTTGACCGATGGTGTATTCATTCGTGATTTTTTTCCTAGGACTTCCAAATATTACGAATGCCCTCATCACTGCCGTGATTTGAGTTTAGTAAATTACCGAGATGACACTTTGATGAAAAAACGGCATCTCGGTCAAAATCGGGACCTTAGTAAATTTACCCCTAAGTGTTTGTAAATGAGAACCTAACAACACCAATGAACAAGTATTTGAATGTTTAACTTGAAAATTGCAAATTCATTATACCCTAGTCTAAATACCTTCTTTTGCAAACACACCATGGCCAATATTTACTAAGAATTCGAGTTTGTCCGATTTGTGTTTTTTTTTCTAAGTCCCAATCCGGGAATTCACTAAGCACCAATCTCGGCGGGGTTTGGACTATTCGTAATGGTTTGATTTGCAAAGTTCCGAAATACGAATGAATAGACCATTGGTCAAACGCGGCTGTTATTTCATACAATACGGGAATTCACTATTCATTCGTATTTGGGTGTTAGTTTCTGAGTGCTCAATTGCGGTCGTATTTTTTTGCGAATCGGTAAAAAAAGCGGCAAAAAAATAGACCTGCTTTTTTCAATCGTGTTTACATGTGTTGCAACTCAAAAATCAATCACACCTGAATTAGGATGCCTATAAAAGGATGTTAGGCCCATTTCAATACACCTACACTCAGAAATGGCAGCAGGAGTGTGGGCCAGTGATCTTTTGTGTGCTGTGGGATTCCTCAGACTCCGACATCAGCCTGTAAGTACCCAGGGCCAAGAAACTGAACATGGTCAGCAGGTTGTACAGGTTCCGCGGAGACTGCGCAGGCCTCGATATTTTAGGGGGCGTTTAAACTTGAACGCATTGTCCAATGATAAGGTCATACAGATGTTCCGCCTAAATCGTAACAACATTTTCCATCTGTATGACCTTGTCAAACTGGGCCTAGACCCTGAGACAGCACGCTCTCGCTCTGTCTCAGGCCTGCACAAACTCCTGGCTGTATTGCACTTTCTGGCTACTGGCAGCTTTCAGGCTGTGTCTGGGGATGTCATAGGAATCTCACAGCCCTCATTTTCCAGAATCTTAACACAGGTGATGTATACCTAAATACCTCTTCTGTTTTTTGTTTGTTTTAATTTCTCGGTGGCCAGTTCTGTCCTAAAATCTCATGTTTATTGTTCTTTAAAATATACACACAGGTGTTGGCTGTTTTGCAGCCCCACATCGAGGCCTCAATTTGCTTCCCTACCCAGGAGTCTCAGTGGCATGCCGTCAGGGTAGATTTCTATGAGCTGGCTGGCATGCCCAATGTGCATGGAGCCATAGATTGCACACACATTCAGCTGAGACCACCTAGGGGCAGGCAGCACATATATACTAATCACCATTTCGAACACTCCACAAATGTGCAGGTGGTTTGTGATGCAAATCTCAAAATAATGAGTGTTGTTGCTGGTTACCCTGGGGGCTGCCATGACTCCTTCATCCTCAGTCAGTCATCCCTCTTTGATAAGTTTGAGGATGGACAAATGCCAGATGGATGGCTGCTGGGTATGTAATTTGATATGTGTAGGCCTGCGTATACTTTGTCCAAATACAGGTGCAGATGTATTAACCTGTAGAAGGCATAAGGAAGTGAGAAACCAGTGATATGTGCAAGGTGATAAAGGCACCAGCCAATCAGCTCCAATATGTAAATGAATATTTAGGAACAGATTGTCTGCTGCCTTTATTACCTTGCACATATCACTGGTTTATCACTACCTTATGCCTTGTACAGGTTAATACATCTGCCCTACAGTGTGTTACTTATGTGTTGCTGTATCTTAACATGAATCACGTTACTATATCTGTCTTTTAGGTGATGGAGGATATGGCTGTTTCTCTTGGCTTCTAACTCCATTGTCCCGACCTGATACCCCTGCTGAACACAATTACAATCATGCACATAAGTCCACGCGGAATGTGATAGAAAGATGTTATGGTGTGCTGAAATCCAGGTTTCGGTGTCTGGATAAGTCTGGTGGCCTGTTGTATAGTCCCTCCAAGGTGACTCAAATTGTGTTCTGCTGCTGCTTTCTTCATAACATGTGTTTGCAATAACATCTGCCACATGTTGAGGAGGAGGAGGAGGAAGAAAGCAGAAGCAAGCAGAGGAATTAGAGACATCTGGTGATACTTGGAGTACAGATGTAGGGAGGCAGGTTAGGCAAGAGCTCATCACTCGCTATTTCTAAGGTAAGTTTGGTTTGCTTATTTCATTTGTTGTGTAATCATAAATAGATGTTTTGCCATTTTTATTGGCAAAACCATTACTCAGAATGTGTCTGTCTCCTTGACACATACAAACATACCCTCGCTTTATGCAAAACAAATGTCGCATGTGTATTGTGTGTATTTTAAAACTCAAAACAACAGATTATGAGTGGCATGCATTAAGTCTGGATAAGTGATCGTAAACTTGCAGTGCTAATTTATTACAAGCACACATAATCCATTTAGTATTTTACTTTATCATTGTGTGTAACGTCCTAATGCACAGGTACACAAACTCGGCCCTCAGGACCACACACAGTGCATGTTTTTCACGTAACCCAGTAGAAGCACAGGTGTATGAATTACTCACAGACATATGTTAAAAGGTTCACAGGTGGATCTAATTATGTCACTTGTGATTCTGTGAGTAGACCTGCAAAACATGCACTGTGTAGGGTCCTGAGGGCCGAGTTTGAGAACCTGTGTTCCCAAAAATCACTCCTCAACATATAATATGTTAGCCTTGAGGAATACATGTGTCCCTATGTGTGATGCTCCATCATATTTAAGGGACACAAACTTACTGTAATAATAAATAATTTATTTCCTAATGTTTGATGCAGTAAAATTGCTGATGTGTAAGTAAATACACAGTTTGCCACATATATACATTATTATACACATTCTTTGTTTTTTGGTTAAAAAGTTCTTATTTGTAGGTTTCTGCATCATGTGTAATAACATTCTTACTAATTTTTAACACACACAAACATGTCCCAACAATACTGACATTCATTTTGACAATGTTTTTTAAAAAATTCAATGCCAACATATTAAAAGCTTTATACGCAACTCAATTGTGTTCTTCTTGTAATGTTGTATAGAGAAGAAAGGTAAACTAGTTATCAATAACATTGTAATTTGGATTGTCTGCAGGAAATGAGAATGATTGGAATCTAGAAAGAGTAATGATTAGAAAAAAATCAAGTGGTCTGTTTACTTCCTGCTAAAGAAATTCTGCCTGGCTGCCAATTATTGTGTCAGCAGGAAATGAGAATGATTGGAATCTAGAAAGAGTAATGATTAGAAAAAAATCAAGTGGTCTGTTTACTTCCTGCTAACATGTATGTGCGGCTCCATCAATATTTCCCTCCTCCAATACCAAAAAAAATGCTAAAGAATAAATGTGCGTACAAATTTTATGTTGTTGTTTGTACCACTTATAATTAATGATGTTGTATAAATTGTCAAGGAGCTAAGTGTTATATATTTTTTGCCAAACATACACTTACTAACTATTTTGAGTTACTTATCACAAATGTCTAACTTGTAATTTTTTCATGGTTTTTTTTGGTGGCTGCTTGTCCTGCCCTTTGCCTTTAGCACTGTCATGTTGTCGTGCTCTGGTGGAGCGTCTTGGTGGTGATGAGACTGGCGTGATATTTGGAGTAGTCGTACCAGAACTGCTGCTTGTTTGCTGTTGGTGCATGCATCTGAGTGTTTCATTCAGGTTAGTGAGGGTGGCATTGAGTTCACGTGTAGCAGCATTTTGATTGTCTACAATTCGGAATAAACTTTCATTAATCTTTTGATTGTTTTGAAAAATGTTCATATAACTTTGCTGTTGTCTGTGCTGTTCTTCCATTAGTCTGTGCTGTTCTCCATTAGTCTGTGTTGTTCTTCCATTATGCGCTGTAAGTTGCCCATGACCTGTGTAATGTCTGTACGCATGAGTTCCATGGTATTGCCAATTCTGGTTGTTTGTTCATTTTGTCTACTCAGATTTCTTGATATTCTTCTGAGGTGAGATGGTAGGCTTGCAAACATTTGTGTCTGCCTACGCAGGCAATCTTCATTAGTGGCCTGCTGTCTAGCCCAAATGGTCCAAAACACCTGATCATGGCCTTGTGTTACTGGTGTTGTTGGGCTGTGTTGTGGTGGTGGTGTGATTTGCTGTGGTGGTGTACTCACAGGTGCTGGGGGGCTCATTCCTTGCCTTAATGGCTGCATTTCTAAGATGTTTGTCTCCTCCATGTCACTGTGTTGCTGTTGTTGCGGAGGGATGCTGTTCCCAGGACTAGAAGCTGAAATGTTAAACAAATATCCGTTAGCTATCCATATGTTTGAGAAATGTAAACAAATCACTACACATGGAACACATGTCATTCACTGTTGCTTTCAACTATTCTGCCTAGCAACATCATCACTCATAACTTAAACACATACATATGCCTGTTTGTGGCAAATGTGTCTGGTTACTTAATTGTGAAAGCAAACACTTTAGTTTTATTGTAGTTCACACATACTCCACCATAAAAACACATTGTAATCCATAATGTGTTACCTTATAGCTTTGATCAAACAAACATAGTAATGTTTTTATATGTATTTTGCAATGTTACCTCAAACACACATGTGAAATTTGGAAAAACAACCTTACTTTTTTGAATAAAAAAAACATGCTTTTTTGTTGCAGCATCTTACACACAATGTCATATTATATGGCTCAAGTGGACATACATATCTTTACTGGATGTGGACAAGGCCATTTACCTTGGATTCCATTTCAGGTTTCACTTACTGCGGTATCTAAGTTTTTGATGTGTTTTGACTTAATGCGGTTATTAAAAATTTTGCTTACGTTCTGAAATTTTTTACATTTATTTCAGTTTGATACTCACAATCAAGATGAGGGGAGTGTGGATGACGTCTTGGAGGTGTGTCCAAAATTTGGAGTGGGGGGACAGAACATACGGACGATAATCTTCGTGGCGGGGTAGCCTGCTGTGGTTGGCCCGAGACATACGACCTTGCTTTCTTTTCGGCCACAGGTTTTTTGTGGTGATGTCTTACAGAAGTCCCACTTCTGCTGCTCCATACTTCTTTTGATGGACCTTTTAATGAAAGTGCAATTTTGTTATGGCCATTCCTTTACAAACATACCCTATACTACAATGGACACTTTACCTGCTTCCGCAGCATCATCATCATCAGATGTGATAGGAGTTACTGGCCGACGAGTAGTACTGCTTTTTTCAAACACTGTATTAAAAAAAAATATATATATTCTTTCTATTGTTGATACATCCACCCATTATGCTTATAAATATTTATTCTTTAAGAAATGCTTGCTTTATTTTTTAAAAAAACATAAGGACCGGAAACAAAAAAACAAAACATTAAACATTGTCCAATAGACATATGCACTATGGAAAAAACATCACAGGAAAACATGTACAGGACACTGACATAGGCCACAAGTAAAAAAAAAAAAACATTACCAACCAAAAACACACACATCTTCATTTTGTATTGAAAGGAAAAATATTACAGATGCAATATATAAATTGCTCTATGATGTGGCACTCCAAACACACATTACCACTATATGAACCAAACCAAAATGTATAAATATTTTAAAAATTACACTGCAGTGTGGTGTCACGGTACAAATACAAGCTAAAAATTATCCAAGAAATAGTGTTATTTTGTTTAAAAATATTACATTATCTAACAATGACATTACACATGTTAGTGGTTTCCAAACCACTTTCCACTACTCCAGCCTCTAACATGAAAACCACTGTTTTTAAAACATTGCACATGGATCACATAAATATAAAACATAGTCACAATTATTTTTAAAAAAAGGCCCAAAAGGAAAACATTATTGCAGGACAATTCAGAGACACACCAAGTCCAAACTACACATGCAAAATATATTTCATAAAAACACATGACATACAATAAAGTAAGATGTTACATTGGCTTTTGTATAAAACATTAACCAAAACAATGTATTTGCTGACACACACTTGAAGATGGGAGTAATATGCAACGTCACATGACACACATTTAAAAAAAAAAAAAAAGGTCATAGATTGTAAATGCAAATACACATGCTCACCATTCTTCCTGGGGCTATCTGAATCCCGGACATGGGTTTGCAGAGACAACTTCAGGAGGTATGACACTCTGCATGGGCTCCTCATATTCCAGATATCTTGCAATATAGGGCTGCCCACCACCGTTTTTTCGAGCCGACTTCGCCTCCTTGGCCATTTGGACTTGACACGTCGCTTTATGTCATAGTAACGTTTGCGGCACGTGTCCTCCGTCCGCTTGACCACCCCCTCACTATTGACAGCAGCAACAACTTTCGCCCACAACACCGTCTTCCTCCGTGTTGGCACCTTGGCGGACTCAGGGCCAAATAGCTGCCTCTAATACTTCATCAGCTCATGCACCAATGCCACATTTTCTGCAAAACTTAACTTTACATTCCGCCCAGTCTTAGTAGTGGTGCGTGGCTGCGGAGCACTCTGACTGTCACTATCACTTGAGGCTGCTGCAGCAACCTCACCCACCAACTCCGCCTCACTAACCTCACTAACACTCACCTCCTCCACCTGACCAACCTCCTCCCCCTCACTCACACCCTCCACCTCACCCACCTCTGAGTCACACATAATTGTGTGTCTAAACACTTAACACAGAAAAAAAAGACAAACAACACACTCCTCCACTACCACTACACAACTCACACACACACACACACACACACACACACACACACACACACAAAAACACTGACAAGGGACTATAAAGAAAAATAACTTGGACTAAAAATGAAACAAAACCACAAAATACAAGACTACAAGAATGACAAGATGACTTTCAAACACAATACCACACTCAGAAATCGCTACCAACACTCCTCACCAAACCACAAATTCACCTACCTCCACAGCACAACCTCCCTCCTCCTCACCACTAACTAAACCCACGAGGTGCGGACGGTTTGGGGCGTATTTATATGGTTGCGCACAGACACTCCTACCATCTGAAACACAACCAATCACGAACGGGGATGAAAATCGAAACTGAAAGTGAAAATGCGGCCGCGGGAAAATAAAAACCCTGCCGCGTTTAACTTAGGAAAAAAAACAGCAAATACAACAAAAACACGTACGCAAACGACAATGACGGCCGTAAATGTGCCAAAATAAAACGACTGGCATCGACATCGGAAAACACGAAAACCATAAAGTCGACTGCTTCGTAACTTTGCGTATATGGATTCAAAAAGTTGCATGAAAATGCACCCGATACAAAACGAGTTTAAACACTACACAAACCGACTCAAACACGAATATTAGTAAATATTGCCCCATGTACCTCAAATTGTTGTACTTCATTGCACTCCATGGTATTCTCTAGAAAGCAAATACATCCCTCATTCTCCTTACAACCCGCCCTTCTGTACACATTGCCGCCTCAATTATCCTCTCACCTCTTATTAACACTCATGAGCTTTTTCCTTATCTTTGTACTTTCTCAATAACATCCACAACCTGTCACAATAAAAAAACATTCACCAACCTCTTACAACTATATTTATTTATCCCTCCTGCTTCTAATAGCTGGTGACATTTCACTAAATCCGGGCCCCAAATACTTGCCCCAGTCACATTCATCTGATTCACTGCAATATAGAAATCCAGCTAACCTCATATTAATCACATGTCTCCCGTGCACCCTCCAAATCACTAAAATGTGTCTTATGGAATACATGCTCTGTTTGTAACAAATTAACATCCATATATGACCTCTTCATATCTAACAAATTAAACCTGCTTGCTATAACAGAAACATGGCTCACACATTCAGACACAGCCTCCCCTGCAGCACTGTCACATGGTGGTCTTCACTTCACACAAGCTTCCAGGCCTGGTAACAATAAAGTATATGGGGTTTGATTGCTACTATCCCTTTCTTTTGCAAATACAGTTGTACAACAGGTTCCATCACTCACATTTATATCCTTTGAAGTACATTCTATCAGGATTTGCACCCTTTATCTCTGCGTGTTGCAGCTATCGCCCACCTGGCATTTCTAGAAGATTTTTCTGTGGGGCTCACCTGCTTCCTATTCTCTGACATCTCCCCCATCATCATGTGTGATTCCAATATAGTTATTGATAGCCCAAAATCTGCTGCTCATGCTTCCAAACTACTCTCTCTAACCTCCTCTCTCCCAATGGACCAACTCCTTTACCCAGGGGCGGATTGGGACGCCGGGGCCTCGGATCAGATCCCGGGGAGCCGGGTCCCCTGCTGCCCCAATTGGCCATTCTCCCTCCACTCTTGGCTGCCGTGATCAGAGCTTGTTCTGCACATGAGCAGACCCTCATTAAAGCTGGAGCCATGGTAGGGTCCTGTGCGTGCTGGCCGCACTAAGCGCTCGCAAACATAGCAGTCCTCTTAGCTCTGTCTCCCGCACCCCATCTCCCACTCTGTCCTTTTCCTCACCGTGCAGCTGCTGAGTGCCGGGCTTCCTTCGAGTGAGGACGGAGTTTGGCTGTTGACTGAGTTTACTGTGACTGGGGGGGGGGGGGGGGGGCGGCAGCAGCTTCTGGGTGAGCACTTGGGATGTGGGACAATGAGCGCGTGTTTGTGGTGGGGTTTGGTTAAAGAAACTGCAGGGTGAGTGCTTGGGGGGCGGGGGTGAAATTATGAACAACAAAGTTTTTTTTGTTTTCCATCATCTAAATGAAGACACAGGATGAATAAATTATTATAATATATTGTGTTAATATTACAATAATTTATCCTGTGTCTGCATTTAAATAAGATGATGGTAAACAAGAAGTAATTATGTTTATTGGTTATCTCCTGCTACATTAATAGTACCTTGTGCTAGAGTTATATGCAGCGGCGGATTGGCACGCTGGGACGCCAGACCAGATTCTGTTTGGCTGGTCCGGATGTCCCCTCCATGTCCACGTCATCTCCCATGCTGGCCCAGCGCTACCTGCTTAGCAAGGGTATGCAAAGCAGGGAGGCACCAGCCTGGAGAGGCGCTCTCCCTGCTCTGCTACCCTGCGACTCTGCAGTGACATGCAGTGTTATGGCCGCTGATGCATCTGTCAAACTCTGAGAGACACCGGAGGCGTCAGCGTAAGCTGGTAGGTGCGGCTCTCCTCAACAGTCCCTCCCCCTTATCAGTGGCAGATCCTGATCGCCGCAGCCCTGCAGGAGGGAAGTCAGACAGCCACCGGGCACTAGGACCCAGCAGCTTCCTGGAGTCCCAACAGGTGCTGCCTTCTTTCAATGGCAGTTAACTCCAGCCAGCCGGTACACACAGCATAAGACCCAGCGCAGCCAGGAAGCACACTATAGTGGTGGTCGGCCAGGTCAGTGGCTAATGGGATGAGGGGAAAATAATGTGGGGGCTGTCCATACTGGATTTAGTGGGGGTGCATTGTCTCCATTTGTAATGTTTGTCCCTCTGCCATCCTACATATATGCACCTGTGTCATCCTGCGTATGTCCCTGTCACCCCACATATATGACCCTCTGTCACTCTGTGTATGTCCCTCCATCACCGTCACCCTGTGTATGCTCCTATGTCACTCTGTGTATGTTCCCCTGTCACCCTGTGTACCTCACCCGATGTGTATATGTGTGTATATATATATATATATATATATATATATATAAACAATACCCCCGGCACTCCGGTCTTATGTATAGATTGTTCAGGTGCCTTCTTCCCAGGTATTTAGCCTGAATTGCTTCTCCAAAATGTAGGTGGCACTCAAAGACTCACAAAATGCTGGTTTAGTGCATAAAGCCCCGCAGGGCGTGCTGTTTGATTTGTGACGTTTTGGGGTTACAATGTGTCCAGTGAGTGCTGCCTCTAACAAATTGCCTGTCTAATTTCTTTAGGATGGCACAGGGGCCGTTATAACATCTATCAGGAGTGCTGGGCTCTGCTGCAGTTATATATATATATGTATAAGTATATAACGTGCTCTACCTGGCGCATAGTGTATAACGTGCTCTGGTGCAATGTGTATAATGTGCTCTACTTGGTGCAATGTGTATAATGTGCTTTGCCTGGCGCAAAGTTTATAACGTGCTCTACCTGGTGCAATGTGTATAATGTGCTTTACCGGGTGCAATGTATATAATTTGCTCTGCCTGGCGCAAAGTGTATACCGTGCCCTACCTGGCGCAAAGTGTAGACGTGCTGTATCTGGCACAATATGTATAACATGCTCTACCTGGCACAGTGTTTATAGAAGGTTCTACCTTGTGCAATATGTATAAGCGGCAATACTGTGTGGTGTATTGTGAATTGGCACTATTATGTGGCCATGCCCATTCTACTCGAAGCTACACCCCAAAATGTTTGCTGCGCGCCTCAGGCATGCACTTTCCATACCTGCTTATAATCAGGTCTGTCTTCTGAGCAGTAATCCCACCCACTTGGCAGACTCCACCCATTCAACAGACCGCACCCCTATCAGGGCTGCTTCCATAAATTTCCCGGGCTGGTTTTCGATCCCAATCCGCCCCTGCGGCTCTACCCAATAAGGAGGGCCACTGCCTTGATCTAGTATTCACCAGACTATGCTCCATTTCTGAATTCTCTATCACTCATTTCTCTCTTTCAAATGACAATCTTATTGCCTACATGCTCTCCTCCATTACTTCAAACTCAATGTCACTGAAGTCCTCTAATCATCCTGCAACCCACGGAAATATGAACGCAATTCATTTTCAAGAACTGTCCACCTCACTCCAACAACTGTTCTCACCTATTTCTGCATTTACTTATCCTAAGACGGCTGTATCAAACCTGAACCAGACTCTAGAAATAGCCCTTGATGAAGTGACTAGTGATGAGCACCGGAAATTTTTCGGGTTTTGTGTTTTGGTTTTGGGTTCGGTTCCGCGGCCGTGTTTTGGGTTCGAACGCGTTTTGGCAAAACCTCACCAAATTTTTTTTGTCGGATTCGGGTGTGTTTTGGATTCGGGTGTTTTTTTCAAAAAACCCTAAAAAACAGCTTAAATCATAGAATTTGGGGGTCAATTTGATCCCAAAGTATTATTAACCTCAATAACCATAATTTCCACTCATTTTCAGTCTATTCTGAACACCTCACACCTCACAATATTATTTTTAGTCCTAAAATTTGCACCGAGGTCGCTGGATGGCTAAGCTAAGCGACCCAAGTGGCCGACACAAACACCTGGCCCATCTAGGAGTGGCACTGCAGTGTCACGCAGGATGGCCCTTCCAAAAAACACTCCCCAAACAGCACATGACGCAAAGAAAAAAAGAGGCGCAATGAGGTAGCTGTGTGAGTAAGCTAAGCGACCCTAGTGGCCGACACAAACACCTGGCCCATTTAGGAGTGGCACTGCAGTGTCACGCAGGATGGCCCTTCCAAAAAACACTCCCCAAACAGCACATGACGCAAAGAAAAAAAGAGGCGCAATGAGGTAGCTGTGTGAGTAAGCTAAGCGACCCTAGTGGCCGACACAAACACCTGGCCCATCTAGGAGTGGCACTGCAGTGTCACGCAGGATGGCCCTTCCAAAAAACACTCCCCAAACAGCACATGACGCAAAGAAAAAAAGAGGCGCAATGAGGTAGCTGTGTGAGTAAGCTAAGCGACCCTAGTGGCCGACACAAACACCTGGCCCATCTAGGAGTGGCACTGCAGTGTCACGCAGGATGGCCCTTCCAAAAAACACTCCCCAAACAGCACATGACGCAAAGAAAAAAAGAGGCGCAATGAGGTAGCTGTGTGAGTAAGCTAAGCGACCCTAGTGGCCGACACAAACACCTGGCCCATCTAGGAGTGGCACTGCAGTGTCACGCAGGATGGCCCTTCCAAAAAACACCCCCCAAACAGCACATGACGCAAAGAAAAATGAAAGAAAAAAGAGGTGCAAGATGGAATTGTCCTTGGGCCCTCCCACCCACCCTTATGTTGTATAAACAGGACATGCACACTTTAACCAACCCATCATTTCAGTGACAGGGTCTGCCACACGACTGTGACTGAAATGACGGGTTGGTTTGGACCCCCACCAAAAAAGAAGCAATTAATCTCTCCTTGCACAAACTGGCTCTACAGAGGCAAGATGTCCACCTCATCATCATCCTCCGATATATCACCGTGTACATCCCCCTCCTCACAGATTATCAATTCGTCCCCACTGGAATCCACCATCTCAGCTCCCTGTGTACTTTGTGGAGGCAATTGCTGCTGGTGAATGTCTCCACGGAGGAATTGATTATAATTCATTTTAATGAACATCATCTTCTCCACATTTTCTGGATGTAACCTCGTACGCCGATTGCTGACAAGGTGAGCGGCGGCACTAAACACTCTTTCGGAGTACACACTTGTGGGAGGGCAACTTAGGTAGAATAAAGCCAGTTTGTGCAAAGGCCTCCAAATTGCCTCTTTTTCCTGCCAGTATAAGTACGGACTGTCTGACGTGCCTACTTGGATGCGGTCACTCATATAATCCTCCACCATTCTTTCAATGGGGAGAGAATCATATGCAGTGACAGTAGACGACATGTCCGTAATCGTTGTCAGGTCCTTCAGTCCGGACCAGATGTCAGCATCAGCAGTCGCTCCAGACTGCCCTGCATCACCGCCAGCGGGTGGGCTCGGAATTCTGAGCCTTTTCCTCGCACCCCCAGTTGCGGGAGAATGTGAAGGAGGAGATGTTGACAGGTCGCGTTCCGCTTGACTTGACAATTTTGTCACCAGCAGTTCTTTGAACCCCAGCAGACTTGTGTCTGCCGGAAAGAGAGATCCAAGGTAGGTTTTAAATCTAGGATCGAGCACGGTGGCCAAAATGTAGTGCTCTGATTTCAACAGATTGACCATCCGTGAATCCTTGTTAAGCGAATTAAGGGCTCCATCCACAAGTCCCACATGCCTAGCGGAATCGCTCTGTGTTAGCTTCTCCTTCAATGTCTCCAGCTTCTTCTGCAAAAGCCTGATGAGGGGAATGACCTGACTCAGGCTGGCAGTGTCTGAACTGACTTCACGTGTGGCAAGTTCAAAAGGTTGCAGAACCTTGCACAACGTTGAAATCATTCTCCACTGCGCTTGAGACAGGTGCATTCCACCTCCTATATCGTGCTCAGTTGTATAGGCTTGAATGGCCTTTTGCTGCTCCTCCAACCTCTGAAGCATATAGAGGGTTGAATTCCACCTCGTTACCACTTCTTGCTTCAGATGATGGCAGGGCAGGTTCAGGCGTTTTTGGTGGTGCTCCAGTCTTCTGTACGTGGTGCCTGTACGCCGAAAGTGTCCCGCAATTCTTCTGGCCACCGACAGCATCTCTTGCACGCCCCTCTCGTTTTTTAAATAATTCTGCACCACCAAATTCAAGGTATGTGCAAAACATGGGACGTGCTGGAATTTGCCCAGATTTAATGCACACACAATATTGCTGGCGTTGTCCGATGCCACAAATCCACAGGAGAGTCCAATTGGGGTAAGCCATTCTGCGATGATCTTCCTCAGTTGCCGTAAGAGGTTTTTAGCTGTGTGCGTATTCTGGAAAGCGGTGATACAAAGCGTAGCATGCCTAGGAAAGAGTTGGCGTTTGCGAGATGCTGCTACTGGTGCCGCCGCTGCTGTTCTTGCGGCGGGAGTCCATACATCTACCCAGTGGGCAGTCACAGTCATATAGTCATGAGCCTGCCCTGCTCCACTTGTCCACATGTCCGTGGTTAAGTGGACATTGGGTACAACTGCATTTTTTAGGACACTGGTGAGTCTTTTTCTGAGGTCTGTGTACATTTTCGGTATCGCCTGCCTAGAGAAATGGAACCTAGATGGTATTTGGTACCGGGGACACAGTACCTCCAACAAGTCTCTAGTTGCCTCTGCAGTAATGATGGATACCGGAACCACGTTTCTCACCGCCCAGGATGCCAAGGCCTCAGTTATCCGCTTTGCAGCAGGATGACTGCTGTGATATTTCATCTTCCTCGCAAAGGACTGTTGGACAGTCAATTGCTTGGTGGAAGTTGTAAAAGTGGTCTTACGAGTACGACTTCCCCTCTGGGATGACCATCGACTCCCAGCAGCAACAACAGCAGCGCCAGCAGCAGTAGGCGTTACACGCAAGGATGCATCGGAGGAATCCCAGGCAGGAGAGGACTCGTCATAATTGCCAGTGACATGGCCTGCAGGACTATTGGCATTCCTGGGGAAGGAGGAAATTGACACTGAGGGAGTTGGTGGGGTGGTTTGCGTGAGGTAGCTACAGCCGTGGACTACCGTACTGCGTCTGCTGCAGTGCTAATATAGACTGGATGATAATGATATAAAAAATATATATATATCACTACTGCAGCCGGACAGGTATATATTATATAATGACGGACCTGCTGGACACTGTCAGCAGAATGCGTTTATAGAATAAAAACACCACACGACGAGTGTTTAACTTTTTCAGGCAGACAATCACAATATACTGGTGGTCAGTGGTCACTGGTCAGTCACACTGGCAGTGGCACTCTGGCAGCAAAAGTGTGCACTGTTAAAATATGTACTCCTGCTATAACTGCTCCCCAGTCTCCCCCACAATTAAGCTGTGTGAGCAGTGAGTACTCAGCACAGTCAGATATACAGTATTACATAGATGATGCAGCACACTGAGGGCACACTGAGGCTGAGCACAGATATGGTATGTGACTGTGTCACACTGTGTATCGTTTTTTTTCAGGCAGAGAACGGATTAATTAAACTGGTGGTCACTGGTCACACTATCAGCAAGTAGTACTCCTAATATGCTCCCCAAAATTAGTAAATCAAGTGTCTCTACTACTCTCTAGTTTACTCTAAACGGAGAGGACGCCAGCCACGTCCTCTCCCTATCAATCTCAATGCACGTGTGAAAATGGCGGCGACGCGCGGCTCCTTATATAGAATCCGAGTCTCGCGATAGAATCCGAGCCTCGCGAGAATCCGACAGCGGGATGATGACGTTCGGGCGCGCTCGGGTTAACCGAGCAAGGCGGGAAGATCCGAGTCTGCCTCGGACCCGTGTAAAAAGCGTGAAGTTCGGGGGGGTTCGGTTTCCAAGAAACCGAACCCGCTCATCACTAGAAGTGACTTCACCTACCAATCACACTCCACATAGGCCTAGATGTCAACCGTGGCACTCCAAATAAACAAGATAGCAAAAAGCAGAATTCACTGCTTTAGAGCGCCAATGTGAAAGTTATACCCCTTTCACACTGCCAATGCCGGATCGCACCCAGGAATTGGAAATGGGTACTTCCCGGGTGGGATCCAGCATTGGACACTGCTGCTGGCTTCTCTGACCTGGCACTATGCCGGGCAGGTTGCCATAGCAGCGGGGGGCGGAGCCGGCAGCGGGGAGATGAGATCATCTACCTGCCGACTCTCCCTGTTGTAGTGAACGGGTCCTGGGTCGAGCCCGTTTACGCTGCCAATGACCGGGTATTCAACCCGGGAATAACACTGCTTTATTCCTGGGTTGAATTGCTGGGTCAGGCGATCCGGGATTTCAGCTATGGTGCTTTCACATCGCACACTGACCCATGTCGACCCGGCACTATGCCGGGTCGATACTGGGTTATTTGTGCGGTGTGAAAGAGGTATTATTTATAATGCTGGTCCCTCAATCGCTGCTAAAAAGGTTGTGTGTATACCTTTAAACTGGGATTGCAATAGAGTAAAAAAAGAGATAGCAGCACTCGTGGGAACCAAAATGTAATCTAAACAAATGGAGAGCTGACATAGATTATATACTGTATATAAAAATATTTAATGTATATAGCAATTAAATAAATTGACATGAAAAGCATACACATAAAAATACATCAAAATCATTTAATATATAGACATATAAAAAGGAGTATACGTTGATAATTGCAGATTCACTGGAGTACCGCAATATAACAATAAAACAGGTACCAATTCCCAGAACGTTTGGGCTGTGATGATCAGCTAGCATAATAAAGCCCGAGATCAAGTCAAAGGCTGGTTACAATTAGAGATGAGCGGGTTCGGTTTCTTTGAATCCGAACCCGCACGAACTTCACTTTTTTTTCCACGGGTCCGAGCGACTCGGATCTTCCCGCCTTGCTCGGTTAACCCGAGCGCGCCCGAACGTCATCATGACGCTGTCGGATTCTCGCGAGGCTCGGATTCTATCGCGAGACTCGGATTCTATATAAGGAGCCGCGCGTCGCCGCCATTTTCACTCGTGCATTGAGATTGATAGGGAGAGGACGTGTCTGGCGTCCTCTCCATTAGAATAGAGATAGATAGATTAGATAGAGAGAGATTGTGCAGAGTCGCAGACAGAGTTAGTTTACCACAGTCAGTGACCAGTGCAGCAGCTAGTTAACTTTTATTTAATATAATATATCCGTTCACTTCTCTCTGCTATATCCGTTCTCTGCCTGAAAAAAAAAACGATACACAGCACAGTCAGTCACACAGTGTGACTCAGTCTGTGTGCACTCAGCTCAGCCCAGTGTGCTGCACAGTCATCAATGTATAAATTAAAAGCTTATAATTAATTGTGGGGGAGACTGGGGAGCACTGCAGGTTGTTAGCAGGAGCCAGGAGTACAATTATATTAATTAACAGTGCACACTTTTGCTGCAGGAGTGGTGACCAGTGCCTGACCACCAGTATAGTATTGTTGTATATTACTAATATCTCTTTAAATATCAACCAGTCTAATGCAGATTTAATGCACACACAATATTGCTGGCGTTGTCCGATGCCACAAATCCACAGGAGAGTCCAATTGGGGTAAGCCATTCTGCGATGATCTTCCTCAGTTGCCGTAAGAGGTTTTTAGCTGTGTGCGTATTCTGGAAAGCGGTGATACAAAGCGTAGCATGCCTAGGAAAGAGTTGGCGTTTGCGAGATGCTGCTACTGGTGCCGCCGCTGCTGTTCTTGCGGCGGGAGTCCATACATCTACCCAGTGGGCAGTCACAGTCATATAGTCATGAGCCTGCCCTGCTCCACTTGTCCACATGTCCGTGGTTAAGTGGACATTGGGTACAACTGCATTTTTTAGGACACTGGTGAGTCTTTTTCTGAGGTCTGTGTACATTTTCGGTATCGCCTGCCTAGAGAAATGGAACCTAGATGGTATTTGGTACCGGGGACACAGTACCTCCAACAAGTCTCTAGTTGCCTCTGCAGTAATGATGGATACCGGAACCACGTTTCTCACCGCCCAGGATGCCAAGGCCTCAGTTATCCGCTTTGCAGCAGGATGACTGCTGTGATATTTCATCTTCCTCGCAAAGGACTGTTGGACAGTCAATTGCTTGGTGGAAGTTGTAAAAGTGGTCTTACGAGTACGACTTCCCCTCTGGGATGACCATCGACTCCCAGCAGCAACAACAGCAGCGCCAGCAGCAGTAGGCGTTACACGCAAGGATGCATCGGAGGAATCCCAGGCAGGAGAGGACTCGTCATAATTGCCAGTGACATGGCCTGCAGGACTATTGGCATTCCTGGGGAAGGAGGAAATTGACACTGAGGGAGTTGGTGGGGTGGTTTGCGTGAGGTAGCTACAGCCGTGGACTACCGTACTGCGTCTGCTGCAGTGCTAATATAGACTGGATGATAATGATATAAAAAATATATATATATCACTACTGCAGCCGGACAGGTATATATTATATAATGACGGACCTGCTGGACACTGTCAGCAGAATGCGTTTATAGAATAAAAACACCACACGACGAGTGTTTAACTTTTTCAGGCAGACAATCACAATATACTGGTGGTCAGTGGTCACTGGTCAGTCACACTGGCAGTGGCACTCTGGCAGCAAAAGTGTGCACTGTTAAAATATGTACTCCTGCTATAACTGCTCCCCAGTCTCCCCCACAATTAAGCTGTGTGAGCAGTGAGTACTCAGCACAGTCAGATATACAGTATTACATAGATGATGCAGCACACTGAGGGCACACTGAGGCTGAGCACAGATATGGTATGTGACTGTGTCACACTGTGTATCGTTTTTTTTCAGGCAGAGAACGGATTAATTAAACTGGTGGTCACTGGTCACACTATCAGCAAGTAGTACTCCTAATATGCTCCCCAAAATTAGTAAATCAAGTGTCTCTACTACTCTCTAGTTTACTCTAAACGGAGAGGACGCCAGCCACGTCCTCTCCCTATCAATCTCAATGCACGTGTGAAAATGGCGGCGACGCGCGGCTCCTTATATAGAATCCGAGTCTCGCGATAGAATCCGAGCCTCGCGAGAATCCGACAGCGGGATGATGACGTTCGGGGCGCGCTCGGGTTAACCGAGCAAGGCGGGAAGATCCGAGTCTGCCTCGGACCCGTGTAAAAAGCGTGAAGTTCGGGGGGGTTCGGTTTCCAAGAAACCGAACCCGCTCATCACTAGAAGTGACTTCACCTACCAATCACACTCCACATAGGCCTAGATGTCAACCGTGGCACTCCAAATAAACAAGATAGCAAAAAGCAGAATTCACTGCTTTAGAGCGCCAATGTGAAAGTTATACCCCTTTCACACTGCCAATGCCGGATCGCACCCAGGAATTGGAAATGGGTACTTCCCGGGTGGGATCCAGCATTGGACACTGCTGCTGGCTTCTCTGACCTGGCACTATGCCGGGCAGGTTGCCATAGCAGCGGGGGGCGGAGCCGGCAGCGGGGAGATGAGATCATCTACCTGCCGACTCTCCCTGTTGTAGTGAACGGGTCCTGGGTCGAGCCCGTTTACGCTGCCAATGACCGGGTATTCAACCCGGGAATAACACTGCTTTATTCCTGGGTTGAATTGCTGGGTCAGGCGATCCGGGATTTCAGCTATGGTGCTTTCACATCGCACACTGACCCATGTCGACCCGGCACTATGCCGGGTCGATACTGGGTTATTTGTGCGGTGTGAAAGAGGTATTATTTATAATGCTGGTCCCTCAATCGCTGCTAAAAAGGTTGTGTGTATACCTTTAAACTGGGATTGCAATAGAGTAAAAAAAGAGATAGCAGCACTCGTGGGAACCAAAATGTAATCTAAACAAATGGAGAGCTGACATAGATTATATACTGTATATAAAAATATTTAATGTATATAGCAATTAAATAAATTGACATGAAAAGCATACACATAAAAATACATCAAAATCATTTAATATATAGACATATAAAAAGGAGTATACGTTGATAATTGCAGATTCACTGGAGTACCGCAATATAACAATAAAACAGGTACCAATTCCCAGAACGTTTGGGCTGTGATGATCAGCTAGCATAATAAAGCCCGAGATCAAGTCAAAGGCTGGTTACAATTAGAGATGAGCGGGTTCGGTTTCTTTGAATCCGAACCCGCACGAACTTCACTTTTTTTTCCACGGGTCCGAGCGACTCGGATCTTCCCGCCTTGCTCGGTTAACCCGAGCGCGCCCGAACGTCATCATGACGCTGTCGGATTCTCGCGAGGCTCGGATTCTATCGCGAGACTCGGATTCTATATAAGGAGCCGCGCGTCGCCGCCATTTTCACTCGTGCATTGAGATTGATAGGGAGAGGACGTGTCTGGCGTCCTCTCCATTAGAATAGAGATAGATAGATTAGATAGAGAGAGATTGTGCAGAGTCGCAGACAGAGTTAGTTTACCACAGTCAGTGACCAGTGCAGCAGCTAGTTAACTTTTATTTAATATAATATATCCGTTCACTTCTCTCTGCTATATCCGTTCTCTGCCTGAAAAAAAAAACGATACACAGCACAGTCAGTCACACAGTGTGACTCAGTCTGTGTGCACTCAGCTCAGCCCAGTGTGCTGCACAGTCATCAATGTATAAATTAAAAGCTTATAATTAATTGTGGGGGAGACTGGGGAGCACTGCAGGTTGTTAGCAGGAGCCAGGAGTACAATTATATTAATTAACAGTGCACACTTTTGCTGCAGGAGTGGTGACCAGTGCCTGACCACCAGTATAGTATTGTTGTATATTACTAATATCTCTTTAAATATCAACCAGTCTATATTAGCAGCAGACACAGTACAGTGCGGTAGTTCACGGCTGTGGCTACCTCTGTGTCGGCACACGGCAGGCAGTCCGTCCGACCAGAATTGTATTATTTATTATTATATACCTACCACCTAACCGTGGTTTTTTTTTCATTCTTTATACCGTCATAGTGTCATCCTAATTGTTACGAGTATACTACTATCTCTTTATCAACCAGTGTACAGTGCGGTAGTTCACGGCTGTGGCTACCTCTGTGTCGGCACACGGCAGGCAGTCCGTCCGACCAGAATTGTATTATTTATTATTATATACCTACCACCTAACCGTGGTTTTTTTTTCATTCTTTATACCGTCATAGTGTCATCCTAATTGTTACGAGTATACTACTATCTCTTTATCAACCAGTGTACAGTGCGGTAGTTCACGGCTGTGGCTACCTCTGTGTCGGCACACGGCAGGCAGTCCGTCCGACCAGAATTGTATTATTTATTATTATATACCTACCACCTAACCGTGGTTTTTTTTTCATTCTTTATACCGTCATAGTGTCATCCTAATTGTTACGAGTATACTACTATCTCTTTATCAACCAGTGTACAGTGCGGTAGTTCACGGCTGTGGCTACCTCTGTGTCGGCAGTCGGCAGGCAGTCCGTCCATCCATAATTGTATTATTATTATAATATATACCACCTAACCGTGGTTTTTTTTTCATTCTTTATACCGTCGTCATAGTGTCATACTAGTTGTTACGAGTATACTACTATCTCTTTATCAACCAGTGTACAGTGCGGTAGTTCACGGCTGTGGCTACCTCTGTGTCGGCAGTCGGCAGGCAGTCCGTCCATCCATAATTGTATTATTATTATAATATATACCACCTAACCGTGGTTTTTTTTTCATTCTTTATACCGTCGTCATAGTGTCATACTAGTTGTTACGAGTATACTACTATCTCTTTATCAACCAGTGTACAGTGCGGTAGTTCACGGCTGTGGCTACCTCTGTGTCGGCAGTCGGCAGGCAGTCCGTCCATCCATAATTGTATTATTATTATAATATATACCACCTAACCGTGGTTTTTTTTTCATTCTTTATACCGTCGTCATAGTGTCATACTAGTTGTTACGAGTATACTACTATCTCTTTATCAACCAGTGTACAGTGCGGTAGTTCACGGCTGTGGCTACCTCTGTGTCGGCAGTCGGCAGGCAGTCCGTCCATCCATAATTGTATTATTATTATAATATATACCACCTAACCGTGGTTTTTTTATACCACCTAACCGTGGCAGTCCGTCCATAATTGTATACTAGTATCCAATCCATCCATCTCCATTGTTTACCTGAGGTGCCTTTTAGTTCTGCCTATAAAATATGGAGAACAAAAAAGTTGAGGTTCCAAAATTAGGGAAAGATCAAGATCCACTTCCACCTCGTGCTGAAGCTGCTGCCACTAGTCATGGCCGAGACGATGAAATGCCAGCAACGTCGTCTGCCAAGGCCGATGCCCAATGTCATAGTACAGAGCATGTCAAATCCAAAACACCAAATATCAGAAAAAAAAGGACTCCAAAACCTAAAATAAAATTGTCGGAGGAGAAGCGTAAACTTGCCAATATGCCATTTACCACACGGAGTGGCAAGGAACGGCTGAGGCCCTGGCCTATGTTCATGGCTAGTGGTTCAGCTTCACATGAGGATGGAAGCACTCAGCCTCTCGCTAGAAAACTGAAAAGACTCAAGCTGGCAAAAGCACCGCAAAGAACTGTGCGTTCTTTGAAATCCCAAATCCACAAGGAGAGTCCAATTGTGTCGTTTGCGATGCCTGACCTTCCCAACACTGGACGTGAAGAGCATGCGCCTTCCACTATTTGCATGCCCCCTGCAAGTGCTGGAAGGAGCACCCGCAGTCCAGTTCCTGATAGTCAGATTGAAGATGTCAGTGTTGAAGTACACCAGGATGAGGAGGATATGGGTGTTGCTGGCGCTGGGGAGGAAATTGACCAGGAGGATTCTGATGGTGAGGTGGTTTGTTTAAGTCAGGCACCCGGGGAGACACCTGTTGTCCGTGGGAGGAATATGGCCGTTGACATGCCAGGTGAAAATACCAAAAAAATCAGCTCTTCGGTGTGGAGGTATTTCACCAGAAATGCGGACAACAGGTGTCAAGCCGTGTGTTCCCTTTGTCAAGCTGTAATAAGTAGGGGTAAGGACGTTAACCACCTCGGAACATCCTCCCTTATACGTCACCTGCAGCGCATTCATAATAAGTCAGTGACAAGTTCAAAAACTTTGGGTGACAGCGGAAGCAGTCCACTGACCAGTAAATCCCTTCCTCTTGTAACCAAGCTCACGCAAACCACCCCACCAACTCCCTCAGTGTCAATTTCCTCCTTCCCCAGGAATGCCAATAGTCCTGCAGGCCATGTCACTGGCAAGTCTGACGAGTCCTCTCCTGCCTGGGATTCCTCCGATGCATCCTTGCGTGTAACGCCTACTGCTGCTGGCGCTGCTGTTGTTGCCGCTGGGAGTCGATGGTCATCCCAGAGGGGAAGTCGTAAGCCCACTTGTACTACTTCCAGTAAGCAATTGACTGTTCAACAGTCCTTTGCGAGGAAGATGAAATATCACAGCAGTCATCCTACTGCAAAGCGGATAACTGAGGCCTTGGCATCCTGGGTGGTGAGAAACGTGGTTCCGGTATCCATCATTACTGCAGAGCCAACTAGAGACTTGTTGGAGGTACTGTGTCCCCGGTACCAAATACCATCTAGGTTCCATTTCTCTAGGCAGGCGATACCGAAAATGTACACAGACCTCAGAAAAAGAGTCACCAGTGTCCTAAAAAATGCAGCTGTACCCAATGTCCACTTAACCACGGACATGTGGACAAGTGGAGCAGGGCAGGGTCAGGACTATATGACTGTGACAGCCCACTGGGTAGATGTATGGACTCCCGCCGCAAGAACAGCAGCGGCGGCACCAGTAGCAGCATCTCGCAAACGCCAACTCTTTCCTAGGCAGGCTACGCTTTGTATCACCGCTTTCCAGAATACGCACACAGCTGAAAACCTCTTACGGCAACTGAGGAAGATCATCGCGGAATGGCTTACCCCAATTGGACTCTCCTGTGGATTTGTGGCATCGGACAACGCCAGCAATATTGTGTGTGCATTAAATCTGGGCCAATTCCAGCACGTCCCATGTTTTGCACATACCTTGAATTTGGTGGTGCAGAATTTTTTAAAAAAGACAGGGGCGTGCAAGAGATGCTGTCGGTGGCCAGAAGAATTGCGGGACACTTTCGGCGTACAGGCACCACGTACAGAAAACTGGAGCACCACCAAAAACTACTGAACCTGCCCTGCCATCATCTGAAGCAAGAAGTGGTAACGAGGTGGAATTCAACCCTCTATATGCTTCAGAGGTTGGAGGAGCAGCAAAAGGCCATTCAAGCCTATACAATTGAGCACGATATAGTAGGTGGAATGCACCTGTCTCAAGTGCAGTGGAGAATGATTTCAACGTTGTGCAAGGTTCTGATGCCCTTTGAACTTGCCACACGTGAAGTCAGTTCAGACACTGCCAGCCTGAGTCAGGTCATTCCCCTCATCAGGCTTTTGCAGAAGAAGCTGGAGGCATTGAAGAAGGAGCTAACACGGAGCGATTCCGCTAGGCATGTGGGACTTGTGGATGCAGCCCTTAATTCGCTTAACAAGGATTCACGGGTGGTCAATCTGTTGAAATCAGAGCACTACATTTTGGCCACCGTGCTCGATCCTAGATTTAAAGCCTACCTTGGATCTCTCTTTCCGGCAGACACAGGTCTGCTGGGGTTGAAAGACCTGCTGGTGACAAAATTGTCAAGTCAAGCGGAACGCGACCTGTCAACATCTCCTCCTTCACATTCTCCCGCAACTGGGGGTGCGAGGAAAAGGCTCAGAATTCCGAGCCCACCCGCTGGCGGTGATGCAGGGCAGTCTGGAGCGACTGCTGATGCTGACATCTGGTCCGGACTGAAGGACCTGACAACGATTACGGACATGTCGTCTACTGTCACTGCATATGATTCTCTCAACATTGATAGAATGGTGGAGGATTATATGAGTGACCGCATCCAAGTAGGCACGTCACACAGTCCGTACTTATACTGGCAGGAAAAAGAGGCAATTTGGAGGCCCTTGCACAAACTGGCTTTATTCTACCTAAGTTGCCCTCCCACAAGTGTGTACTCCGAAAGAGTGTTTAGTGCCGCCGCTCACCTTGTCAGCAATCGGCGTACGAGGTTACATCCAGAAAATGTGGAGAAGATGATGTTCATTAAAATGAATTATAATCAATTCCTCCGCGGAGACATTGACCAGCAGCAATTGCCTCCACAAAGTACACAGGGAGCTGAGATGGTGGATTCCAGTGGGGACGAATTGATAATCTGTGAGGAGGGGGATGTACACGGTGATATATCGGAGGGTGAAGATGAGGTGGACATCTTGCCTCTGTAGAGCCAGTTTGTGCAAGGAGAGATTAATTGCTTCTTTTTTGGGGGGGGTCCAAACCAACCCGTCATATCAGTCACAGTCGTGTGGCAGACCCTGTCACTGAAATGATGGGTTGGTTAAAGTGTGCATGTCCTGTTTTGTTTATACAACATAAGGGTGGGTGGGAGGGCCCAAGGATAATTCCATCTTGCACCTCTTTTTTCTTTTCTTTTTCTTTGCATCATGTGCTGATTGGGGAGGGTTTTTTGGAAGGGACATCCTGCGTGACACTGCAGTGCCACTCCTAGATGGGCCCGGTGTTTGTGTCGGCCACTAGGGTCGCTAATCTTACTCACACAGCTACCTCATTGCGCCTCTTTTTTTCTTTGCGTCATGTGCTGTTTGGGGAGGGTTTTTTGGAAGGGACATCCTGCGTGACACTGCAGTGCCACTCCTAGATGTGCCCGGTGTTTGTGTCGGCCACTAGGGTCGCTAATCTTACTCACACAGTCAGCTACCTCATTGCGCCTCTTTTTTTCTTTGCGTCATGTGCTGTTTGGGGAGGGTTTTTTGGAAGGGCCATCCTGCGTGACACTGCAGTGCCACTCCTAGATGGGCCCGGTGTTTGTGTCGGCCACTAGGGTCGCTTATCTTACTCACACAGCGACCTCGGTGCAAATTTTAGGACTAAAAATAATATTGTGAGGTGTGATGTGTTCAGAATAGGCTGAAAATGAGTGTAAATTATGTTTTTTGAGGTTAATAATACTTTGGGATCAAAATTACCCCCAAATTCTATGATTTAAGCTGTTTTTTAGGGTTTTTTTAAAAAAACACCCGAATCCAAAACACACCCGAATCCGACAAAAAAAATTCGGTGAGGTTTTGCCAAAACGCGGTCGAACCCAAAACACGGCCGCGGAACCGAACCCAAAACCAAAACACAAAACCCGAAAAATTTCCGGCGCTCATCTCTAGTTACAATGTCCAACTGTAGTAAAAGCGGCTGAAGCTAAATGAAGTTGTTACAGAATGTCCCAGCAAAAGTTACTGTGTGCACATATGTAACTAATAATACATTAAGTAGCAGTACTCTCAAATGGTATGTTAAAACACGGTAATGTTGTGTCCACTATATCGCCCACCTGCAGCCAATATCTAATGTAGTGAATAGCCGGTATTTGGTTTACATCTGCTGTGGGCTGGTAAAACCCGAGCGTCCTTGGGTAAAGTCCACTGTAGTGCCCACTCACGTGTTATAGTGGAGAGATCAATATGAGGCAAGCAGGCCGAGGTAAGCCGCGGGAGAGTGTAGTTGTCGTCTCTCGGTATTGTGGAAGAACCACCTCAGTATTTGAGGGAGACGTGCAGGTGTTAGAGCTGCTGAAATCATGCAGCAAATCCAGTGAAATTAGGGAGGGGTCCTGACGCGTTTCATCACGGATCACGTGACTTTTTCAATGGCATACGTTCTGGGAATTTGTACCTGATTTATTGTTCTATTGCGGTAGTCCAGTGAATCCGCAATTACTGTATCAACGTATACTATTTATATGTCTATATTTTAAATGGTTTTGATGTATTTTTATTAGAGATGTGTGGCGTGCACTTTTCGTGTTTTGGTTTTAGTTCTAATACCCTGCTCGTGTTTTGGTTTTGGGTAGAGATGAGCGGGTTCGGTTTCTTTGAATCCGAACCCGCACGAACTTCATTTTTTTTTCCACGGGTCCGAGCGACTCGGATCTTCCCGCCTTGCTCGGTTAACCCGAGCGCGCCCGAACGTCATCATGACGCTGTCGGATTCTCGCGAGGCTCGGATTCTATCGCGAGACTCGGATTCTATATAAGGAGCCGCGCGTCGCCGCCATTTTCACTCGTGCATTGAGATTGATAGGGAGAGGACGTGTCTGGCGTCCTCTCCATTAGAATAGAGATAGATAGATTAGATAGAGAGAGATTGTGCAGAGTCGCAGACAGAGTTAGTTTACCACAGTCAGTGACCAGTGCAGTTGCTAGTTAACTTTTATTTAATATAATATATCCGTTCACTTCTCTCTGCTATATCCGTTCTCTGCCTGAAAAAAAAAACGATACACAGCACAGTCAGTCACACAGTGTGACTCAGTCTGTGTGCACTCAGCTCAGCCCAGTGTGCTGCACAGTCATCAATGTATAAATTAAAAGCTTATAATTAATTGTGGGGGAGACTGGGGAGCACTGCAGGTTGTTAGCAGGAGCCAGGAGTACAATTATATTAATTAACAGTGCACACTTTTGCTGCAGGAGTGGTGACCAGTGCCTGACCACCAGTATAGTATTGTTGTATACTACTAATATCTCTTTAAATATCAACCAGTCTATATTAGCAGCAGACACAGTACAGTGCGGTAGTTCACGGCTGTGGCTACCTCTGTGTCGGCACACGGCAGGCAGTCCGTCCGACCAGAATTGTATTATTTATTATTATATACCTACCACCTAACCGTGGTTTTTTTTTCATTCTTTATACCGTCATAGTGTCATCCTAATTTTTACGAGTATACTACTATCTCTTTATCAACCAGTGTACAGTGCGGTAGTTCACGGCTGTGGCTACCTCTGTGTCGGCACACGGCAGGCAGTCCGTCCGACCAGAATTGTATTATTTATTATTATATACCTACCACCTAACCGTGGTTTTTTTTTCATTCTTTATACCGTCATAGTGTCATCCTAATTGTTACGAGTATACTACTATCTCTTTATCAACCAGTGTACAGTGCGGTAGTTCACGGCTGTGGCTACCTCTGTGTCGGCACACGGCAGGCAGTCCGTCCGACCAGAATTGTATTATTTATTATTATATACCTACCACCTAACCGTGGTTTTTTTTTCATTCTTTATACCGTCATAGTGTCATCCTAATTGTTACGAGTATACTACTATCTCTTTATCAACCAGTGTACAGTGCGGTAGTTCACGGCTGTGGCTACCTCTGTGTCGGCACACGGCAGGCAGTCCGTCCGACCAGAATTGTATTATTTATTATTATATACCTACCACCTAACCGTGGTTTTTTTTTCATTCTTTATACCGTCATAGTGTCATCCTAATTGTTACGAGTATACTACTATCTCTTTATCAACCAGTGTACAGTGCGGTAGTTCACGGCTGTGGCTACCTCTGTGTCAGCACACGGCAGGCAGTCCGTCCGACCAGAATTGTATTATTTATTATTATATACCTACCACCTAACCGTGGTTTTTTTTTCATTCTTTATACCGTCATAGTGTCATCCTAATTGTTACGAGTATACTACTATCTCTTTATCAACCAGTGTACAGTGCGGTAGTTCACGGCTGTGGCTACCTCTGTGTCGGCACACGGCAGGCAGTCCGTCCGACCAGAATTGTATTATTTATTATTATATACCTACCACCTAACCGTGGTTTTTTTTTCATTCTTTATACCGTCATAGTGTCATCCTAATTGTTACGAGTATACTACTATCTCTTTATCAACCAGTGTACAGTGCGGTAGTTCACGGCTGTGGCTACCTCTGTGTCGGCAGTCGGCAGGCAGTCCGTCCATCCATAATTGTATTATTATTATTATAATATATACCACCTAACCGTGGTTTTTTTTTCATTCTTTATACCGTCATAGTGTCATACTAGTTGTTACGAGTATACTACTATCTCTTTATCAACCAGTGTACAGTGCGGTAGTTCACGGCTGTGGCTACCTCTGTGTCGGCAGTCGGCAGGCAGTCCGTCCATCCATAATTGTATTATTATTATAATATATACCACCTAACCGTGGTTTTTTTTCCATTCTTTAATCTTTATACCGTCGTCATAGTGTCATACTAGTTGTTACGAGTATACTACTATCTCTTTATCAACCAGTGTACAGTGCGGTAGTTCACGGCTGTGGCTACCTCTGTGTCGGCAGTCGGCAGGCAGTCCGTCCATCCATAATTGTATTATTATTATAATATATACCACCTAACCGTGGTTTTTTTTTCATTCTTTATACCGTCATAGTGTCATACTAGTTGTTACGAGTATACTACTATCTCTTTATCAACCAGTGTACAGTGCGGTAGTTCACGGCTGTGGCTACCTCTGTGTCGGCAGTCGGCAGGCAGTCCGTCCATCCATAATTGTATTATTATTATAATATATACCATCTAACCGTGGTTTTTTTTTCATTCTTTATACCGTCGTCATAGTGTCATACTAGTTGTTACGAGTATACTACTATCTCTTTATCAACCAGTGTACAGTGCGGTAGTTCACGGCTGTGGCTACCTCTGTGTCGGCAGTCGGCAGGCAGTCCGTCCATCCATAATTGTATTATTATTATAATATATACCACCTAACCGTGGTTTTTTTTTCATTCTTTATACCGTCGTCATAGTGTCATACTAGTTGTTACGAGTATACTACTATCTCTTTATCAACCAGTGTACAGTGCGGTAGTTCACGGCTGTGGCTACCTCTGTGTCGGCAGTCGGCAGGCAGTCCGTCCATCCATAATTGTATTATTATTATAATATATACCACCTAACCGTGGTTTTTTTATACCACCTAACCGTGGCAGTCCGTCCATAATTGTATACTAGTAAACTATCCAATCCATCCATCTCCATTGTTTACCTGAGGTGCCTTTTAGTTCTGCCTATAAAATATGGAGAACAAAAAAGTTGAGGTTCCAAAATTAGGGAAAGATCAAGATCCACTTCCACCTCGTGCTGAAGCTGCTGCCACTAGTCATGGCCGAGACGATGAAATGCCAGCAACGTCGTCTGCCAAGGCCGATGCCCAATGTCATAGTACAGAGCATGTCAAATCCAAAACACCAAATATCAGAAAAAAAAGGACTCCAAAACCTAAAATAAAATTGTCGGAGGAGAAGCGTAAACTTGCCAATATGCCATTTACCACACGGAGTGGCAAGGAACGGCTGAGGCCCTGGCCTATGTTCATGGCTAGTGGTTCAGCTTCACATGAGGATGGAAGCACTCAGCCTCTCGCTAGAAAACTGAAAAGACTCAAGCTGGCAAAAGCACCGCAAAGAACTGTGCGTTCTTTGAAATCCCAAATCCACAAGGAGAGTCCAATTGTGTCGTTTGCGATGCCTGACCTTCCCAACACTGGACGTGAAGAGCATGCGCCTTCCACTATTTGCATGCCCCCTGCAAGTGCTGGAAGGAGCACCCGCAGTCCAGTTCCTGATAGTCAGATTGAAGATGTCAGTGTTGAAGTACACCAGGATGAGGAGGATATGGGTGTTGCTGGCGCTGGGGAGGAAATTGACCAGGAGGATTCTGATGGTGAGGTGGTTTGTTTAAGTCAGGCACCCGGGGAGACACCTGTTGTCCGTGGGAGGAATATGGCCGTTGACATGCCAGGTGAAAATACCAAAAAAATCAGCTCTTCGGTGTGGAGGTATTTCACCAGAAATGCGGACAACAGGTGTCAAGCCGTGTGTTCCCTTTGTCAAGCTGTAATAAGTAGGGGTAAGGACGTTAACCACCTCGGAACATCCTCCCTTATACGTCACCTGCAGCGCATTCATAATAAGTCAGTGACAAGTTCAAAAACTTTGGGTGACAGCGGAAGCAGTCCACTGACCAGTAAATCCCTTCCTCTTGTAACCAAGCTCACGCAAACCACCCCACCAACTCCCTCAGTGTCAATTTCCTCCTTCCCCAGGAATGCCAATAGTCCTGCAGGCCATGTCACTGGCAAGTCTGACGAGTCCTTTCCTGCCTGGGATTCCTCCGATGCATCCTTGCGTGTAACGCCTACTGCTGCTGGCGCTGCTGTTGTTGCCGCTGGGAGTCGATGGTCATCCCAGAGGGGAAGTCGTAAGCCCACTTGTACTACTTCCAGTAAGCAATTGACTGTTCAACAGTCCTTTGCGAGGAAGATGAAATATCACAGCAGTCATCCTACTGCAAAGCGGATAACTGAGTCCTTGACAACTATGTTGGTGTTAGACGTGCGTCCGGTATCCGCCGTTAGTTCACAGGGAACTAGACAATTTATTGAGGCAGTGTGCCCCCGTTACCAAATACCATCTAGGTTCCACTTCTCTAGGCAGGCGATACCGAGAATGTACACGGACGTCAGAAAAAGACTCACCAGTGTCCTAAAAAATGCAGTTGTACCCAATGTCCACTTAACCACGGACATGTGGACAAGTGGAGCAGGGCAGGGTCAGGACTATATGACTGTGACAGCCCACTGGGTAGATGTATGGACTCCCGCCGCAAGAACAGCAGCGGCGGCACCAGTAGCAGCATCTCGCAAACGCCAACTCTTTCCTAGGCAGGCTACGCTTTGTATCACCGCTTTCCAGAATACGCACACAGCTGAAAACCTCTTACGGCAACTGAGGAAGATCATCGCGGAATGGCTTACCCCAATTGGACTCTCCTGTGGATTTGTGGCATCGGACAACGCCAGCAATATTGTGTGTGCATTAAATATGGGCAAATTCCAGCACGTCCCATGTTTTGCACATACCTTGAATTTGGTGGTGCAGAATTTTTTAAAAAACGACAGGGGCGTGCAAGAGATGCTGTCGGTGGCCAGAAAAATTGCGGGACACTTTCGGCGTACAGGCACCACGTACAGAAGACTGGAGCACCACCAAAAACTACTGAACCTGCCCTGCCATCATCTGAAGCAAGAAGTGGTAACGAGGTGGAATTCAACCCTCTATATGCTTCAGAGGTTGGAGGAGCAGCAAAAGGCCATTCAAGCCTATACAATTGAGCACGATATAGGAGATGGAATGCACCTGTCTCAAGTGCAGTGGAGAATGATTTCAACGTTGTGCAAGGTTCTGATGCCCTTTGAACTTGCCACACGTGAAGTCAGTTCAGACACTGCCAGCCTGAGTCAGGTCATTCCCCTCATCAGGCTTTTGCAGAAGAAGCTGGAGGCATTGAAGAAGGAGCTAACACGGAGCGATTCCGCTAGGCATGTGGGACTTGTGGATGCAGCCCTTAATTCGCTTAACAAGGATTCACGGGTGGTCAATCTGTTGAAATCAGAGCACTACATTTTGGCCACCGTGCTCGATCCTAGATTTAAAGCCTACCTTGGATCTCTCTTTCCGGCAGACACAGGTCTGCTGGGGTTGAAAGACCTGCTGGTGACAAAATTGTCAAGTCAAGCGGAACGCGACCTGTCAACATCTCCTCCTTCACATTCTCCCGCAACTGGGGGTGCGAGGAAAAGGCTCAGAATTCCGAGCCCACCCGCTGGCGGTGATGCAGGGCAGTCTGGAGCGACTGCTGATGCTGACATCTGGTCCGGACTGAAGGACCTGACAACGATTACGGACATGTCGTCTACTGTCACTGCATATGATTCTCTCAACATTGATAGAATGGTGGAGGATTATATGAGTGACCGCATCCAAGTAGGCACGTCACACAGTCCGTACTTATACTGGCAGGAAAAAGAGGCAATTTGGAGGCCCTTGCACAAACTGGCTTTATTCTACCTAAGTTGCCCTCCCACAAGTGTGTACTCCGAAAGAGTGTTTAGTGCCGCCGCTCACCTTGTCAGCAATCGGCGTACGAGGTTACATCCAGAAAATGTGGAGAAGATGATGTTCATTAAAATGAATTATAATCAATTCCTCCGCGGAGACATTGACCAGCAGCAATTGCCTCCACAAAGTACACAGGGAGCTGAGATGGTGGATTCCAGTGGGGACGAATTGATAATCTGTGAGGAGGGGGATGTACACGGTGATATATCGGAGGGTGAAGATGAGGTGGACATCTTGCCTCTGTAGAGCCAGTTTGTGCAAGGAGAGATTAATTGCTTCTTTTTTGGGGGGGGTCCAAACCAACCCGTCATATCAGTCACAGTCGTGTGGCAGACCCTGTCACTGAAATGATGGGTTGGTTAAAGTGTGCATGTCCTGTTTTGTTTATACAACATAAGGGTGGGTGGGAGGGCCCAAGGATAATTCCATCTTGCACCTCTTTTTTCTTTTCTTTTTCTTTGCATCATGTGCTGATTGGGGAGGGTTTTTTGGAAGGGACATCCTGCGTGACACTGCAGTGCCACTCCTAGATGGGCCCGGTGTTTGTGTCGGCCACTAGGGTCGCTAATCTTACTCACACAGCTACCTCATTGCGCCTCTTTTTTTCTTTGCGTCATGTGCTGTTTGGGGAGGGTTTTTTGGAAGGGACATCCTGCGTGACACTGCAGTGCCACTCCTAGATGTGCCCGGTGTTTGTGTCGGCCACTAGGGTCGCTAATCTTACTCACACAGTCAGCTACCTCATTGCGCCTCTTTTTTTCTTTGCGTCATGTGCTGTTTGGGGAGGGTTTTTTGGAAGGGCCATCCTGCGTGACACTGCAGTGCCACTCCTAGATGGGCCCGGTGTTTGTGTCGGCCACTAGGGTCGCTTATCTTACTCACACAGCGACCTCGTGCAAATTTTAGGACTAAAAATAATATTGTGAGGTGTGATGTGTTCAGAATAGGCTGAAAATGAGTGTAAATTATGTTTTTTGAGGTTAATAATACTTTGGGATCAAAATTACCCCCAAATTCTATGATTTAAGCTGTTTTTTAGGGTTTTTTTAAAAAAACACCCGAATCCAAAACACACCCGAATCCGACAAAAAAAATTCGGTGAGGTTTTGCCAAAACGCGGTCGAACCCAAAACACGGCCGCGGAACCGAACCCAAAACCAAAACACAAAACCCGAAAAATTTCCGGCGCTCATCTCTAGTTTTGGGGTGGTTTTGCCAATACCACCCTTTCGTGTTTTGGTTTTGGATCTGGATGATTTTTGATAAAAACAGCTAAAAGTACAGAATTTGGGGATAAATTTGATCCTACGGTATTATTAACTTAAATAACATTAATTTCCACTCATTTCCAGTCTATTCTGAACACCTCACACCTCACAATATTGTTTTTAGGCCAAAAGGTTGCACCGCGGTGGCTGTATGACTAAGCTAAGCGACACAAGTGTGCAGCACAAACACCTGGCCCATCTAGAAGTGGCACTGCAGTGGCAAACAGGATGGCACTTAAAAAACTAGGCTCCAAACAGCACATGATGCAAATAAATAAAAGAGGTGCAATGAGGTAGCTGTATGACTAAGCTAAGCGACACAAGTGTGCGGCACAAACACCTGGCCCATCTAGGAATGGCACTTCAGTGGCAGACAGGATGACACTTAAAAAAACTAGGCTCCAAACAGCACATGATGCAAAGAAGAAAAAGAGGTGCAAGATGGAATTGTCCTTGGGCCCTCCCGCCCGCCCTTATGTAGTATAAACAGGACATGCACACTTTAACAAACCAATAATTTCAGTGTCAGGGTCTGCCACACAACTGTGGCTGAAATGACTGGTTTGTTTGGGCCCTCACCAAAAAAGAAGCTATCAATCTCTCCTTGCACAAACTGGCTCTACAGAGGAAAGATGTCGACTTTATCCTCATCCTCTGATTCCTCACCACTTTCAGTGTGTACATCCTCCTCCTCACAGAGTATTAATTCGTCCCCACTGGAATCCACCATCACAGGTCCCTGTGTACTTTCTGGAGGCAATTGCTGGTCAAGGTCTTCCTGGAGGAATTTATAAGTCATTTTTATGAACATCATCTTCTCCACATATTGTGGAGGTAACCTCCTACGCCGATCGCTGACAAGGTTACCAGCTGCACTGCACACTGGAGGGGGGGGGGGGGCAACTTAGGTAAAATAAAGACAGTTTGTGCAAGGGCATCCAAATTGCCTCTTTTTCTGTCTGATGTGCCTACTTGGATGCTGTCACTCCTATAATCGTCCACCATTCTTTCAATGGTGACAGAATCGTATGCAGTGAAAGTAGACATGTCAGTAATCGTTGGCAGGTCCTTCAGTCCGGACCAGATGTCAGCTTTCGCTCCTGATTGCCCTGCATCACCGCCAACGGGTGGGCTAGGAAATCTTATCCTTTTCCTCGCAGCCCCAGGGTCGGGAGAAAGTGAAGGAGGAGCTGTTGATAGGTCACGTTCCGCTTGAGATGACAATTTTCTCACCAGCAGGTCTTTGAACCTCTGCCGACTAGTGTCTGCTGGAAAGAGAGATACAATGTAGGCTTTAAACCTAGGATTGAGCACGGTGGCCAAAATGTAGTGCTCTGATTTCCACAGATTGACCACCCTTGAATCCTGGCAAAGCGAATGAAGGGCTCCATCCACAAGTCCCACATACATTGTGAAATCACTCAGTCTTAGCTCCTCGTTCAATTTCTCCAGCTGCTTCTGCAAAAGTCTGATGAGGGGAATGACCTGACTCAAGCTGGCAGTGTCTGAAGTAACTTCACGTGTGGCAAGTTCGAAGGGTTGGAGAACCTTGCACAAGATGGAAATCATTCTCCACTGCGCTTGAGTCAGGTGCATTCCCCCTCCTTTGCCTATATCGTATGTGGATGTATAGGCTTGAATGGCCTTTTGCTGCTCCTCCATCCTCTGAAGCATATACAGTGTTGAATTCCACCTCATTACCACCTTTTGCTTCAGGAGATGGCAGGGCAGGTTCAGGTGTGTTTGATGGTGCTCCAGTCTTCGGCACATGGTGGTTGAATGCCGAAAGTGACCCGCAATTCTTCGGACCACAGACATCATCTCCGGCACGCCCCTGTCATTTTCCAAAAAGTTCTGCACCACCAAACTAATTGTATGTGCAAAACATAACACGTGCTGGAATTTGCCCAGATGTAATGCACGCACAATATTGGTGGTGATGTCCGATATCACAAATTCCCAGGAGAGTCTAATTGGGGTAAGCCATTGTGCAATGATGTCCCTCAGTTTCCGTAAGAGGTTGCCAGCGGTGTGCCTCTTATGGAAACTGGTGATACACAGCGTAGTTTGCCTAGGAATGAGTTGGCGTTTGCGAGATGCTGGTACTGGTGCCACTGCAGTTGTTGCTGCGGGAGGCCATACATCTACCCAGTGGGCTTTCACAGTCACATAGTCCTTAGTCTGCCCTGTTCCACTTGTCCACATGTCCGTGGTTAAGTGGACAGTGGGTACAACTGCATTTTGTAGGACACTGAGGACACTTTTTCTGACGTCCCTGTACATTCTTGGTATCGCCTGCCTAGTAAAGTGGAACCTAGATGGGATTTGATACCGTGGACACAGTACCTCAAACAATTCTCTAAGTCCCACTGAACTAATGGCTGATACTGGATGTACGTCTAACACCAACATAGCTGTTAAGGCCTCAGTTATCCGCTTTGCAAAAGGATGACTGCTGTCATATTTCATCTTCCTCACAAAGGACTGTTGGACAGTCAATTGATTAGTTGAAGTAGTACAAGTGGTCTTCCGACTTCCCCTCTGGGATGATGATCCACTCCTAGCAGCAACAACAGCAGCGGCATCAACAGCAAGTGTACCACTCAAGGATCCTCCGGAGGAATCCCGGTTAGGAGAGGACTCCTCGGTCTTGCCAGTGACATGGCCTGGAGGACTACTGACGTTCCTGACTGAGGAGGAAGTTGACGTTGAGGGAGTTGGTGGTGTGGCTTGCAGGAGCCGAGCTTGGGAGGAAGGATGGATTCAGGTGTCAGTGAACTGCTTCTGCTCTTACCAAAAGTTTCACAACTTGACACTGACTTCTGATGAATGCGCTGCAGGTGACATATATGGGAGGATGTTCCTAGGTGGTTAATGCCCTTACCCCTACTTATTACAGATTGACAGAGGCAACACATGGCTTGACACCTGTTGTCCGGATTTGTGGAGAAATAATTCCACACCGAAGAAGTGGCTTTTTTGGTATTTTGCCTAGGCATCACAATGGGCTTATTCATCCCACGGACAACAGGTGTCTCCCCCGGTGCCTGATTTAAACAAACCACATCACCATCAGAATCCTCATCGTTAACTTCCTCCTCAGTGCCAGCAACACCCATATCCTCATCCTGGTGTACTTCAACAGTGACATCTTCAATTTGAATATCAAAAATTGGACTGTGGGTGCTACTTCCAGCACTTGCTGAGGGCGTGCAAATAGTGGAAGGAGCCAACTCTTGCCATCCAGTGTTGGGAAGGTCAGGCATCGCAACCGCTGACACACTTGGACTCTCCTTGGGGATTTGTGATACCATCTTAGAACGCACAGTTCTTTGCTGTGATTTTTCCAGCTTAAATTTTATCATTTTTCTAGCGGG
Source organism: Pseudophryne corroboree (assembly GCF_028390025.1). Lineage (NCBI taxonomy): Eukaryota > Metazoa > Chordata > Amphibia > Anura > Myobatrachidae > Pseudophryne > Pseudophryne corroboree. Next base: position 528,672,075 of record NC_086446.1, on the reverse strand, counting down.
AGGATGAGTGCTTCCATCATCATGTGAAGCTGAACCACTAGTCATGAACATAGGCCAGGGCCTTAGCCGTTCCTTGCCACTCTGTGTCGTAAATGGCATATTGGCAAGTTTACGTTTCTCCTCAGACTATTTAAATTTATTTTTTGGGTCTTTTTACTGAACTTTGGCTTTTTGGATTTTACATGCCCTCTATGATCACATTGGTCATCGGCCTTGGTAGACGATGTTGATGGGATTTCATTGTCTATGTCATGACTACTGGCAGCATCTTCAGCAGTAGGAGGAAGTGGTTCTTGATCTTTCCCTATTTTATCCTCCAAATTTTTGTTCTCCATTATTTTTCTGGAGTTATAAAGCAACGGAGATCATTCCGAGTTGATTGCACTAGCAACTTTTTGCTGCCCGTGCAATCAACTAGACGCCGCCTATGGGGGAGTGCATTTCTGCATAGAAGGGCTGTGAATGCTTGTGCAGCCCTGCTATGCAAAAATAGTTTCCTGTAAAAGAAGACCAGGGTAACAGTTACTTGCGATCGATCCAGCGATGCAGGTCCTGGAATTGACATCAGACATCCGCCCTCAAAACACCTGGACACGCCTGCGTTGGACTAACCACTCCCCGAAAACTATGAGTTGCCGCCCGGTTCTGCCTTCCTCCTGTCAATCTTATTGCCTCTGCGACTGCTTTCCTCCCTAGCGATATCACAGCATGGCGACGGCCATCGCCAGGCAATGACAGCACCACTGAACTGGACTTATACGGAATTATATGGACTTATATGGACTAATATGGCAGGATCACTGGAATTACATGACAGGATCACTGCAATGATACGCCAGTACCACTGGAATTATACGGCAGGATCACTAGACTTATACGCCAGTACCACTGCAATCATACTGCAGGATCACTAGAATTATACAGCAGGATCACTGGAATTATACGGCAGGATCACTGGAATCATAAGGCAGGATCACTGGATTTATATGGCAGTATCAATGGACATATACGGCAGTATCACTGGACATATACGGCAGTATCACTGGACTGGACTTATACGCCAGTACCACTGTAATTATACGACAGGATCACTGGACTTAAATGCCAGTACTACTTGAATTATATGGCAGTACTGCTGGACTTATACGGCAGCATCACTGGACTTATACAGCAGGATCACTTTGCATATACGGCAGTACCACTGGACATATACGGCAGCACAGGGACACCACCACTGGAGTGATGCAGCACAACACAGCACCACTGGACTAGACTTATACAGCAGCACTGGACATATGGCAGCAGAGGACACCACCACTGTGACTGGACTGATGCAGCACAATACACCACCACTGGACTGATGCAGCACAATACAGCACCCTATACAGAAGCAGTGGACATATAGCAGCAGAGGACACAACCACTGTTACTGGACAGATGCAGCACAAGACACGGACACTGAGATGACGGAGACACGTCCTCTCTCTACACTCTCCAGTGCCGGAGTGAAAATGGCGAGGACGCGCGGCTCCTTATATGGAATCCAAACCCTGCGAGAATCCGACAGTGGGATTATGACGTTTTGCCTCGTTCTGGTTTATGAATCAGGCTGGAAAACCCGAGCCTGGCTCGGATGGTGAAGTCCAGTAGGGTTCGGTTCTCTGAGAACCGAGAACCGAACCCGCTCATCTCTAATTTTTATGTGTATGTTTTTCATGTCAATTTATTTCTTTGCTAAATCCATGAAATATTTTTATATATATAATCTATGTCAACTCTCTATTTATTTAGATTACATTTTGGCTACCACGAGCGCTGCTATCTCTTTTTTTACTCTATTGCTATGCAAATAAGCAAGATGCCTACAAGAACTGTCACGTAAAGTTCACGTAAAGTTGAACGTCAGTGACATACTGTAAATCTCACATTTGATGTGACTTCCTCACATATAAGACTGTCTACCACTCTTATTGTAGTGCCCTGGACACTGCCAAACAAACATATTTCCTAACTCTTATCCCAGCACAAGTCTCTAACCACAAATCACTTTTTAATACATTTAAATCACTTCTCAACCTTCCCTCAGTCAACCCACCAGTCACTATCAATGCGCAAGATCTTGCTTCCTACTTCAACGACCAGATTTATCAGATCTAAGAGGAAATGGTATGCTGATCCCCAGCCAGTTACATGCTCAATTCCCTACCTGAACCCTCTGGCACTTTCTCTTTATTTGATCCCACAAATGAAGATGAAGAATCAACACTTTTCTCATTGTGCTACTTTACTATCTCTCCTCTTGATCCTTTACCCTCACAAATAAGTTTATCTCTGTCTACTGTGCTCATCCCATCCTTAATTAACATCTGTAATCTCTCTCTCTCTATTGGTATCTTTCCTTCACTGCTCAAGCACGCAGTGTTTACTCCCATTCTGAAAAATCTAAATTCAGATCCTAACTCTCTCTCAAGCTACCGCTCTCAGCTCCATTGCCCCTCCAAGTTACTTAAAAGACTTGCCTACACTCACCTCACACACTTTCTTAACTCACGACCTATTGGACCAACTTCAGTTTCAGGCTTTCATTCCCAACACTCCACAGAGACAGCATTGACCAAAGTAGTGAATGATCTGGCTACTGCAGTCTAAAGGCCATTACTCACTTCTTATTTTCTAGATCTCTCTGCTGCTTTTGACACTGTTGACCACTCTCTTCTCATACAAACATTACAATCCCTAGGTCTTCAAGACACAGCCATTTCTTGGTTCCTATCCTATCTAATCGCTATTTTAGTGTCTGCTTCTCTGAACATGCCACCTCTTTCTACGTCTTTCAGTTGGAGTACCGCAGGGCTCAGTCTTAGGTTCTCTGCTTTTCTCAATCTATACCTCATCTCTTGGTAAATGAATCAGCACTTTTGGATTTTATTATCATCTATACGCAGATGATACTTAAATCTACCTATCCTCCCCAGATTTATCTCTATCTGTATTAGAGATGAGTGGACTCAGCTCTCGGAGAACTCAACCCACCCGAACATTGAGATCCGAGTTGGTATCCGAGTCTGGCTCAAGACTTCCCGCCTTACTCGGATCCCAGAGCGAGGCCGAACGCCATCTTCCCGTTGTCGGATTCTCATGTTTTTGGATTCTATATAAGTCCCCGTGCATTGGCGCCATCTTCACTCTGGCTGTGGAGCGTGTACTGAATGGACATGTCCGTCTCAGTACTGTGTGGTCGGCGTGGAGCTGGTGCTGTCTATTGTAACTGAAAGGGGTGCTCTCTCTGTCTGCTGTATGTGAATGGGGTGCTCACTCTGTCTGCTGTATCTTAAAGGGGTGCTCTCTCTGTCTACTGTATCTGAAAAAGGGATGCTCTCTCTGTCTGCTTTATCTGAAAGGGGTGTTCTCTCTGTCTGCTGTACCTAAAAGGGGTGCTCTGTCTGCTTTATCTGAAAGGGGTGCTTTCTTTGTCTGCTGTATCTGAAAGGGGTGCTCTGTCTGCTGTATCTGAAAGGGGTGCTGTCTGCTGTATCTTAAAAAGGGGTGCTCTCTCTGTCTGCTGTATCTGAAAGGGGTGCTCTGTCTGCTGTATCTGAAAAAGGGGTGCTCTCTCTGTCTGCTGTATCTGAAAAAGGGGTGCTCTCTGTCTGCTGTATCTGAAAAAGAGGTGCTCTGTCTGCTGTATCTGAAAGGGGTGATGTGTCCATCCATCCAGGGGCTCCGCCCCAGTGTAAACGTAACATAATAAAAGCTAAAAACAAAAAGCCTAAAATTATAATTATAAAACAAAATATTTATTTGTTTGTGCTGTACCCCAGTGTACTATACAATTTTTATTTTATTTTCATAAGTACTGTGACACTGCCGGTCAGACCGCAATATATTATTTCCTACTCATACACGTACAGTATTGTGCAACGTTGTTTGTGAAGCTAAACCGCAGGGTGTAATAATATATATTTGTGACTCATTTGTGCAACACGGGTGTAGTACGGTATGCTGGCGCTTAGGCTCCCGGCGACCAGCATACCGGCGCCGGGAGCCCAACCGCCGGCATACCGACAACGTGGCGAGCGCAAAGGAGCCCCTTGCGGGCTCGCTGCGCTCGCCACTCTGCGGGCACGGTGGCGCGCGATTTTGTTCTCCCTCCAGGGGGGTCATGGACCCCCACGAGGGAGAATAGCTGTCGGTATGCCGGGTGTCGGGCTCCCGGCGCCGGTATACTGTACGCCGGGATCCCGACATTTGGCATACTGAAGACCACCCGTGCAACACTGTAACCGTATTTTGTGCTGTATCCTCCCAGTATGCATCCAGGCGTGCTCCGTCCATTTCAGGTTGTTGTGTCCGTAGCTCATATTCTTATGTTATAACGTATTGTCTTATTTTCGGAATTCTTCTTATCACCACATTGTGATTCATTAAAATTAATATTATTAGTAATAATTATAAATTAACTACATTTAAATTAAATTAATATAAATAAACTCTCCACACTTGAATAGCGAATCTTCTGCATGTCGAATATATCTTTGAGGAACAGAAGAACTTAATCCTAATTTGAAAATAATTTTTAACGGATGATTAGAGAGCCTTCTCCATGTCAAAGATATCTTTTAGGAATAGATCCTAATTTTTAAATATTTTTAACAGATGATTACAGCATTTAAAAAAATATTGTTAGCTGCCACGTGTTTGCTGCTCACTGCTGTCGCTTAGTTTAGTCATCCAGCTACCACGGTGCAACCTTTTGGCCTAAACTGAATAAATACAATATTCTGGGCTGTGAGGTGTTCAGAATAGACTGGAAATTAGTGGAAATGAATTACTGTTATTCCCCCCCCCCCCCCCCCCATTATGTTATTTTACCTGATTTTATTATTTTTATAAAATTACTTTTACTCACAGACAAGGCCATTAACCAAACTACACTTATGTACATCGGTTCGCTTATCTCAAAATATAAACCAACCCTTGGCTAGGGAAAGCTAGAAAGTTAGTGATTGCTATTGCTAAATGTTTTTTTTTTTCATCACTCTCCTCATGACTATATTATAAACTGTGATTCTAATTATATCATGCCAATATTCATGATTCTGGTATGGTCAACTGTGATTCCAATGATATTCTGCCATTCTTTTGTGAGTCAAATGAATTGTCGTTTGCATATTGGATGCTCCTTTGTGGTGTGAACTGTAGCCAATTGTCTTCTCTTTGTTCTTCTTTATGCCCAATTCTTCTTTTGTTATTATTCAAATTTAATACTAATTAATCATAATCTTTAATCCAGAGTTCACTGCAGCTCAATATAAAGACATCCTGTTGGAATTGCTGACTCACTCCTGTTTTATATCAATCTATCCTACATATAAAAAAGAAACATATTTCTCCTCTCTTATCACAGTTTCATACATCTACCCCAATAAATAAGACAGAAGAGTAGAGAAAGGCACTAAAGAGAGCTCATCATGGAACAACCAGGAGAACTGCTCACAAATTACAGATGTGTCCTCTTACATCCTTGCTGCAGTCACACTAAACAGCCCTTCAAGTCGCGCCATGCCGTGGCAGGACTTGGTAGCAAAGAGCGTCTCTTTTTTGCATCTTTTGCCATAAAAAATGCGCCTTAGACGCAAAATAATGCAATAGGACGCACAAGCAGCTTCTGCTAATTAAAATTATATTCAATATGCCTAGATTCTGTGTGTGACTGTATTTGCTTACAAAATGCTATGCAACAGTGTTTTTTTCTGGAAAATACTGCAACGTTTAATTTTGGATGCAGATAGAGCCACTATTGCAATCTGCATCCAAACAGAATATAGGCATGCTGCATATCATTTTATAATCAGCAGAAGCTGTTCATGCATCCTATTACATTATACAAAAGATGCAAAAAAGATGCTTGGCGCTACCGAGACACATGGCACTCACGCGTTATGTGTAGCGCATGGAGCAAAGTTGTAAGAGGACACATCTGTATCCATTTCTTACGAATTGGTTACGTGGACTATGGGGGTAATTCAGACCTGATCACTTCGCACAGTGGGCAGTCAGATCTGAACTGCGCATGTGTATGTACCGCAATGCGCCTGCGCATCAGACGACTGCACCGGGCATCGGTGCCTAGCAAAGGGTTGCTGAGAAAAAAGCAATTGCACGGGCGATCACAAGGTGATTGACAGGAAGTGTCCGTTTGTGGGTGTCAACTGACCGTTTTACAGGAGTGTCCGTAGAAACGCAGGAGGGACCAGGAGTTTTGAGGGAGGGTGTCTGACGTCAGCTCCGGCTCCGATCAGCATGAAACAAATGCAGCAACTGAGTACGTCCTGGGCAGTGCAGAAACTGCACAAACTGATGTCTGTGCAGTTCTCCTACAAAAGCAAACGCACACCTACACACACCATATACCCTCCCCCTGTAGGCGCAGACTATCTGATCGCAGGGCAGCAAAAAACGCAGCCCTGTGATCAGGTCTGAATTACCCCCTATGATGGGCTGGGGCGACAGCTCCCATGCTTTCCTGAAGGCATCACATGCTTTGCAAACAATGTAAAAAGATTTTTCCGTGCACTAATTTCTTTATTACATGTTAGATTTTTCAGCTGTATTGATGTCTTGTGTGATTACTGTTTTATCCCCATACCTCCCAACTGTCCCGATTTTCGTGGGACAGTCCCATTTTTTGGGTACCGTCCCGCTGTCCCACCCGTGGGCCACAGTGTTCCGCGGTGGGGGGGAGGGGCGGCAGTTGGGAGGCTCTTGCACTCGCTGTTCTGCTTAGCTTAGTGTGCGCCTCTCCCGCCCCTTTGTGCTCAGTCGGCCGCGGCGGCGTGTATCATCTGCAGGAAGGAGAGCGCAGCTATATCCAGCGGTGGCTTGTTGGATCTCAAACCAGCCATCATATTGTAAGCCAATCAGAACTCGCAGACCGGCAGCGGCGGCTCCTGATTGGCTGCCGGTCCGCAAGCTCTGATTGGCTCATGAACCGGCGGCTGGTTTGAGATCCTACACGCCGCTGCTGGACATAGCTGCGCTCTCCTCCTTGCAGATGACACATGCCGCCGCAGCCGGACTGAGCACAATGAGGCAGGAGAGGCGTACGCTGCGCTCTCCTCCCCTGTCACACACAGCAGCGGGTGGCCGGGCCAGATCAGTTGACTTTGCAGGCCTTATACGGCCCATGGGCCGGAGGTTCCCCACCCCTGCTCTAGGCCCTTAACTAATTTTGTAGCTCTTTTCTGAACCATTTCTAGTTCAACTATGTCTTTTTTTATAGTGCGGAGCCCAAAATTGTACACTGTATTCTAGATGGGGCCGTACCAACGCTTTATATAGTGGCAGGATTACACTTTCATCCCTGGTCTCTATTCCTCGTTTTATGCATGCTAACACCCTGCAGCATCTCGACATTGCGGACTGCTGCTAAGTCTATTGTCAATGATCACCCTTAAATCATTTTCCAATAATGATTTTCCAAGAATTACCCCATTCAATGTATAGATTCCCTGTTTGTTTTAGATCCCAAAATGCATAACTTTGCATTTCTCTATATTGAACCTCATATTCCACCTTGTTGCCCAACCCCCCCCCATTTAGTTAACTCGTCCTGAAGACTAGATGTGTCAAGTAGTTCTTATCTGCCGTACTTTTATTGTATGTTTATGCAATTGCGCACATATGCTGACCCTGAAAAAGATGTATTTATGCATTAAGCCCTGTCATGCCCAATATTAATGGCTACAGGGCATTTTTCTCTCAGAACCTGATAGAATCCGCAATACACACACACACACACACACACACGCACGCACACACACACACACACACACACACACACACACACACACACATATTGTGTGTGTATTGTTGATAGGTATTTCTGCTGTGGGGTACACTGGGCTCCACAGGGAATGACATTGGGGTGTAGAGTAGGATCTTGATCCGAGGCACCAAAAGGCTCAAAGCTTTGACTGTTCCCAGAATGCCTAGCGCCGCCTCCTCTATAACCCCACCTCTGTGCCCAGGAGCTCAGTTTTGTAGTTGGTGCCATGCAGTAAACAGGCACTTAACAGGGGGGCTGCTCCAGCAGCCCTGAGAGAAGCTTTTAAAGAATATTGAAGACTTCAAGGGCTGCAGCAAAGACACTGACTGTGTTAGATGTCAGTCAGACATCTCCTGCTGCAGCTCCATCACCTCCCCCAGCGGCGCTGTACACTCACGCGCCCTGGTTGCCGGGTACCTACAGCGGAGGCTCCGGCTTTCTTCCAAGTTAGTCACACACACGACCGCTGCTCTCCCGGATCGTGTGGCCGCACTCAGGGAGGAGGTAAGGAATCCGGTCGATGGGACCCGCTGAAAATCGCGATCTCACGCGGCCGGTGGGAGGCGGGCCGCGCATGCTGGCGTGGACACTGTGGTAGTACAGGGACCCCACTAGACCACAAGGACATGGGCACAGGTTGGTTTTTCTCTCATAGAACCGTTTTATTAAGCCCCCAGTACCCGGTGGTGAAGTCCAGCAGGGGGATAAGGCTTTGACCTGTAGCCCCTCCCCCAGCCCCAGGGTGCCATTTAGAGTAAATGTTTCCGCCCTGGAGCTGCATATCTCCCTCTCCCTCACTCCCTGTCAGCGTTTGGGCACCATTATAGCAAGCAGAGCTGATCCTGGGACTGTTTGGGCAAATCCTCCTATGTAAAGCCGCCTGCATGTCAGCGCTGTGCATTTTACAGGACACTTAAGTATTCTACTTGTCTGCTGAGAGTGTTAGTTAAGAAAAAGTGCATTTAGTCAGGGTTATTTAGTACAAGTACATACCTCCCAACATTTCATTTCTATAAAGAGGGACACACGCGCGAAAAGGGGATGTGACCTAAAAAAAGGGTGTGTGGCTTCACGGAGGACCCGCAATTGCAAGTCACGCCCCCATTTTTGTCACGGAGGGGGCATGCACAGTGCTCTGTGAGCCGCTGGCATTCCCCCTCTCCCTCTGACTCCAGTGAATAGACGCTGTGTGCATGTGCACAGCGTCTATTCACCGCTGCTCTGCTAAGCAGGGCAGCGAGGGCATGAGCCTCCCTACTGCCCCTCCCCCACCGCGGGACACTGCGGCCCGCGGGTGGGACAGCAGAACAGTCCCCATAAAATGGGACTGTCCAGCGAAAATCGGGACAGTTGGGAGGTATGCAAGTACCCTGTGATATACATCCAGTCTTGACTGTGCATTGTTCTATCTAGTAAGTGTATAGCTATACATAGTACTACTCTGTATTGCTAGTCCAGTGCAGTTTTATTGCATGTCATAATATCTGCATTGTACAAACTGTGACTCTGTGTGTGTGCATATAGCGGCTGTGTGACCTCCATTTAGAGTCTCTCACTCAGATTGCTCTCCCTATATTCTATAACCTGAAGGGGCTAAGTGTGCAGAGGCGTAGCGTGGAGCCATGGCTCCCGGTGCAAGCTCACGTCACGCCCCCCCCCCCCCCCCTCCCCATCCTTATATACAGATGCTGGGGTGAGGGGGGAGACAGATGCTGTGGAGAGAGAGAGGAGGGGGGCAGATGTTGGGCAGAGAGAGGTGGAGACAGATGCTGGGGAGAGAAGAGGGCAGATGCTGGAGAGAGAGGGAGGGAGGCAGATGCAGGGGAAAGAGAGGTGGCAGATGCAGAGCAGAGAGATGAGAGAGGTGATGATAAGCAGAGGAAGGGGGCAGATGCTGTGGAGAGAGAAGAGGGTGCAGATTCTTAGCAGAGAGAGGGGCGAGAGAAGCTGGTGAGGGGGGGGGCAGATGCTGGGCAGAGAGAGGGGGGACAGATGCTGGCCAGAGAGAGAAAGGAGGGGGGGGTAAATGATGGCCAGGGAGAGGAGGGGGATCAGATTCTGGGTAAAGAGAGCAAGGGGGCAGATGTTGGGGAGGGAAGGGGGGAAGATATTGGGGAGGGGGGCAGAAACTGTGCCCAGACTTTACATAGAAAGAATGAAGCATGTACAGTAGAAGTGAGACAGAAGCTGCATAGAGAGTGTGGCAGAGTTAGGCAGGAGCTATGGAGACAGAAGCAGTGGAGACAGAGGAGGCAGGCTTAATACTCACAGGCAGGGGCCATGCTGTGAGATCCTCTGTGTTCCAGGGGTCAGAGGAACATGTGACAGCTCCTCCAATCAGAGGCTCTTCTAATCAGCATGTGCCGATCTCCTCCAATCACAGCTTGGCACATGATCTTCTGACCCCATTGCTGAGATCAGGGAGGAGGAGACTGAGGCTTGGAGTTTGATGCAGGGACTTCCCCCGCTGCTGCTCTCTCACACAGTGAGTCATACATCTAATTCCCCCTCCCAGTCCTGTGCTGCCGGAGCCGCTGCTTGTCATGCAGTGTGACATGCGTAGCGGTAGCCGGCAGCAAAAGCAGCAGAGTAGCAGAGCAGGGAGAGCGCCTCCCCACTTTGCAGACTCTGCTTAGTGGGTAGCGCTGGGCCTGCCTGCAGCGCTGCCAGGCACCCTCTGAGGTTTCCGGCGCCTGGAGCTTGCGCTCCACCGGAACCGCCCTCCCTACGCCCCTGTAAGTGTGTCAGGTTTATCATAATATAGGCAGTTCACAGGATATACTCTGTGTGTTTTTTTCTCTGTGATTTTTAGTCACCATTTACCTCTTGAATTCCCTGTTTGTGCTGATACACTACACAGTGGTTTCTTGTCAGGTATTGTGCTGCTGATATTGTACTGTGTTGCCTTTCATTGAGCTTTTGATTATGTCAGCTACAAAGGACAACGGAGCTGGGGCTGATCCCACATTGCGTGGTGTTAACGCTGCGACACATTTGAGGATAACATAGCAGCTTCAGGTTCTGGGGGTTCCTTGCCCCCCAGTGGGACTGTTGCAAGGGGGTGCAAAATGACCTTGGGCTACCTTCTCCACGCTATTGAATACACTGGTAACTAGACTAACACCCCCTATGGGACCTCCTGTGCCAGTACAACCACCTATGGTCCCCGCGGTTAACCCGCCATGGGCAGATCAACTGTCTAATCAGTACAGCATTTGAACCAATCACTGACTGCTCAAAAGTCAAACCCTCGCCCGCCTAAGACCAAGGGGTCCTCTTAGTGGGCAATTACTTCCTCACAATCCACCAATGTCCCAGACACCTCGTCTGATGAGGATGGCATTTATACGGACCCCACAGACTCTGATCCTGATGCTTCTGATGGGGAAGTTGTTTTGCAGGTGGATGTTCCTGACTTGATAGTGGCTATCAGGCTCATTCTTCAGGTTGATTATGAAACGGTGCCTGACACTGCCCCTAAGAAACTGGACAGGTTTAAACGTCAGAGGGTGGTTAAACAAGTTTTACCTCACTCTGAACATTTAGTTGATATACGTCAGGAGTCCCAGGAAAATCCAGGAAAGAAGTTCACGCCTCAACAGAAGATGCTGGCTCACTGCCCCCTCACTGCGGAGCTTAGTAAAAATTGGGAAACACCCCTGCCAGTGGATTCGCAAGTGGCGCGGCTGGTAGTATCCTCAGCTCTGCCTGTAACTACCGTCACATCCTTGAGAGAGCTGACGGACAAGCGTGTGGAGGGTTGTTTGAAGGCAATCTACACCCTAAACGGTGCGGTGCATAGGCCCACTATTGCAGAAACATGGGCTGCAGAAGCTGTGGAAGCATGGGCTCAAGAGCTGGAGGCGGAGTTGCCTTCCAAAGCATCTGCTCATGCTAGACAATGCCTGTCGTATATTGTTACAGCGTCTCATTACATTAAAGAGGCAGCTTCTTATGCCGGTATTCTGGCGGCCAAGACTTCTATTACGTCCATTTTGGCTCGCCGAATTCTCTGGTTACGGTCCTGGTCTGTGGACATGGACTCTAAGAAAACACTGGAGGTACTCCCCTTCAAAGGAGACATTCTTTTCGGAGAAGACCTCAACAAGATAGTGGCTGACTCAGTGTTTGCTAAAACAGCATGTCATCCTAGTACTGCTCCTTCAGTGCCGAAGGCTAAGAGTACTTCTTTTCGCTCCTTTCGTCCTCCAGGGAAAGCAAAAGGTCAGGCGTACCCAAAGTATGTTCGCACTTCCAAACCCAATAAGCCCAAACCCAAATGGGCCTGGGCTGCCCGTCAGCCTGCTTCCAAAACTGACAAGCCTGCTGCATGATGGGGCGGGCCTCCCTCTGGGGGATCCAAGAGTGGGGGACCGACTTCTAGGAATGGTTGAAGACCACTTCTGATGCCTGGGTATGGGAAGTCATCACTCGAGATTACGCCGTATCCTTCAAGAATCGTCCCCCTCATCGATTTTGACTGACAGACGTCCCTTCGGATCAGGTGAAGGCAAAGACTCTAAAATACAGATCCCCAAGAGAGGGGAAGGACAAAAGAAACCAGGTATACTTTGTGGTGCACTCTACCCAACTGACAATTTTTGCATAAGATTTCACAGAAATGTATATCCTCAGTAATATTAGTAAGTGTTGGTTTAATGCCCATAACCAAAATGGTTGCCTGAAATTATTTTTATAATGGGACTAAATATGTCCTTTATTAATAGAGCAAAATATTAAAATCAAAAAAAGAGAAAAATTATTTGTGTACTAGAAAAAGAAAAATGTGAATAAAGATTTAAAAACAAAGCTGATGTGTTTTTCCCTGTGTATACTTTCTTATATTTGTTTCAAATGTGCATGACCATTCATGTATTTATACAGCACTATATCAGTGCAAAATTTATTCAAAATGTATATTATCCATATTCCATGGAGCTTGTACCATATATTATAGAGGGAAATATATTTCCCTACTATTGAGTCACAGACTTATTTCAGATGTTGCAACAATGAGACTCTAGTCTCCTGATGTATACCAGAAGTGTAGTGAGATATTTCTCAATGTAGCAAGTTAGAGTAAATGAAACACTGTTGCTCAAGTATGTGACTCATACGCTGAGTCCTGAGATACTGCACGGTACAGAAGCCTTGCAGTGTAATATCTACCATCCACATATAGAGAGAGCTAATTGGGGATATATCTTAGAGTAGTGACATATATAGAATTATGTACAGATGTATAAATTAATCATCCATTAATAAGGTTAATTAACAGTGTTATATTTCCTTTTTATACTGTGTTATGTCTATTCAGTGATTCACGATAGTATTTACAGCCCAGTAGTCATATTTATGACATGCTGCAGTGAGATATTCAACAAGTGCATGGAGAGAATAAATTGATATCCCCTATATACTATTATTGGTTAATAACAGACTGTCTTGCTGCACTGTATTAAATTGGAATCACAGTAATACTTAATATCTGCTATTCATGCTGGTGGTGCATCATTCTTAGTACAAGCAGATACTGAGTAGATATACAGGAATAGTTATATCTTCTGTATGATATTAATACACAGTAATTAGCTGTCTACCTTGCTGCATTGAATTGTATCAATTTAATGACACTTGGTAGCGCTTAATATCCGCTGTCCGTGATTATGTGTGAAAGCAACTTTTAAATAGTATTATTCATATTGAACTATATATATGCAGATGTGTATATGAAATACCTGGCTATTCACATCATCATATTAAATTATGTCACTTTTGATAACATGCGGAAGCGCTATTATAACCGCTGTTCGTGCTTATAGGTGACAGCATTAACCATATTAGATTGTATATATGCAGGTGTATCACACATTGCATGAATCCATTGAAACAGTAATCTAATATATGATCAAATGCAATGAATCCGTATATATATATGAACTACACTGTAAGTTAAATAACTCCCCTGCTCTCCCTCGTGTTGTGTCTGAATGACAGCGTGATCCACAACACTGAGATGGCGTTCTGCTAGATATACCAGGCAGCCGTGCACATAATAGTTAGGGAACACATAGCATGAGCCTATGCGCATTTCACTCCTATTGAGCTTCCTCAGGGCACTATAGTGCCCTGAGGAAGCTCAATAGGAGTGAAATGCGCATAGGCTCATGCTATGTGTTCCCTAACTATTATGGATAATTAAATGTTTTAATGTTGCACTGCACACTCTGAAATATATACTACCATTGGGAGCTATTGTACTTATTTATAAAGAGAGTCTGCACGGCTGCCTGGTATATCTAGCAGAACGCCATCTCAGTGTTGTGGATCACGCTGTCATTCAGACACAACACGAGGGAGAGCAGGGGAGTTATTTAACTTACAGTGTAGTTCATATATATATATATATATATATATATATATACGGATTCATTGCATTTGATCATTTATTAGATTACTGTTTCAATGGATTCATGCAATGTGTGATACACCTGCATATATACAATCTAATATGGTTAATGCTGTCACCTATAAGCACGAACAGCGGTTATAATAGCGCTTCCGCATGTTATCAAAAGTGACATAATTTAATATGATGATGTGAATAGCCAGGTATTTAATATACACATCTGCATATATATAGTTCAATATGAATAATACTATTTAAAAGTTGCTTTCACACATAATCACGGACAGCGGATATTAAGCGCTACCAAGTGTCATTAAATTGATACAATTCAATGCAGCAAGGTAGACAGCTAATTACTGTGTATTAATATCAAACAGAAGATATAACTATTCCTGTATATCTACTCAGTATCTGCTTGTACTAAGAATGATGCACCACCAGCATGAATAGCAGATATTAAGTATTACTGTGATTCCAATTTAATACAGTGCAGCAAGACAGTCTGTTAATAACCAATAATAGTATATAGGGGATATCAATTTATTCTCTCCATGCACGTGTTGAATATCTCACTGCAGCATGTCATAAATATCACTACTGGGCTGTAAATACTATCGTGAATCACTGAATAGACATAACACAGTATAAAAAGGAAATATAACACTGTTAATTAACCTTATTAATGGAAGATTAATTTATACATCTGTACATAATTCTATATATGTCACTACTCTAAGATATATCCCCAATTAGCTCTCTCTATATGTGGATGGTAGATATTACACTGCAAGGCTTCTGTACCGTGCAGTATCTCAGGACTCAGCGTATGAGTCACATACTTGAGCAACAGTGTTTCATTTACTCTAACTTGCTACATTGAGAAATATCTCACTACACTTCTGGTATACATCAGGAGACTAGAGTCTCATTGTTGCAACATCTGAAATAAGTCTGTGACTCAATAGTAGGGAAATATATTTCCCTCTATAATATATGGTACAAGCTCCATGGAATATGGATAATATACATTTTGAATAAATTTTGCACTGATATAGTGCTGTATAAATACATGAATGGTCATGCACATTTGAAACAAATATAAGAAAGTATACACAGGGAAAAACACATCAGCTTTGTTTTTAAATCTTTATTCACATTTTTCTTTTTCTATTACACAAATAATTTTTCTCTTTTTTTGATTTTAATATTTCGCTCTATTAATAAAGGACATATTTAGTCTCATTATAAAAATAATTTCAGGCAACCATTTTGGTTATGGTCATTTAAACCAACACTTACTAATATTACTGAGGATATACATTTCTGTGAAATATTATGCAAAAATTGTCAGTTGGGTAGAGTGCACCACAAAGTATACCAGTTTTTTTTTTGTCCTTCCCCTCTCTTGGGGATCTGTATTTTATAGCCTCATTCAAACCAGGTGGTAGCACCTTTTGGAGCCTTTATATACATTTGCAAACTCCCAAAATTAGGGTCTGATAGGATATAGTAAAAGGCATCCCAACTTTGTAATTAAAACTGTTATCAATTTATCTTGGTGCGGGTTACCCCCCAGTATCTGGCAGGATTATTTTGCCTGACCAGCACTGGAACTTTTGAAGGCAAAGACTCTTCATTCGGTGGTACAGTCCCTCCTGGACACAGGAGTGGTAGTACAGGTGCTCCTGGCTCAAAGAGGCAAGGGGTACTATTCACTGCTGTTTCTAGTCCCAAAGCCAAATGGGTCTTCCTGGCCCATTCTCAACTTCAAGTCCTTGAACAAATTTGTGAAGGTATCCAAGTTTCGTATGGAAACCCTTCGCTCTATTGTTCTGGCCCTGGAGCCTGGGGACTATATGGTCTCACTGGACATACAGGATGCTTAAGTGCATATTCCCATTGAGGTGTCGCATCAGCAGTACCTGAGGTTTGCGGTTGGCAACCTCCATTACCAGTTTTGGGCATTACCTTTTGCTTTGACCCCGGCTCCGCAAGTCTTCACCAAGGTCATGGCGGTAATGATGGCTGTACTCCGCCGTCAAGGGGTCAGGATCCTACCATACTTGGATGATTTGTTGATCCTGGCAAATTCCACAGAGATTCTCCTATGCCATCTGTATCTGACTATCCAGTTTCTGCAAGCCCACCGTTGGCTCATCAACTGGAAGAAGTCCTCCCTGGTCCCTCCTCAGAGCATGGTGCACCTGGGAGCATTGTTAGATATTCACAACCAGCAGTTGTTCTTATCTCAGGAGAAAGTCCTGAAGCTTCAGGACAGGATTCTATGCTTCCTGTCTCCTCCGCAAGTGTCGATACATTCAGCAATGCAAGTGCTAAGTCTCATGGTGTCGCATTTCTTCATGGTGGAGTACACTCAATTCCATTCCCGCCCTCTCCAGAGGCTGATTCTTGCCAAGTGGGATGGCCTGCCTCACCAGATCAGGTCTCAAATGATCTCATTGTCTCCAGAGGTCCGTCTGTCACTGAGCTGGTGGCTTCAGGACCAACTATTGAGCAGGGATCATCCCTTCTGGATCCCCAACTGGGTCCTTCTGACGACGGACGCCAGTCTGAGGGGTTGGGGCATGGTGTTGGAGCAACACTCCCTTCAGGGTCGGTGGACCAAGGAGGAGTGTCTCCTCCCGATAAACATTCTGGAATTGCGGACGGTGTTCAACTCATTGAACTTGGCCCAGCATTTAATACAGAACAGACCTGTTCAACTACAGTCGGACAACGCCACCACAGTGGTGTACATCAATCAGCAAGGTGGCACTCGAAGCCGCATGGCAATGAGGGAAGTATCACGGATTCTTCAGTGGGCGGAACGCCATCTGCCAGCCATATCAGCAGTATTCATTCCGGGGGTCCTAAACTGGGAAGCAGACTTTCTCAGTCATCAGGACGCACACGCCAGAGAGTGGAGCCTCCATCCAGAATTGTTTCAACTCCTCGCGAACAAGTAGGGCCTTCCAGATGTGGACCTGATGGCGTCTCGACACAATCACAAGGTTCCAGTCTTCAGAGCAAGGACAAGGGATCCTCAAGCAGCGTTTGTGGACGCACTGGCAATTCCATGGACCTTTTGGCTGTCATACGTGTTGCCTCCGGTGTCACTCCTGCCCAGAGTAATAAGGAAGTTCAAGCAAGAAGGAGGAATCCTACTTCTGATCGCTCCAGCATGGCCCAGATAGCATTGGTTCTCAGACCTTCAGGGTCTCGCGATAGAGTGTCCCCTTCTACTTCCGCAGCGCCCAGATCTCCTTGTTCAGGGCCCATGTGTATATCAGGATTTAGCCCGATTGGCTTTGACGGCCTGGCTCTTGAAGCTTCCATCTTAAGGGCCAAAGGATTTTCTGAGGTGGTCATTCAAACCATGTTGAAGGCCCGGAAACCGTCTTCTGCTCGGATTTATCATAGAGTCTGGAATTCTTACTTTGCTTGGTGTGCATCTAACAATCATGACGCTTACAAGTTTAGTACGGCCAAACTTTTAGCCTTTCTACAACAAGGCCTGGACTTGGGCCTCTGTCTTGCCTCCATCAAGGTTCATATTTCAGCCTTGTCGGTTTGCTTTCAGAGAAAAATTGCGACCTTACCTGATGTGCATACGTTTACTCAGGGTGTGTTGCGGATTCAACCTCCTTATGTCCCACCGGTGGTTCCTTGGGACTTGTCGGTAGTTCTGGAGGCATTGCAAGGGTCTCTGTTTGAGCCTCTTGAATCTGCAGACCTTAAGTTGCTTTCTCTCAAGGTATTGTTTCTGCTGGCTATTGCCTCTGCTAGACGGGTGTCGGATTTGGGTGCCTAGTCTTGTAGGTCACCATTTCTGATTTTTCACCGTGATCGGGCGGTTCTTAGAACACGTCCTGGGTATTTACCTAAGGTGGTGTCTTCTTTCCTCCTTAATCAGGAGATTGTGGTTCTGGCCTTTGCCTCTCCTGATTTGTCTTCCAAAGAACGGTCTTTGGAAGTGGTACGAGCTCTCCATATCTACGTGAAGAGAACTGCCTCCATCAGGAAGTTGGATTCTCTCTTTGTTCTGTTTGGTTTTTACAAACCTGGCTGGCCTGCTCACAAGCAGACCCTGGCCAGATGGATTAGAATGGTGATTGCACATGCTTATGTACAGGCTGGCCTTCCAGCTCCTGCTACCATCAAGGCCCATTCTACTCTGTCGGTTGGACCTTCTTGGGCGGCCTGCCAAGGTGCGACCCTTGAACAATTGTGCAAGGCGGCTACTTGGTCCTCAGTGAACACGTTCATCAGGTTCTATGCCTTTGATACTTCCGCCTCTCAGGATGCTTCCTTTGGACGCCGGGTTCTTTTTCCTGCTACAGTGTGTCCCCTCCCATAAGGAACTGCTTTAGGACATTCCCAATGTCATTCCCTGTGGAGCCCAGTGTACCCCGCAGCAGAAAACAAGATTTATGATAAGAACTTACCTTTGTTAAACCTCTTTCTGTGAGGTACACTGGGCTCCACAGGGTGCCCACCCTGACGCACTTAGCTTCATTGGGTTGGTATGGCATTAGCCGCTGACACTTCCTCCTGTCGTGAGAGTGTGGTGTTTGTGGCTACTAACTATTGTCGTCTCTTTTGCCTGCTATTGCATTGTACTGGTTAACAAAAAACTGAGCTCCTATGCACAGAGGCGGGGTTATAGAGGAGGCGGCGCTAGGCATTCTGGGAACAGTCAAAGCTTTGAGCCCGTTGGTGCCTCGGATCAAGATCCTACTCTACACCCCAATGTCATTACCTGTGGAGCCCAGTGTACCTCACAGAAAGAGATTTAACAACAGTAAGTTCTTATCATAAATCTCGTTTTTGTTGAAAAAAAACCAAACCCTATTCTCAAGTACCTTTTTATTAGTCAGTCAGATCCAATGGAAAAGTCCTCTTCATCCATGCAGTGTATAAGTCCTGGTTTTACAAAAACACCAAACCATAAACATCACAGATTATTGTTCACCTTGGGAGTCCTCTCACCAGTTAGAAAAAAAAGCCCCCACGCCGCACGCGCGCACACACACACACACACACACACACACACACACACACACACACACACACACACACGATATACATCACAAAGTTCTCCCTAAAGGACCCTATCACAAATGACAGCTTGCAGTCAGTCATTCAAAGAGAAATGAATGGGCGGACATTTTGCAACAGTTTGATAAATCTCCAGTATACCGTATGTCACTTAATTACTGTTTTAGGCATCCCTGGCAACCTCCTAGGTTTGCCTAATGGTAATGTAGGCCATGCCTCTCCTGTAATACATTTAGTATACTTTTACTGTTTCTGCAGCTAGTGTTCAGGTCTTATTGCAAAGTCACTGCAAATGTGATACGTAAACATCCCCTTAATGATATACTGTAAAACCCCCACATGTTCCACAAACAATGTAAAAGTTTTCTCCATTTTTTTTCTTATGAGTTATATTTTTCCACTGTGCTAATGTGTTGTGGGGTGACTGTATTCTCCTTTGTGCATAAAAGGCACAGTTTTTATTTACTGCTTATCTCTTTATTCCTTTGTTTAGTTCCCATTAAGCGTACCAGGGCGGACATAAGGAATTCAGGATGTTAAATGAAGCTTGATCATTGGGTACTAGCTCTGAAAGTTGGACCCGATAGACTATTGTTCATGCTTTGTCTTGTGGGTGGAGGGAGAAGCTGAATGTGTGGGTTTCAGTCTCTTGTGGCAGAGAGGTAGACAGGGCACTGATGGCAGTTACTGAATAGCAGTGTAGCTGAGGCAGTGACACATTTTGCTTTTGTTAGTGTTTTTACATGTTTTAAAGTTTCACTCTTTTGCTGAATGTTCCAAGGACTACGAAAAGATGGACAGTATCAGTCTCCTTCTTAGCTGAACTGCTCATGTCTATTAAATAATAATAATAATAATAATAATAATAATAATTATTATTTTATTTCTATAGCACTCCAACAGGACTCAAGGCTCTTTAGACATCAAAAACAATACACATTGGGGGTCATTCTGAGTTGATCGCTAGCAGATTTCATTCGCTGCACAGCGATCAGGCAAAAAATCAGCACTTCTGCGCATGCGTATGCAGCACAATGCGCATGCGCGACGTACTTTCTCAACGGCCGATGTAGTTTCACACAAGGTCTAGCGAAGCTTTTCAGTTGCACTGCTGGCCGCAGAGTGATTGACAAGAAGAGGGCGTTTCTGGGTGTCAACTGACCGTTTTCAGGAGTGTTCGAAAAAACGCAGGCATGCCCGGAAAAACGCAGACGTGGCTGGGCGAACACAGGGCGTGTTTGTGGTGTCAAATCTGGAACTGAATGGTCTGAAGTGATCGCAAGCGCTGAGTAGGTCTGGAGCTACTCAGAAACTGCACAAAAAATTTTTGTAGCCGCTCTACGATCCTTTCGTTTGCACTTCTGCTAAGCTAAAATACACTCCCAGTGGGCAGTGGCATGGCGTTTGCACGGCTGCTAAAAATAGCTAGCGAGCGATCAACTCGGAATGACCCCCATACTACAGATGATTTAAGTAATACAGCAATAGACAAGCGATACAGACATAAAAAAGAAAACCTGAAGTGCACATAAGCATGATGCAGGATTGGTGTAGGCATTTTGGGGGGTAATTCAGATCTGATCGCAGCAGCAAATTTGTTATCAGTTGGACAACACCATGGGGGTCATTCCGACCCGTTCGCACGCTGCTGTTTGTCGCAGCGATGCAAACGGGTCGGTTCTGCGCATGCAAAACACCCAACGACGCCGCTAACGACAAAAGTGGTTGCAGCGGTGACCGCAAGAAGATTGACAGGAGGAAGGAGTTCCGGGGCGTCAACTGACCGTTTTTGGGCAGTGGGTCGGAGAACGCCCTGCTATGCAGATATACACTCCCCCATAGGTGGCGTCTAGTTGATCGCATGGGCAGCAAAAAGTTGCTATGTGCGATCAACTCGGAATGACCCCCTATTTGCACTGCAGGTGGGGCAGATATAACATGTGCAGAGAGAGTTAGATTTGGGTGGGTTATTCTGTTTCTGTGCGGAGTAATACTGGCTGCTTTATTTTTACACTGCAGTTTAGATTTCAGATTGAACACACCCCACCCAAATCTAACTCTCTCTGCACATGTTATATCTGCCCCACCCCTGCAGTGCACATGGGGGGGGGTAATTCTGACTGGATTGCTGCAGGGGCAGCAATTGCAGTCTGAATTACTATGCGCACGTGCAGCGTGCGCAGTGCGCATGTGCAGCTAGTGAAATGCTATCAGCATCTCACTGGTGCGATCACTTCTAACTGATTGACAGACAGAGGCGGTTGCGGGGTGGGAGGTGATGTGCCAATGGCGTCAGAACGCCGTTGGCGGGGCGCGGTCCAGAAAATGGAGGCATGTCCTGACAGTGGGGGGGGGGGAGCAGGCCGCGGCGGCTGAATGACATCACACGCAGCCACTGCGACCTGGGATGCGACAAGTAGCTCCCTGCCAGAGCACAGGAGCTGCGCAGGTAGCAAGTTAATTGTCAAGTACAAGAGCATCGCTGCTGTGCGATGCTTTTGTACTTGTGCGGGGGGGGGGAGTGGGTAGGGCCTGACGCTGTCGGTATGCCGGCGGTTGGGCTTCTGGCGCCGGTATGCTGGTCGCCGGGAGCCTGGCCGCCGGCATACCATATCACACCCAATAAAATTAAGATATTAGGCTTACATGATGGTAATTAAACTTAAGGTGCATACACACGGTGAGATATTGTCTATGCCCAATTTTGACTATGTAATTTCCCTTGATCTCCTCCAGAGCCCAGAAGCACCGATATTGTCTATACACACGGGATGATTTTGACTATGGCATACTTTGAACTAGATAGTCAAGATTGACTTGCCTGCACAGTCTATATTTTTCTTGCGATACCGATCCCATAGTATCGCAAGCTGTGAACACACAGTGTGATTTGCACTAACTTTCCTTACGGTTTTGACTACAGTATATAGTCAAAATTGTAAGGTTACATTGTACAGTGTGTATGCACCTTTACACAATTAGGTCATACTTGCTCACTCTCCCGGAATGGCCGGGAGGCTCCCAAAAATCTTGTGGTGCTACTGGCCTCCCGGAAGAACAGACTCCCAGCCGGTGCCACGCACCTGCAG
This sequence comes from Pseudophryne corroboree, assembly GCF_028390025.1. Classification (NCBI taxonomy): domain Eukaryota; kingdom Metazoa; phylum Chordata; class Amphibia; order Anura; family Myobatrachidae; genus Pseudophryne; species Pseudophryne corroboree. The sequence goes on along the minus strand of NC_086446.1, from coordinate 528,649,691 downwards.
ACCCCCTATCTCTCCTGCAGACCCCCTGCATCTCCCCCGCAACCTCCAACACCAATATCAAAAGTGAGCGGTCTACGGGTCCGATGATGCAATTTGCGCAGAATCGCATCATTGTGGTCCTCCCCCCTGCCCCACAATGCCAGTATTATTTGGGGGGGGAGCTATGATGATGCAATCGCACAGTCACGCCCCTGTTCCACCCCTATATAGTGTCAATGACGTATGCCATGCCCCCTCATGCCATGCCACACCCTCCGCTGTGCCGACCTGGCAGGCCCAATGGGATTCTATATAAAAAGGAAATATAAAAATTGAATATAGATGAAAATATAGAAATATAAATAATGAGTTGCTGTATATAAAAATAAAAAATAATAACAAATATTGAACATAGATATGCCCGATTGCTATTATTAGAAAAAGCACAATCACAAACATTTTTCAATAAACTAGTAATAATGTCTCTAAGGCAGGGCCGGATTAAGGTCTGTGGGGGCCCCTGAGCAACAAACTTGTGGGGGCCCCCTATCAATTTTTGTGCAACACAGGACTGCTGCATGGGTTAAAATACCCCCCCCCCTTTTGCTTCCCCCCACCTGCTCCATCTCACTTACTGGCCGTTGGAGTCCCGAGGTGATTGTTAGAGAGCGGAGCTGTGCTGGCCACTTCTCCTACTATGTGAGTGATGGAAAGGAGCACAGTTTGGGGGTGCATGAACTCTGGAGAACGGAGGAAATCCGGGCAGTGCGTGGCCTGGCGGCTGCTAAGGGATGGTGCCGCACATCTGGAATCCCGCGCGTGGTATCTGATTGTGTTTGCATCCAGGTAAGTGTACCCCGATTTGGCAGCCTCACTCTGCTCCCGGAAGACACAGTAACGGAGGTTCCATGTCTTCTGGGGAACTCTGAGAGGTGGCGTCGGGGTTCTGGAGGCAGAGAGTGAGACTGCCAAGGTGGGTTATACTTACCTGGGTTTCATATTTGCAGTGCAAGTGGCCAATTCTGGGGGACAGGGTGTGGGGGCCACTAATGTTTGGGGGCCCCGGGACGACCACCCCTGTCGCCAATGCTATAATCCGGCTCTGCTCTAAGGCAGCTATGTAGACAACAATAGAGGAAATTGGGAGGGGCTATAAAGGGGAAGACTTCAGGAGCCACAGACAAAAATGATTGTAATGGAAAAAAAATTCTGGATATCTGCACTTACTGTATTTTACTTGTTTCTTTTGTTTGAGGGAGATTTGGTGTTTATCTATGCTCGATTTACTTTTATAATTGAGCATTATGGACCTGATTCAGAGTTGGATGCATTTGCGTGCAAGCGCAAAAGTAAAATGCCTCTGGGAGGAAAATGTATTTTGATACTGAGAGTTAAGCTGGGTACACACTGAAGTGACTTGTCCACCGATTCGCCATTGTGCCAACTGAGTGGCCGATTAGGTAAGCTATACACACTTAGCAGCAGGGCCGGTTCGAGCCCTTTTTTGCGCCCCGGGCAGTGCATGATGAAGTCATCGCGCGCCGCACAGCAAAGGTCCTCTCCATGAAGTGAAACTAGATGCTACGCGTCATTGCGCACTAGTTACGCTACACGTCTAGTTCCCTTCACAGGGGGACACAGCCGGGGGACACAGCGGGCAGCGGAGGGCACAGCAGTAGTGGATCTTACCATGGTGCGGCGCCCTCCGGATGGCACCGGCGCCCTCCGGAAGGCGGCGCCCCGGGCAATAGTCCTGCTTGCCCGTGGCAAGATCCGCTACTGCTTAGCAGTTTGCCGTGTGTCGGTCCTCACATCACAGCTGGGAAGACATTTGAATTTGCCTGCCCAGCTGTAACATCAGTCCATGCAGCCAGTGCACTCATATATCTGAAGAGCCAACGCAATATGTCTATGAATGATGTCATTCACAGACATATACGAAAAGGACAATGACCCAAATTGCACAATAAGTCTTACCAAGAGCAGCCTATGGTTAAAAAATGGAGGTTTTACTGGTCCTCCAACAAATTTACGAATACACAGATAATTTGAAACCACAATGGTGCTAAAATAAGATTACATACTCTCACAAAAAGTATTTTTCATGACATACTCTTTCTTCACACAATGGCATGTGACTCAGAAAGAAGCAAAGAAATATACTGCAGGACCATTTAAAAGGTAAAAAAATGATACAATGATTACACTCACATTTTTCTTAAAAAGTTAACAGGCATGTAGTACTACTAGCTACATCACTGCTACTTCTGTTTCATCGCTTAGACCCCATCTTGCACATCTACAGGACAACTTCCGCTCACTCTGATACAGTCCCTTCCCGCTGCCACAACCAGCGTGGTTTCAGGGCCGGTTCTTGGGCGCTGTGCGCCCCGGGCGACAATAGGGGGCATGGCTACGTACAGGGGGCGTGGTCATTTACGCCCCCTGTACAGACTGAAATGATGTGCGGTGCGCGATGACGTCATCGCGCACCGCACAGCAAAGGTCCTCTCCACGAAGGGAAACAAGACGCGTAGCGTCTAGTTCCCTTCGTGGAGAGGACCTTTGCTGTGCGGTGCGCAATGACGTCATCGCGCACCGCACAGTAAAGGACGTCTCCACGAAGGGAAACTAGACGCGTACGCGTCTAGTTTCTCTTCACAGCGGCAGCGGGGGGCAACGGGCAGCGGGGGGCACAGCAGCAGCGGATCTTGCCCTGGTGCGGCACCCTCCGGATGGCGCCCTGCGCCCTCCGGAAGGCGGCGCCCCGGGCAAAAGTCCTGCTTGCCCGTGGCAAGATCCGCTACTGCGTGGTTTGTTGGACCTAGAAGCGCTGCTCCAAAGAGGTTCCGTCTGGAGGTCACCGCCAACTGCACAATCACAGCTCCTGAGCAGCTGCATACCCAGCTTAGGGGGTCATTCTGAGTTGACCGCTTGCTAGCTACTTTTAGCAGCCGTGCAAATGCATAGTCGCCGACCACGGGGGAAAGTGTATGCTTGCCTTGAAAGAGTGCGAACGCCTGTGCAGCCGAGTGGTACAAAAACATTTTGTGCAAAACAAGACCAGCCCTGTAGTTACTTATTCTGTGCGATGATTGCAGCGACAAAGGTCCCAGAATTGACGTCAGATACCCGCCCTGCAAAATGCCTGGACACGCCTGTGTTTACCCAAACACTCTCAGAAAATGGTCAGTTGACACCTTCTTCCTGTCAATCTCCTGGCAATCGGCTGTGTGAATGGAATCATCGCTAGATCCAGTGCACAGCAGCGATGCTCTTTGTGCCCGTATGATGCGCGTGCGCATACGCATGCGCAGTTTTTTTACCTGATCGCTGCGCCGTGAAAATTGGCAGCGAGCAATCAACTCGGAATGACCCCCCCTTAGTACAGCCATCCATCATCTGCATTTCAGTCCGTGGACGCATGGCTGGATTGGACCCGGTCTTCAGGACGCCCCCCCCGGCTACTTAGTTCACCATATTTGCAATGGGTGTGGTTCATCAAATCGACAGTGTCTAGGTCGACAATGTTTAGGTCGACCACTATGACTGTCGACATGGATAGGTCGACAGGGTTTCTAGGTCGACATGTGCTAGGTCGACAGGTCTAAAGGTCGACATGAGGATATATATATTTTTTTTGGTGTCGTTTTCTTCGTAGAGTGACCGGGATCCCAAATTAGTGCACCGCGTCCCCTCGCATGGCTCGCTTCGCTCACCATGCTTCGGGCATGGTGCCTTCGCTCCACTACCGCTTCGCTCGGCACACTTTACCGTTCTAATCGTAGTCCACGTGGATCGTTAGGTATGAAAAAATTTAAAAAAATATTTTTTTTTTTAAAACTCATGTCGACCTTTAGACCTGTCGACCTAGCACATGTCAACCTAGAAACCCTGTCGACCTTCCATCCATGTCGACCTAGTGACTGTCGACCTATAGTGGTCGACCTAAACATTGTCGACCTAGACACTTCAGACCGGATCCCATTTGCAATGGAGGACCATTTAACAACAGGAGGACTCACTATCTAGGTGGGTAAGAAACCCACTGATTTATCAATTCCAGCGATGCTATATACTCCTAAGCTTTGGGCTCCAACATCAGATATTTGCAGATTTGCATCTGTGTATACGTTCAATAACATAGTAACTGTTTATAGTTACTAGTGATGAGCGGGTTCGGTTCCTCGGAATCCGAACCCGCCCGAACTTCACCTTTTTTTTACACGGGTCCGAGCGACTCGGATCCTCCCGCCTTGCTCGGTTAACCCGAGCGCGCCCGAACGTCATCATCCCGCTGTCGGATTCTCGCGAGACTCGGATTCTATATAAGGAGCCGCGCGTCGCCGCCATTTTTCACACGTGCATTGAGATTGATAGGGAGAGGACGTGGCTGGCATCCTCTCCGTTGTATTAGAAAAAAAAAAAACTGAGTGACTTAGTTTTAATTGTGGGGAGGATTGGGGACGGGGAGCAGCTGTTAGGTAGTACAGTGCAGGGTTTTGAGTTTAATCCGTTGTTTCTCTGCCTGAAAAAAAACGCTCCACCATATCTGTGCTCACTCAGTGTGCTGCACTGCTGCATGATATATCTGTGCTGAGTGCACTGCTCACACTGCCTAATTGTGGGGACTGGGGAGCAGTTATAGCAGGAGTACAGTGCACAGTTTTGCTGACAGTGACCACCAGTCCAGTATACATTTGTCTGCCTGAAAAACACTGTGGTGTTTTTTTTTTTCTTTCTTCATGCTAGTTTGTTTAGCAGTCTGCTGACAGTGTCCACCAGGTCCGTTATACAGTATATCATATATATAATTAAGCACTAAGCAGCAGTACGGTAGGCCACGGCTGTACCTACCTCTGTGTCGTCAGTGCACTCGTCATCCATAAGTATAAGTAATACTATACTATCCATCCATCTACATTGTATACCTGTGGTGGATTTTTTTTCTTTCTTCATAGTCATACTAGTTTGTTTAGCAGTCTGCTGACAGTGTCCACCAGGTCCGTTATACAGTATATCATATATATAAGCACTAAGCAGCAGTACGGTAGGCCACGGCTGTACCTACCTCTGTGTCGTCACTCGTCGTCCATAAGTATAAGTAATACTATACTATCCATCCATCTACATTGTATACCTGTGGTGGTTTTTTTTTCTTTCTTCATACTAGTTTAGCAGTCTGCTGACACTGTCCACCAGGTCCGTTATACAGTATATCATATATATAAGCACTAAGCAGCTGTACGGTAGGCCACGGCTGTACCTACCTCTGTGTCATCACTCGTCGTCCATAAGTATAAGTAATACTATACTATCCATCCATCTACATTGTATACCTGTGGTGTTTTTTTTTTCTTTCTTCATACTAGTTTGTTTAGCAGTCTGCTGACAGTGTCCACCAGGTCCGTTATACAGTATATCATATATATATAAGCACTAAGCAGCAGTACGGTAGGCCACGGCTGTACCTACCTCTGTGTCGTCACTCGTCGTCCATAAGTATAAGTAATACTATACTATCCATCCATCTACATTGTATACCTGTGGTGTTTTTTTTTTTCTTTCTTCATACTAGTTTGTTTAGCAGTCTGCTGACACTGTCCACTAGGTCCGTTATACAGTATAATATCATATATATAAGCACTAAGCAGCAGTACGGTAGGCCACGGCTGTACCTACCTCTGTGTCGTCACTCGTCGTCCATAAGTATAAGTAATACTATACTATCCATCCATCTATATTGTATACCTGTGGTGTTTTTTTTTCATTCTTCATACTAGTTTAGCAGTCTGCTGACACTGTCCACCAGGTCCGTTATACAGTATAATATCATATATATAAGCACTAAGCAGCAGTACGGTAGGCCACGGCTGTACCTACCTCTGTGTCGTCACTCGTCGTCCATAAGTATAAGTAATACTATACTATCCATCCATCTACATTGTATACCTGTGGTGTTTTTTTTTTTTTCTTCATACTAGTTTGTTTAGCAGTCTGCTGACAGTGTCCACCAGGTCCGTTATACAGTATATCATATATATAAGCACTAAGCAGCAGTACGGTAGTCAACGGCTGTACCTACCTCTGTGTCGTCACTCGTCGTCCATAAGTATAAGTAATACTATACTATCCATCCATCTACATTGTATACCTGTGGTGGCTTTTAGTTGTGCGCAAAATATGGAGAACAAAAATGTGGAGGTTAAAAAAATAGGGAAAGATCAAGATCCACTTCCACCTCGTGCTGAAGCTGCTGCCACTAGTCATGGCCGAGACGATGAAATGCCATCAACGTCGTCTGCCAAGGCCGATGCCCAATGTCATAGTACAGAGCATGTAAAATCCAAAACACAAAAGATCAGTAAAAAAATGACCCAAAAATCAAAATTAAAAGCGTCTGAGGAGAAGCGTAAACGTTTTGATGCCAGATAGTGCAGTGAAGTGAGCAAGCCTACGGGTGAAAACGCGTTTTGGCACGGCTGGAATCAGCATGGCAATGTCGCCTTGTGAAAGTTAGAATCACTGGTCCTACAACCAACATACGCTGCTCCGTCCAGAAGTCCTGCTGCCTTTAGAACGGTAATCTTCCTATTTTCAGCTAGCTCTCATCCATGGATTGTGGTGCAGCGTCCTTGCTCTGTCCTATGATATCAAGGCGCTGCAACCGCTCTAACGTGGAAAGCAGCACAGCTACTAATCTTTTTTCCGGCCAGTAATACCCGAAGCGCTGCTGTTTTCATATTTGCCGTCCGCTGCACCGGTCCTAGTGACCAGAGTACATGACGAAAAGAGATCTCAGCGGCTGGACTGGGTTTGCGGTCATAAAAACTTTTCATTCTAGCTGGGTTTGCTGCTACTTTTTAGCCCAACACATATTGTTCAGTGACCTATGGTCAAATGTTAGAGAAAATAATGAATTATGTTAAGAGAGCCTAACAATATTAGTATACCGATAAAGTATACCTGAAAATAAATTTGGGAAAGTACTTTGCTAATAGCCTGTGTGGAGAACGGCTTTTTTGATAAATGCATTTCTATGTGAGAATGTGCACGGCACTGGTTTAACATTGAACCACTCCCTATCATCTCCCTGCAATTACCTGAAAATTAAACAGGCAGGAATTGTACTCAATTTCGGTTAACACTCATCCCTGGATTGCGGTGCAGTGTCCTGCAATGTCCTAGGATATCGAGACATTCCATCCGCTCTAACAGGGAAAGCAGTACGGCCACTTATCCTCTTTCTGGTCAGAAATTTCAAGGTCGCTGCCCTCTCATCCACCGGCCGCTGAGCTAACAAAAACCTTGAGCTCATGACGGTGAGACAGTAGAAGCAATGCACCATGGCATACTGATCATCTTTTTTACTCTTTCCTTTTTTCTCTCTATACCAACTATTTATGTCGGGCTACTAATGAGCGCATAAGATACCATATAAATATGATGGGCATTCTGCATCTCTCAACACTGTGTATATACCATTTGGGCAAATTTTGAATTTTTATAATTATACATGTGTTTGAGAATATAGGAGCTGACGTTCGGTAAATCAATACCTATTCATGATATGGTTGTTTAAACAGTGAGAGATCATAATTGGTTATAAAAAAATCTGAATAAAAATAATTAAAACAAGCTCCTCGGTGAGCAATCAGTGTTCTCTGAACCAATAAGCTCCATAGTGAGCAATCAGTGTTCTTTGAACTCCTTGTGATAGACAAGTGATCCCAAGGTGTATATGAATAAACCTGTGTGTGTGTTTATATATTTTTCCTTTTCAAATTCCTATTAATTTTAAAGATACAATTAAAGGTTATATTTTAATGATACCTAAGGGTATATCTGGCCCTATTTATATTTCAAAGAGTGCCCCCAAGATAGAGTCTTCTTTTCTCTTTCTAGAATATTTGGTTTTCTGACTCTGGGGAGCAACACCAACCCTGTATTATGGTGAATCTACCCGAGTAATCATAGGTATTTGGTTTTCTTTAAAGAATTAACCCCCCTCGTGTGTTCATTTTGTGTGTAACTGTGTCATCCAGGCACAAACAAGGGGGTATCTTGTTGCGGATCATCACAAATGTTTCTTCCTTCGAGAAGCGTAAACTTGCCAATATGCCATTTACGACACGGAGTGGCAAGGAACAGCTGAGGCCCTGGCCTATGTTCACGGCTAGTGGTTCAGCTTCACATGAGGATGGAAGCACTCATCCTCTCGCTAGAAAAAAGAAAAGACTTAAGCTGGCAAAAGCACAGCAAAGAACTGTGCGTTCTTCAAAATCCCAAATCCCAAAGGAGAGTCCAATTGTGTCGGTTGCGATGCCTGACCTTCCCAACACTGGACGGGAAGAGCTTGCGCCTTCCTCCATTTGCACGCCCCCCTGCAAGTGTTGAAAGGAGCACCCGCAGTCCAGTTCCTGATAGTGAAATTGAAGATGTCAGTGTTGAAGTACACCAGGATGAGGATATGGGTGTTGCTTGGGCTGCGGAGGAAATTGACAAGGAGGATTCTGATGGTGAGGTGGTTTGTTTAAGTCAGGCACCCGGGGAGACACCTGTTGTCCGTGGGAGGAATATGGCCATTGACATGAGTGGTGAAAATACCAAAAAAATCAGCTCTTCAGTGTGGAAGTATTTCAACAGAAATGCGGACAACAGGTGTCAAGCCGTGTGTTGCCTTTGTCAAGCTGTAATAAGTAGGGGTAAGGACGTTAACCACCTCAGAACATCCTCCCTTATTCGTCACCTGCAGCGCATTCATAATAAGTCAGTGACAAGTTCAAAAACTTTGTGCGACAGCGGAAGCAGTCCACTGACCAGTAAATCCCTTCCTCTTGTAACCAAGCTCGCGCAAACCACACCACCAACTCCCTCAGTGTCAATTTCCTCCTTACCCAGGAAAGCCAAAAGTCCTGCAGGCCATGTCACGGGCAAGTCTGACGAGTCCTCTCCTGCCTGGGATTCCTCCGATGCATCCTTGAGTGTAATGCCTACTGCTGCTGGTGCTGCTGTTGTTGCTGCTGGGAGTCGATCGTCATCCCAGAGGGGAAGTCGGAAGACCACTTGTACTACTTCCAGTAAGCAATTGACTGTCCAACAGTCCTTTGCAAGGAAGATGAAATATCACAGCAGTCATCCTGCTGCAAAGCGGATAACTGAGGCCTTGACTACTATGTTGGTGTTAGACGTGCGTCCGGTATCTGCCGTTAGTTCACAGGGAACTAGACAATTTATTGAGGCAGTGTGCCCCCGTTACCAAATACCATCTAGGTTCCACTTCTCTAGGCAGGCGATACCGAGAATGTACACGGACGTCAGAAAAAGACTCACCAGTGTCCTAAAAAATGCAGTTGTACCCAATGTCCACTTAACCACGGACATGTGGACAAGTGGAGCAGGGCAGACTCAGGACTACATGACTGTGACAGCCCACTGGGTAGATGTATTGCCTCCCGCTGCAAGAACAGCAGCGGCGGCACCAGTAGCAGGATCTCGCAAACGCCAACTCGTTCCTAGGCAGGCTACGCTTTGTATCACCGCTTTCCAGAATACGCACACAGCTGAAAACCTCTTACGGCAACTGAGGAAGATCATCGCAGAATGGCTTACCCCAATTGGACTCTCCTGGGGATTTGTGACATCGGACAACGCCAGCAATATTGTGCGCGCATTACATCTGGGCAAATTCCAGCACGTCCCATGTTTTGCACATACCTTGAATTTGGTGGTGCAGAATTATTTAAAAAACGACAGGGGCGTGCAAGAGATGCTGTCGGTGGCCAGAAGAATTGCGGGCCACTTTCGGCGTGCAGGCACCGCGTACAGAAGACTGGAGCACCACCAAAAAAACCTGAACCTGCCCTGCCATCATCTGAAGCAAGAGGTGGTAACGAGGTGGAATTCAACCCTCTATATGCTTCAGATGATGGAGGAGCAGCAAAAGGCCATTCAAGCCTATACATCTGGCCACGATATAGGCAAAGGAGGTGGAATGCACCTGTCTCAAGCGCAGTGGAGAATGATTTCAACGTTGTGCAAGGTTCTGCTGCCCTTTGAACTTGCCACACGTGAAGTCAGTTCAGACACTGCCAGCCTGAGTCAGGTCATTCCCCTCATCAGGCTTTTGCAGAAGAAGCTGGAGGCATTGAAGGAGGAGCTAAAACAGAGCGATTCCGCTAGGCATGTGGGACTTGTGGATGGAGCCCTTCATTCGCTTAACCAGGATTCACGTGTGGTCAATCTGTTGAAATCAGAGCACTACAATTTGGCCACCGTGCTCGATCCTAGATTTAAAACCTACGTTGGATCTCTCTTTCCGGCAGACACAAGTCTGCAGGGGTTCAAAGAACTGCTGGTGAGAAAATTGTCAAGTCAAGCGGAACGCGACCTGTCAACATCTCCTCCTTCACATTCTCCCGCAACTGGGGGTGCGAGGAAAAGGCTACGAATTCCGAGCCCACCCGCTGGCGGTGATGCAGGGCAGTCTGGAGCGACTGCTGATGCTGACATCTGGTCCGGACTGAAGGACCTGCCAACGATTACTGACATGTCGTCTACTGTCACTGCATATGATTCTCTCACCATTGAAAGAATGGTGGAGGATTATATGAGTGACCGCATCCAAGTAGGCACGTCAGACAGTCCGTACGTATACTGGCAGGGAAAAGAGGCAATTTGGAGGCCCTTGCACAAACTGGCTTTATTCTACCTAAGTTGCCCTCCCTCCAGTGTGTACTCCGAAAGAGTGTTTAGTGCCGCCGCTCACCTTGTCAGCAATCGGCGTACGAGGTTACTTCCAGAAAATGTGGAGAAGATGATGTTCATTAAAATGAATTATAATCAATTACTCCATGGAGACATTCACCAGCAGCAATTGCCTCCAGAAAGTACACAGGGATCTGAGATGGTGGATTCCAGTGGGGTCGAATTAATAATCTGTGAGGAGGGGGATGTACACAGTGAAAGGGGTGATGAATCGGACGATGATGATGAGGTGGACATCTTGCCTCTGTAGAGCCAGTTTGTGCAAGGAGAGATTGATTGCTTCTTTTTTGGTGGGGGCCCAAACCAACCAGTCATTTCAGTCACAGTCGTGTGGCAGACCCTGTCGCTGAAATGATGGGTTGGTTAAAGGGTGCATGTCCTGTTTATACAACATAAGGGTGGGTTGGAGGGCCCAAGGACAATTCCATCATGCACCTCTTTTTTCTTTCATTTTTCTTTGCGTCATGTGCTGTTTGGGGAGTATTTTTTAGAAGGGCCATCCTGCCTGACACTGCAGTGCCACTCCTAGATGGGCCAGGTGTTTGTGTCGGCCACTTGGGTCGCTTATCTTACTCACACAGCTACCTCATTGCGCCTCTTTTTTTTCTTCTTTGCGTCATGTGCTGTTTGGGGAGTAGTTTTTGGAAGGGCCATCCTGCCTGACACTGCAGTGCCACTCCTAGATGGGCCAGGTGTTTGTGTCGGCCACTTGGGTCACTTATCTTACTCACACAGCTACCTCATTGCGCCTCTTTTTTTTCTTCTTTGCGTCATGTGCTGTTTGGGGAGTAGTTTTTGGAAGGGCCATCCTGCCTGACACTGCAGTGCCACTCCTAGATGGGCCAGGTGTTTGTGTCGGCCACTTGGGTCGCTTATCTTACTCACACAGCTACCTCATTGCGCCTCTTTTTTTTCTTCTTTGCGTCATGTGCTGTTTGGGGAGTAGTTTTTGGAAGGGCCATCCTGCCTGACACTGCAGTGCCACTCCTAGATGGGCCAGGTGTTTGTGTCGGCCACTTGGGTCACTTATCTTACTCACACAGCTACCTCATTGCGCCTCTTTTTTTTCTTCTTTGCGTCATGTGCTGCTTGGGGAGTAGTTTTTGGAAGGGCCATCCTGCCTGACACTGCAGTGCCACTCCTAGATGGGCCAGGTGTTTGTGTCGGCCACTTGGGTCGCTTATCTTACTCACACAGCTACCTCATTGCGCCTCTTTTTTTTCTTCTTTGCGTCATGTGCTGTTTGGGGAGTAGTTTTTGGAAGGGCCATCCTGCCTGACACTGCAGTGCCACTCCTAGATGGGCCAGGTGTTTGTGTCGGCCACTTGGGTCGCTTATCTTACTCACACAGCTACCTCATTGCGCCTCTTTTTTTTCTTCTTTGCGTCATGTGCTGTTTGGGGAGTATTTTTTGGAAGGGCCATCCTGCCTGACACTGCAGTGCCACTCCTAGATGGGCCAGGTGTTTGTGTCGGCCACTAGGGTCGCTTAGCTTACTCACACAGCTACCTCATTGCGCCTCTTTTTTTCTTTGCGTCATGTGCTGTTTGGGGAGTATTTTTTGGAAGGGCCATCCTGCCTGACACTGCAGTGCCACTCCTAGATGGGCCAGGTGTTTGTGTCGGCCACTTGTGTCGCTTAGCTTAGCCATCCAGCGACCTCGGTGCAAATTTTAGGACTAAAAATAATATTGTGAGGTGTGAGGTGTTCAGAATAGACTGAAAATGAGTGGAAATTATGGTTATTGAGGTTAATAATACTATGGGATCAAAATGACCCCCAAATTCTATGATTTAAGCAGTTTTTTAGGGTTTTTTGTAAAAAACACCCGAATCCAAAACACACCCGAATCCGACAAAAAAAATTCGGTGAGGTTTTGCCAAAACGCGTTCGAACCCAAAACACGGCCACGGAACCGAACCCAAAACCAAAACACAAAACCCGAAAAATTTCAGGTTACACAGTTTATGTGCTACATCATTTATTACAGTGTTGCCAGCAGCCTGCTTTTCTGTTTCTCCTAAACATAGGAAATTGTTCACCAATTATTGGGGGTTATTCTAAGTTGATCGCTAGCTGCCGTAGTTCGCAGCATAGCGATCAGGCTAAAAATCTGCATTTCTGCGCATGCGTACGGGCCGCAGTGTTTCTGGGTGGTAACTGACCATTTTCCGGGAGTGTGCTAAAAAAACGCAGGCGTGCCAGGTAAAAAACGCAGGCGTGTCTGGAGAAACGGGGGAGTGGCTGGCGTGTTTGTGACGTCAAAACAGGAACTAAACAGACTGAAGTGATCGCAAGTAAGGAGTAGGCCTGCAGCTACTCTGAAACTGCTTGAAATAATTTCTGCACTGTTCTGCTAACCTTTCATTCGCACTTCTGCTAAGCTAAGATACACTCCCAGAGGGCGGCGGCTTAGCGTGTGCACTGCTGCTAAAAGCAGCTAGCGAGCGAACAACTCCGAATGAGGGCCATTGTTTTTATTTGTTATATTTGTGCAACGGTTTCAGACCACAGCATTTTAATAAAAATGTATTATCCAATATACTCTTCCAGCGCTCCCACCTTGCCTTTTTTCACTATGTAGTAAAAAGGTGTCCCGCCCACTGGATAGATCAATGCTGTTAGCCTCAAAGACAAACAATACCCACAGGTTCAGCAAGTCGTTAGGACACCTTTAAGTCTCCAGATCATGATGGGGATCCCAAAATCACCTTGCTTAAAACATTTCAGACCTTAAAGGGTTCTTCTTCAGAAGCATGGTGAACAATCTTACAGATCACATATTTATAGTATACGCAGGGGCGTAACTAGACCTTTGTGGGGCCCCATAGCAAGATTTTGAAAGAGCCCCCCAGTGTTACATGATAGTAATGGGGAGAGGGGTGGTGGTTTTGAGGTGATGTGGGTCAGAACAGCAGAGAGGCTGCGCAGCCTGACAGTGGATGGCGGTACCATGCAGGGTGGACACTGAGGTGTCAGTTATACTAATATAACTCACTGGGAAAGGGCATGACTGCACACTAGTATTCCCCATTCAAATTACACCACACGGTAGTGCCCCTTATTCTTGTTATGCCACACAGTAGAGTCAATTCATGTTATGCCATGCAGTAGTAGTAGTTCTCCTTACACCACTTTATGCCATGCAGTAGTAGTTCCCATTACACCATTATGCCACACACAGTAATGCCCATTGTGCCACATTATGCCCAACACAGTAATGGGCATTGTGCCACATTATACCCCACGTGATAATGGTCCTTGTGCCACATTACACCCCACACAATAATGGGCAGTGTGCCACATTACACCCCACACAATAATGTGCATTGTGCCACATTACACCCTACACCGTAATGGGCATTGCCCATCAGACTGTAATGCCCATTGCTCCACATTATTCCCCAGACTGTAATGTCCATTGCGCCACATTACACCTCACACAGTATTGCCCATTTCACCACATTATGCCCCAGACTGTAAATGTCCATTGGGCCATATTATGCCCCACACAGTAATGCCCAATGCATATTATGCCCAAAACAGTAATGCCCAGACAACACCAACCTGTCCATGTCAAGGATGTCTGAAGCTGGTGTCCATCCAGGAAATCCACACCAGCACTGCAGCTGGCATCTGCCCAAGGTCACGACTCCTTACCACCAGCCACTTCAGCATTTCAGAGAATGCGCAACTGCGTTATGACATCACATTGCAAAAATTTTTAACTCCCCCTGCTGAGCATAGTCGTGCTGTTCGGGGAAGGGGGGCTTGCAGGTGGTCAGACCAGCCCTGATCGTGGAGGAGTGCTGGCAAGGACTTAGAGCGGGACTGCCTGTCATGCAAGGAGTCGGAGAAAGCCCCGTCGGCAAATCATTTAAAAAAAAGTCACCAGATGTAGCAGGGATGCCTGTGTGGTGCATCATGACTGGGTGCAGGGGACCCATAGTCATCCCAGGCCCCCTAGCAGCCGCAGCCCCTGCACCTAGAGTAGTTACACCACTGCCCAATACCCATAGTTAGTCACTCGCAAGCATCACACCTCATACATAAATTTGTGGGAACAACTTACACAACCCATATCCACAGTCACAGCCCAGCAGTACACATTATATAGCCTCATGCCCATCACATACACCCTATGCCCACAGTCACTGTCCAGCGCTACACACTATACAGCCTCATGCATATCACATACACCCCCATGCACAGTTATTTATACAGCCTCATGCCCATCAAATACACCCCCATGCCCACAGCCACTTATACAGCCTCATGCCCATCACATACATTCCCCATGACCACAGTCACTGCCCAGCATTACACACTATACAGAGTCATGCCTATCACATACAACCCCATGCCCAGTCAATTATACAGCCTCATGCCCATCACATACACCCCCAAGCTCACAGTCACTTATACAGCCTCATGCCCATCACATACATCTCCCCGATGCCCACAGTCACTGCCCAGCATTACACAATATACAGCCTCATGCCCATCACACACACCCCATGCCAGCAGTCACTTATACAGCCTCATGCTTATCACATACATCCCCCTGATGCCCACAGTCACTGCACAGCATTACACAATATACAGCCTCATGCCCATCACATATATCCCCCATGCCCACAGTCACTTATACAGCCTGAAAAGACAAAAAGACTGGAACTGCGCTTAGCATTCAATTAAAGATTTTATTCATTCCCACAATAAAAAAGATATATATATAAAATGTATATACTTATACAATTATCGGCCGGATTTCATATATTGCACAAATAAAATAAAAAAATATATATAGCATTTAGTGCCTCTATAGCACATAACTATTCTACACAGAGAAATTTTCTCCTAAAAACATACATTAAAACATTGGTGCACATAAGGGAACTCCACTAATTAAAATAACTGCCTTTAGGTGACTCCTATAACATTGCAGGCGTCCCTGCAATGTAAGGTAATTTGTATAATGTCCGTTTGTTTCTATGACAGAAAGAAATTAGTAGGTTATTGCTTCAGTCACTTATTCCGAACTGTCCCAAAGATCATAGGTTAGCAAAGCAGTATTGTTAGAGCAATATTGACAAGCTTATGATATGTCCTTTCTTTTGGCACTAAAGTGTCACAGCTGCCTCTGAGTGAGATGTCATAAAACTCAGGTATAAGAGCGTCCCAAAGATCGTCGGTCAGCAAAGCAGTATTGTTAGTGCAATTATGTCAAGCTTATAGTATGTCCTTCCCTTTAGCACTAGGGTATAACAGCTGCCTCTGAATAAGATGTAATATAACTCAGATATATCTAATAATGTGCTCCCATAAACCCATCCACAACTAGACCCCATTTAGTTCCACGGTGTCATTTAATCCATTTGGCAGCATCGTATCTTATTATAGAGGTGACTCCGCAAATTGAAAATTTTAAATATTGATATTTTATAATATAAGGAGAATTGAGAGTGAACTACCTCCGGTATTCATAAAGAGGTTTGGTTTTAATAGATATCGCAGGTAGGGACTTGCTGTATGCAATGAGTAGTGAAAACGAGGCCTGGAACGAGACGCATGGCGCGTGCGCAAGGAAGACAGGAAGACGGAAATACGAACCCGGCTTATAAGCCGGGCAAGCATGGAGAGGCTCCATACACACTGAGGAAGCCGCCGAGGACATACTAAGGCGGAGAAACGCGTATGTGGACAAGTGAGTTTACAGCCGGCCGGCTTAATCAATTCTTCAAGCAACTGCATGCTGTCTCATTATTTCACTAACGTACTCAGTACCCGGACATCCGTACCCCAGTGCTAAGGGGGAATAGGGAGTACGCTCCCCTATCTGAGTTATATTACATCTTATTCAGAGGCAGCTGTTATACCCTAGTGCTAAAGGGAAGGACATACTATAAGCTTGACATAATTGCACTAACAATACTGCTTTGCTGACCGACGATCTTTGGGACGCTCTTATACCTGAGATTTATGACATCTCACTCAGAGGCAGCTGTGACACTTTAGTGCCAAAAGAAAGGACATATCATAAGCTTGTCAATATTGCTCTAACAATACTGCTTTGCTAACCTATGATCTTTGGGACAGTTCGGAATAAGTGACTGAAGCAATAACCTACTAATTTCTTTCTGTCATAGAAACAAACGGACATTATACGAATTACCTTACATTGCAGGGACGCCTACAATGTTATAGGAGTCACCTAAAGGCAGTTATTTTAATTAGTGGAGTTCCCTTATGTGCACCAATGTTTTAATGTATGTTTTTAGGAGACAATTTCTCTGTGTAGAATAGTTATGTGCTATAGAGGCACTAAATGCTATATATATATATTTTTTTTTATTTGTGCAATATATGAAATCCGGCCGATATTTGTATAAGTATATACATTTTATATATATATCTTTTTTATTGTGGGAATGAATAAAATCTTTAATTGAATGCTAAGCGCAGTTCCAGTCTTTTTGTCTTTTCTTGTTGTATCTAAGTGGTGGCAGAGGAACCAAGCCCCAGAAACGTGCGGCAAACATTCGATTTAAACATTAGCGCCCAATTCTGTGTTTTTTACTTATACAGCCTCATGCCCATTATATACACCACATATGCCCAGCATTATAGCCTCACAGACACAGATTCAGTTAAAGCCACATACAACAGCATGGCAGCCAGGCGGGAAACATTATGTCGGTGGAGACTGAACAAGGAGCGAGCTCCCTGCCACCCAGGCTGACTGCACAGTAAGCACTGCTAGGCAAAAAGCCAACGACCCATCCACTGGAAGTCTGTGCAGTTCGGAGATTCTTGCAGTTCAGTGTGATCTAGGGATGGCCATTGGTAGGCTGCCATCGATGGTTGCCATTGATGGTACCATAAGTGATAACCTTCGATGGCACTTGAACCATCTATGGTGAACCATCGATGGTTTGCACCACTCAATAACCATCACTGGAAGGTGCTGGCCGGGTCACGGGCCAATCAAAAAATAGGGGCCGGGTTTAGCGGGTGTTGGGGCAGAGCTAAGCTCCGTATCCCGGAACCTTGCAAAAAAAAATCATATATTCATTTAGGCTGTGCCATCGATGGAGAGAAACCATCTTGTTCTCTCCCATCGATGGCAAAACATTTGACATCAGCCATAAACCATTGATTATTTGAAATCATCGATGGTCAATGGCCATCCCTAGGCTGTGCCATCGATGGAGAGAAACCATCAGGTTCTGTCCATCGATAGCAAAAACATTCGACATCAGCCATAAACCATCAATAATTTGAAATCATCGATGGTCTATGGACATCCCTAGTGTGCTCTACAGGAGGTGAGCACTGAGCAGCGGCTGTATAGTGTGGGTGGCAGCCGCGTTGGCGGTAAATAAGTTTTAAAAAGTAAACAGGTAAAGCCTCAGGGATCCTGTGTGTGTGCAGCAGTGTGATTCGGTGCAGGGTGAGCGTTGGGCCCCCCAGACACCTCGGGCCCCATAGCAGTCGCAATGAGGTAGCTGAATGGCCAAGCTAAGCGACACAAGTGTGCGGCACAAACGCCTGGCCCATCTAGGAGTGGCACTGCAGATACAGATAGGATGGCACAAAAAAAATTAGTCCCCAAACAGCACATGATGCAAAGAAGAAAAAGAGGCGCAAGATGGAATTGTCCTTGGGCCCTCCCACCCACCCTTATGTTGTATAAACAGGACATGCACACTTTAACAAACCCATCATTTCAGCGACAGGGTCTGCCACGCGACTGTAGCTGAAATAACTGGTTTGTTTGGGTCCCCACCAAAAAAGAAGCAATCAATCTCTCCTTGCACAAACTGGCTCTACAGAGGCAAGATGTCCACCTCATCCTCATCCTTCGATTCCTCACCCCTTTCACTGTGTACATCCCCCTCCTCACAGAGCATTAATTTGTCTTCACTTGAATCCACAATCACAGTTTCCTGTGTACTTTCTGGAGGCAATTGCTGGTAAAGGTCTTCCCAGAGGAATTTAAAATTCATTTTGATGAACATCATCTTCTCCACATTTAGTTGAAGTAACCTCCTACGCCAATCGCTGACAAGGTTACCAGCTGCACTAAACACTCTTTCGGAGTACACACTGGTGGGGGGGGGGGGGCAACTTAGGTAAAATAAAGCCAGTTTGTGCAAGGGCATCCAAATTGCCTCTTTTTCCTGCCAGTATACATACGGACTGTCTGACATGCCTACTTGGATGCTGTCACTCATATAATCCTCCACCATTCTTTCAATGGTGACAGAATCATATGTAGTGACAGTAGACATGTCTGTAATCGTTGGCAGGTCCTTCAGTCCAGACCAGATGTCAGCTTTCGCTCCTGACTGCCCTGCATCACCGCCAGCGGGTGGGGTAGGAAATCTTATCCTTTTCCTTGCAGCCACAGTGCGGGAGAAATTGAAGGAAGAGCTGTTGACGGGTCACGTTCCGCTTGAGTTGACAATTTACTAACCAGCAGGTCTTTGCACCTCTGCACACTTGTGTCTGCTGGAAAGAGAGATGCAACGTAAGCTTTAAACCAAGGATCGAGCACGGTGGCCAAAATGTAGTGCTCTGATTTCAACAGATTGACCACCCTTGAATCCTGGCAAAGCGAATGAAGGGCTCCATCCACAAGTCCCACATACTTTGCGGAATCTGAATCTTAGCTCCTCCTTCAATTTCTCCAGCTGCTTCTGCAAAAGCCTGATGAGGGGAATGACCTGACTCAAGCTGGCAAAGTCTGAACTGACTTCACGTGTGGCAAGTTCAAAGGGTTGGAGAACCATGCACAAGACGGAAATCATTCTCCACTGCGCTTGAGTCAGGTGCATTACCACTCCTTTGCCTATATCGTAGGTGGATGTATAGGCTTGGATTGCCTTTTGCTGCTCCTCCATCCTCTGAAGCATATAGAGGGTTGAATTCCACCTCGTTACCACCTCTTGCTTCAGTTGATGGCGGGGCAGGTTCAGGAGTGTTTGCTGGCGCTCCAGTCTTCGGCATGCGGTGGCAGAATGCCGAAAGTGGCCCGCAATTTTTCGGGCCACCAACAGCATCTCCTGCACACCCTGTCGTTTTTTAAATAATTCTGCACCACCAAATTAATTGTATGTGCAAAACATGGGACATGCTGGAATTTGCCCACATGTAATGCACGCACAATATTGGTGGCGTTGTCCGATATCACAAATCCCCAGGAGAATCCAATTGGGGTAAGCCATTCTGCGATGATGTTCCTCAGTTTCCGTAAGAGGTTGTCAACTGTGTGCCTCTTATGGAAAGCGGTGATACACAGCATAGCCTCCCTAGGATCAAATTGGCGTTTGCAAGATGCTGCTACTTGTGCCACTGCTGTTGTTGCTGCAGGAGGCCATAGATCTACCCAGTGGGCTGTTACAGTCATATAGTCCTTAGTCTGCCCTGTTCCACTTGTCCACATGTCCGTGGTTAAGTAGACACTGGATATAACCGCATTCTCGGTATCGCCTGCCGAGAGAAGTGGAACCTAAATGGGATTTGATACCGGGGACACAGTACCTCAAACAATTCTCTAAGTCCTACTGAACTAATGGCGGAACAGGTGTCTCCCCCGGTGCCTGACTTAAACAAATCACATCACCATCAGAATCCTCATCATCAACTTCCTGCTCAGCGCCAGCAACACCCATATCCTCATCCTGGTGTACTTCAACAGTGACATCTTCAATTTGAATATCAGGAACTGGAATGTGGGTGCTCCTTCCAGCACTTGCAGGAGGCGTGCAAATGGTGGAAGGAGCCACCTCTTCCCGTCCAGTGTTGGGAAGGTCAGGCATCGCAACCGCCGACACACTTGGACTCTCCTTGCTGCCTAGTCACTGGAATGAATGATGGACAGGATACTACCACTGGTCTGATGCAGCACAACACAACAACACTGTAAGGGACTTGTGGTTGTTGCTGTCATTATTATTATTATACGGCAGCAGTGGACATATAGCAGCAGCGTATAACACTGTGCCTGCCTGGTCACTGGAATGACTGATGACACAGGACACTACCACTGGTCTGATGCAGCACAACACAACAACACTGTAAGGGACTTGTGGTTGTTGTTATTATTATTATTATTATACATCAGCAGTGGACATATAGCAGTAGCGTATACCACTGTGACTGCCTCGTAATTGGAATGAATGATGGACAGGACACTACCACTGGTCTGATGCAGCACAACACAACACCACTTTATACAGCTCCTTGGATATATGGCAGCAGAGGACACCAACACTGTGACTGGCTGGACTGATGCAGCACAATACACTGACTACACTGGACTGGACAGCACAACACAGCACCTCTTTATACAGCTACACTGGATATATGGCAGCAGAGGACACCTGTGACTGGCTGGACTGATGCAGCACAATACACTGACTACACTGGACAGCACAACACAGCACAAGACTCGCCACCCCACTTTCCCTTCCCTCCCCCACACAGACACTGGACATTGAGGACATGTCCTCTCAATATACTCTCCGAGACTGGAGTGAAAATGGCTACGACGCGCGGCTCCTTATATAGAATCCAAATCCCGCGAGAATCCGACAGCGGGATTATGACGTTTTGCCACATTCGGGTTTCCGAGTCAGGCGGGAAAACCCGAGCCGGGCTCGGAAACGAACTCGGAAGGCAAAGTCCGGTAGGGTTCGGTTCTCTGAGAACCGAACCCACTCATCTCTAATTATGTCTTGAGTCTGTTTATTGCTTTCACACACGGGGTAATTCAGACTTGATCGTAGATGTGCTAAATTTAGCTCTGCCCCCCTGCACATGAACAAAAGCATCGCAGGGCGGCGATGCTTTTGACCCTAAAGAGTAGCTCCCTACCAGTCTGACAGGGAGCTACCTGTCACTTTCTGGGTCGCAGTGACTGTGTGTGACATCATGCAGCCGCTGCGGCCCGCCCCCTGCACGGTCCTGGCACACCTGTGTTTCCCGGACCGCGCCCCCAAAATGGTGGGCCAACGCCCCCTGTCTGCCTCCTCCCACCCAGCGAACGCCTCTGCCTTTCAATCAGGCTGAGGCAATCACTGGGCTGAGATGCTGATAGCGCACTGTGGCACCTGCGCCTGCGCAGTTCAGACCTGATCACCCGCTGTGCAAAAATGCACAGCAGCGATCAGGTCTGAATTAGCCCCACAGTCACAACTTATTTTCTCACAATTACTTCTGCCTTGTTTTACTACGCTGTCTATTAAACCATACTAATGTTTAATATCCCATACACATACATACATACATACATACATATATACATACATACATATATACATACATACATATATACATACATAGATACATACATATATATATATATATATACATATATACATACATACATACATATATATACATACATACATACAGACATATATACATACAGACATACATACATACATACATACAGACATATATATATATACATACATACATACATATATACATATATACATACATACATACATATATATACATACATACATATATACATATATACATACATACATATATATATATACATACATACATACATACATACATACAGACATATATACATACATACATACTGACAATGCTAAATTCCCTTGTCGTATAAACAACCCTTTATGAAGCTAAGAACACTGTACGCTGTTTACTTAAGAAGTACCGTAATGGTACGCTAGTTGCGTAACGATCGCTCAGCCGTAGGCGAGACGCTCAAGCGTCACGTTCGCTCACGGCCCAGGGATCACAGGACACGTTATTGGCTATGACTAGAGTAATGATTCGCTATGGCATAGCTTACGCTCGAGACCACGAGGAGGTCACCAGCGATGCAGGCGCTCACAACACTATACCTTAATGTTTAAACCTTATACCAAAGAAATACAAAGAATACCTTAATGTGAGTACAGGGTGTAAGTGCAACCTTGTGTAACCTGACTAACTACAAAGCTGCTTGAGCGTCACCGACGCTCAAGTGAACACTCAACACTATAGAAAACACACAGATACTGGTTTAGGTTCCAAAGCCTATTAACTGTATTATATCTAATATACTTGTAAAAGGGGATAACAGTACAAATGATACACTACAATATAACAAGGACTTCCTAACCACAGAACTAAACAATAAATACAAAAAGACAATACTACACTGACCTAAATGCAATACAGTACAATACTATAATACTATGAGAGATATAAGAGAAAAGAGGAGAGAGAGAGATAGAGAGAGAGATGAGAGAAATTGGCTCACAGAAAGACAATGATTACGGAGAGAAACTTACGCACAAGGGGAAACGATCGCATGCGCCTGGACATCCAGCACCCGATTTTCAGCAATGAGAACCGTTGAAGAGTGAGAGCTGGATGTGGTCGGCCTGCCTATTTATGCCCCACACACAATGCAATCTCCTGGTCCTACAATCCCATTGTCCATTGGCCGAAGGAATTCGGCCCTGCATCATAACAAAAGGTCATAGGGTGATTCATACAGGTGGGCTGTGACGATTTCCAACAGCTCAGGTGGGTGGGAAACTGGGTTTCCCGCCGCATACCTGAGTATGTGTAAATAATAGAAATGGACATAAACTTCTTATGTCCATAACTATTCGCACGAGCGATTAATACGCTCCAAACCAACACCGGAATATTGCTAATTAAATACTCTTCCGATGGGTACCAAACACTGCTGTATGATTCCTGTTAGACCCTTCGTACGATGCAAAGAGGGATTCCTCAGCTCAGGGACATTCTATTTTAACCAAACTTTCAGAATCTATCAAAGGGACCATGATCTATAAACTACATTAATTGTGAACAGTTGTAACGAATGGGTCGCACGCTACGACTACGTAAACTCTACCGTAAATACGCATACCGCGCCTGCGAGTGCACGCTATTGCGGGTATGCGCCTCCACGGGAGAGCGTACGCACGCGCAGCGCGGACCAGTGTGCGGTGCAAATATGGCAACGTGCATTGGGACATTTTTCTGACTTTGACAGTCCACCCTTTGGCAGTCAATAATAACTGCCACAAAACATTTAAGGAGAAAAATGCAAGTCAGGGGTTAATTGATTTCCATGGTTGGGTAAGGGAGGAGAGAGGAGAAGGTGTGAAGAGGGTATGACCTAGTGAGATAGCAGAAGCATGTGTGTATGAATCCATGTTTGGGGGGTCATGTATCATCGTGCCGTACGTGTTGTAAATCAAGCTTCGAGGTATTGCGAAGTATACATTTGAATTCCTTCTTATCCTGTGGTACAGGTCTGTGGATGGGCTGTCAAACTTTACCGAGCTCTTTTCGGATTTTGAACAAAATGGGGAGCACATTTTAGTTGATGATACATGAATGGGGGAGGTATGTGGTTGCTGATATCTGTGCCTGTATTCCCTATCGTCTATGTGTGTCGTTACCTGAGGGTTGTAGAGATGAAGATAAAGAACACTTACGAAAAATGCAATGATATTCTATGTCAGGGAAATGTACATCTGTTGTTGAAGTTGTGTTCGGTATCTGTTGAGAGTCGTCTTCTTTGCGCTGTTTTGCTCCTTAGGCATGAGCAACAAGCTTTGTCAGTGCCATCAGATTTACAAAAATGTTGGGCTAGCGTGAGTTTAAAAGTACTAGGGAAACTGGGGATCCATGGCAAAGTTCATCAAGTGTCCATATTTAAAGTTGTCAAATCTTCTTCTTTGGTGCTTGTCTGTTGTCTGTATAGCGTCTCGTCAACTTCCTCGTCCAAGGGGGTCTTTGTATCTTGGAGAAAAAGCAGAAAAACAGGTGAAAGAAACGGACCGTATAATCGCATTTTCATCACATTCTGGTTTCTATCATTGGGTCATAAATCAAATCCAGGTTAATTACAGTTTCCTCGCTCCTCAAGCTCATCACTTTTGTACTTTGCTTGCACCTCATTAAAGCCTGCCCGCATCTAAATATCAATCCAATCAATATAACGACACCCAAGATACATAGTAGAAACTTTCCAACATCCATTATGACTCCTTGAGCCCAGTCTCCCAAACCGGAGAACCAATTTCGCGGGTTCAACCATGACACCCAACCAGTCAGCTCATTACCTACAGCAGCAAGGGTGAGATTGTGTTTTCGACGAAATTCCCACTTCAATTGGAGAATATCGTCCATCTTTTGGTCTATGACCTCTACCGGGTCCTCGGTGCTATTTGTGATATACGTGCAACACTTTATGCCGTACTGTGTTGCCAATGTAACACAATATCCGCCTGTTACTGCTGTAAGATAATTAAGAACCATCCTATGCTGAACTAGTTCTGTTTTGTAAGCTTGAAGTTCTCTTCCAGTGTATCTAAACGTGTCATCATACATTTCAGTGATATTATCTAACAAATTGGCGAGTGCGGAAATGTATCTATAATTCATCACACCTCGAGCGGTACGAGTGAAATCTAACGCTACCAGAACCTGAATCCCGGTGGATTCATGGATAAGATCAGAGGCCGGATGCTCTAACCTTTCTGACAGTTGTCTTTTAACTCGGTGCTCGTAATGAGTGTGAGTATAAGGAGCTTGGGCACCACGGTGTATGTCCTTCATTTTGTCATGTGTAACAGTCATCACTTCAGGCAATACTTTTCCAATATAACACAATCCTTCAGAGTTTGGGGCAAGCCACTTGTACGCCTTTCTCCCGCATATGAAATATGCGTCATCGGGGAGAACATATGGGACGGAGAAGGACATGACCATGTTACAAACCTTCCAGGTGAAATCTCCTGACCCTAATTCTTCCATCTGCTTAATGCACGTATCGGTTTGTACGATATGTGCACAGTATCCTGGTGATACCTCTCCAACTCTCGTAATCCTACTTCCTAGGGTATACCTATATCGGAAAGATTTTTCTCTACTAGCTATGTGGCGTATAAGCTCTGTATCTGTAGGCATTCTATCTGCTCTGTGTGAAAAGGTCATGGTAAGGTTGCTCCATGACACTTCCCAATTTCCCGGTTTTCTGGGATTGGTAATGTTAAAACATATGAGGGACCTATCCACATGGTATTGGTGGAGCTTCAAACTAGGAGGGCTGGAGATGTTAAACCTCCGGTCCACCGGTCTCCCACCACTTAGCTCAAGTACCTCCCCTAACGTTAAAGGAAATGGTACTAGCCCTGATTTGCTATGCCCTTGAGGTACTTGAGAACATACCCAAAAATCTGTCTCATTTAACACGCTACCCACTAAGGAGTGATAGTCACTCAATGGATGCCGGTCCCTATGGTTATTAAAACTGGATTGGCATTATTGTTACCGAGCCTACTGATACAGTTTTCTTTTTTTAGCTAACAATCCTTCAAAGAAAATGTTTACAGATAACATGGTTGTTAGATCGTGCCCGGTACTCGCCTTTGCTTGGTGATTGGGTTGCTATTGGAAATTTACACCTCCGTCTCAGTCATTAGAGCCTTTCTGGATCCTTTCTCGACCTCACTGGTACTCTCACCGAAACAGACTGCTCTGGTCAACATCATGGTTAACGGGAAAATCCATATCGCAGTCTCTTGGGGCAAGTCCATCTTACAGGAGGAGAAAAGACGAAATTTGTAAAGGGGGTATAAGAAAACAGTTTGAGGGGGGGGGGAGAACTCGTTACGATAATAAGTTCTCTCGTCTTGTTGTTCTTCTTGTTCTGCTGTCCTCTCAAAGGTGCTGTCTCTCAGTCTTCCAAACGAACATTCTGGTGATGCAATATTCCTTCCCAACCGACGATCTTTCTGTAAGGAGCAAAAATCTGGCATTACCATTGGTCCAACTGAGGGGTGACATAGCATCTTTAAATCATGGAAACATGAGTGAGAAGAGAGAGAAAATAAAAACAAAAGAGATAGAGAACAATTCATGTGCATATATACATTACATAACTCGACAATAACCATCAATAAGAGAAGAGAAACAAAGCATTTTTAAACATTGTCAACATTAAGAAAACATTGTCAGACTATTAGGCTGTCATATCTATGTGTCTACTGGTCTCCTTGAGCAGTCCCTCCCCACCAGCACCTGCATTACTCCACTGTCTGTATCTGGCCAGAAATACATTGTGGCGGAGGTCATGCTGGGGTTTGGTAGACTTCTGCAAGGACCAAGTGGGTATGCAATGTGTGAATTCTTACCACTACTAGTCAGAGATGGGGATAGAGAGAGGGAGAGAAAAACATTTTTCACAAATACATTTACAACTTTTCACCTGGTCATTCCTGTGTCTTTAGTGAATGACCTCCCACTTCATTAACCGTTACTTCAGGCTTGCCTCCATTCCTAATAATCACCTTTCCTGCCTATGTGATCCTTGATTATAATGGTGTGTATTGTAATTTTGCTCATTTCTTGGTCTAGGGGGTCTAACTTTATGTGGGTTATTACAGTTGCTAGCACAATGCCCTTCTCTTTTGCACAGATCACAAATCCTTAAGTTCCTCCATGTGCCAATGGCCTGGGGTTTTGGTTGATTTGATGCCTCCTCAAACGCTTGGATGCTCATCACCATCAACCGCTTTCCCTGTACCTACCTGATTCCTTGGATACCATGATTATGTCGTTGTCTAGGGAGTTGATATACCTTCTGTGAATCTTTGATCATACAGTTAGATCTTTCCTAGGATCTGGGTAATCAGACATGATTGATCTCAATTCTGTCCGGGACCAGGGATGGCGCATTGCACTGTCCTTGACGGGAATAGTTCCCTGATCATCAGTCTTCCCATTGGGGACTGTGATCACCCTGACAGGACTAAACTCAATTACATCACCTTGTTTTGGTCTTATAATATGGGGTACATTTGTTTGTGCGTGATATAAAACATTGTACGTACCTGTGGACACGACCTCACCTGACCCTCCGTTAGGGGGTTTGATTATTGCCTTTACCAATTTGGTCGCGTCCACCTGGATGTCTTGTAGGATGGCTTCTGGAAGAGGTGCTGACATCGTTCAGGGCTCACTTTCTTGTTTGTATTCCTGAGGGAGGTTTGACATGGGGTGCAGCTTGCACAGGTTAATAGTTGTACATTCAACAGTATTACAATAATCATTGTTACATTTATTACACTTATTCTTATAATCTATATTACAGTTGCTAAGAGCGTTTTTATTGTTCACCCTTGTGTCTTTCTCTCCGCAATCAACCCCTCTCCTGATGCCACTGTCTCTCCTCTCAAGATAAGAGTCAGAAAAGTCAATAGACTCTTTTTGTAATTCACTTTCCTGTTGCCATAACTGTAAATATTCATAATGTTTATTTTGTCTCTTCGTTGGTTCAATGAGACTTATCCTCCTCCTTAAATTTTGTAACACTACTGGACTGAAGCTACCTATTCTTGGGAATTTGTCCCTGTCTTGTACAGTCATTCTCTCCCATTCATCACATAAAACCTCTGTGTGACTACCGTATTTTTCACACATTACATATCGTGCCGACCCAACTGGTCGGTTCTCTGAATCAACCCGAACCGAGGTTGATCGCCCCCTACCTGAACAAATGGCCCCCATAATCTGCAGGCGTTGCTTATTCCTCCTTGGATCTTTATCTCAAGGTTTTCAACGAACCCTTACAAACAAACCAAGATGTCCTTGGGCAGGCCGGCGGTGGTGGTTTATCAAGTACCCCACTTACTTCTCGCCCACGTTGGCCAGTACTGCAATCACTGTAACCAGAGTTGCGGTACCCAACCCAGGGCCCCTGTGAACCTTTATTTACTGGGGCGCGTTCCCCAGCAAGTATCGGTTGTTGGATAGTTCCTGAGTGACCAGCGAACTTCCCTTCCAAAAATAAAAAATTACACAAATCACGTCAGAATGTACAAATAGCGTTTGTGACCACTTTACTCTAATGGTATTAGGTCAGATTACTAACTACTGCACACAATTACGTGCGGTCCAATCGTTCAGTACACGAGCACTACTTGTCATGTACTGAAAGATCAATGGAATCGATGTTTCCGGCCGCGATTCCTTCAGCAAGAGCTTGTATGGCCTATATGGGTTCTGCACCAACACCCCAGGCGTTGTGCCACTGGACTTTTATAGCGGACCTCTTTGTCTATTTTACCTGTTACCTTATGACCTCCTGGTCTGTTACCTTATGACCTCCTGGTCTTGTTACCTTATGGTCCGCTATACTCTAATGCTCAAATATTATTTAACCAGGGATGCCTCCCTAGCCACCGTATATGTCACTTACACGTATGTCCCTTGACGAGTACCCGGCTTTCCTTTTGGTTCCACCTTACAGTTATATAAACTTTTGTATACAAAACACACTCACTCAACACATGTACACTTTTGTTTCTATATCTATTTCTGCGCAGAAATTGTCTTTAGGCCAAAAGTGTTACCAATTAGGAGCAGGATCTGTTAAACTAAATTTCAGATTTTTCCAAAAATAGATTTGCGTTATTTACCGCTTCGCGTTATCTACCGCTGTGCGTTAATTATCGCCTTTGCGTTACTTCACTTTATCACAACTTGAGCTACGTGGGCGTAACCGGACGCTACGTTGCGTAATGTACACTGCGTGCGTCTGCCTTTTGGATTGCGTACGCTAGTCTTTGTTAGCGACACGTGTACGCAATGCAAAGGATCCACCGTAACACAATATATTTTTATCAATGTAAATGATCCCTGATCATCTACCGCAATCCACACTGACTGCCTCGTATCTCAGACAAACCGTGTGTTGTTCTATACTTTAACTATTACCTCTACTATGAAATAACAGCAAATCTCTTTTTAGCACTTTCTATCAACTATAAAATTGGCAAACAGGAATAGTGATATACGAAAATGAAACAGAAATGCAGATATATGCGTGCGTACGCAAGACAAAAGAAAAATAAACAGTTTTAAAAGGACACAAGCGTTTTGTTCTTACTTCCGGTTCCCGGATTCCTTCAGCACTCTTTATCTAAGCGAAGCAGACGCTTATCCCGTCAGCACTGTGAGACAACCTCCCACCCTTTGCTGGAGGGATAATGTCTGCTGATCTACCTAGTGCAGATATGAGAAGGATAGGACGAGTCCCCAATTGACAATGCTAAATTCCCTTGTCGTATAAACAACCCTTTATGAAGCTAAGAACACTGTACGCTGTTTACTTAAGAAGTACCGTAATGGTACGCTAGTTGCGTAACGATCGCTCAGCCGTAGGCGAGACGCTCAAGCGTCACGTTCGCTCACGGCCCAGGGATCACAGGACACGTTATTGGCTATGACTAGAGTAATGATTCGCTATGGCGTAGCTTACGCTCGAGACCACGAGGAGGTCACCAGCGATGCAGACGCTCACAACACTATACCTTAATGTTTAAACCTTATACCAAAGAAATACAAAGAATACCTTAATGTGAGTACAGGGTGTAAGTGCAACCTTGTGTAACCTGACTAACTACAAAGCTGCTTGAGCGTCACCGACGCTCAAGTGAACACTCAACACTATAGAAAACACACAGATACTGGTTTAGGTTCCAAAGCCTATTAACTGTATTATATCTAATATACTTGTAAAAGGGGATAACAGTACAAATGATACACTACAATATAACAAGGACTTCCTAACCACAGAACTAAACAATAAATACAAAAAGACAATACTACACTGACCTAAATGCAATACAGTACAATACTATAATACTATGAGAGATATAAGAGAAAAGAGGAGAGAGAGAGATAGAGAGAGAGATGAGAGAAATTGGCTCACAGAAAGACAATGATTACGGAGAGAAACTTACGCACAAGGGGAAACGATCGCATGCGCCTGGACATCCAGCACCCGATTTTCAGCAATGAGAACCGTTGAAGAGTGAGAGCTGGATGTGGTCGGCCTGCCTATTTATGCCCCACACACAATGCAATCTCCTGGTCCTACAATCCCATTGTCCATTGGCCGAAGGAATTCGGCCCTGCATCATAACAAAAGGTCATAGGGTGATTCATACAGGTGGGCTGTGACGATTTCCAACAGCTCAGGTGGGTGGGAAACTGGGTTTCCCGCCGCATACCTGAGTATGTGTAAATAATAGAAATGGACATAAACTTCTTATGTCCATAACTATTCGCACGAGCGATTAATACGCTCCAAACCAACACCGGAATATTGCTAATTAAATACTCTTCCGATGGGTACCAAACACTGCTGTATGATTCCTGTTAGACCCTTCGTACGATGCAAAGAGGGATTCCTCAGCTCAGGGACATTCTATTTTAACCAAACTTTCAGAATCTATCAAAGGGACCATGATCTATAAACTACATTAATTGTGAACAGTTGTAACGAATGGGTCGCACGCTACGACTACGTAAACTCTACCGTAAATACGCATACCGCGCCTGCGAGTGCACGCTATTGCGGGTATGCGCCTCCACGGGAGAGTGTACGCACGCGCAGCGCGGACCAGTGTGCGGTGCAAATATGGCAACGTGCATTGGGACATTTTTCTGACTTTGACAATACATACAGACATACATACATACATACATATACATACATACATACATACATACATACAGACATATATACATACATACATACATACATACAGACATATATACATACATACATACATACATACAGACAGACAGACAGACAGACAGACAGACATATATACATACAAACATACATACAGACATATATACATACATACATACAAAAACATTCCCATCTACTACTTGCAGATACATGCCCCTGTCCCTCTATTATTGTTTTCATCATCTAGCATTTGTATTGTTTTTATATATCTTATTTCTCTAACGTCCTAGTGGATGCTGGGACTCCGTCAGGACCATGGGGAATAGCGGGCTCCGCAGGAGACAGGGCACATCTAAAAAAGCTTTTAGGTCACATGGTGCGTACTGGCTCCTCCCCCTATGACCCTCCTCCAAGCCTCAGTTAGGTTTTTGTGCCCGTCCGAGAGGGTGCAATCTAGGTGGCTCTCCTAAAGAGCTGTTTAGAAAAGTTTTTTTTTTTTAGGTTTCAATCTCAGTGATTCCTGCTGGCAACAGGATCACTGCATCGAGGGACTTAGGGGAGAGATTTCCAACTCACCTGCGTGCAGGATGGATTGGAGTCTTAGGCTACTGGACACTTAGCTCCAGAGGGAGTCGGAACACAGGTCAGCCTGGGGTTCGTCCCGGAGCCGCGCCGCCGATCCCCCTTACAGACGCTGAAGAGACGGCAGAACGGAGGTCCGGAAAGCAGGCGGCAGAAGACTCCTCAGTCTTCTTGAAGGTAGCGCACAGCACGGCAGCTGTGCGCCATTGTTGTCACACGGCTCACTGACTCAGTCACGGAGGGTGCAGGGCGCTGCTGGGGGCGCCCTGGGCAGCAATATAATTACCTTTAGTGGCAAAATAAATACATCACATATAGCCATTAAGGCTATATGTATGTATTTTAACCCAGGCCAGTTTCTTAAAAACCGGGGAAAAGCCAGCCGAAAAAGGGGCGGAGCTTATTCTCCTCAGCACTCAGCGCCATTTTCCTGCTCAGCTCCGCTGGTGAGGAAGGCTCCCAGGTCTCTCCCCTGCACTGCACTACAGAAACAGGGTAACAAAGAGAAGGGGGGCATAAATTGGCGATATTTATATATTAAGAGCGCATATATAGTAAACAACACCTTCTAGGGTTGTTTATATACATTTATAGCGCTTTTGGTGTGTGCTGGCAAACTCTCCCTCTGTCTCCCCAAAGGGCTAGGGGGTCCTGTCTTCGATTAGAGCATTCCCTGTGTGGCTGCTGTGTGTCGGTACGTGTGTGTCGACATGTATGAGGACGATGTTGGTGTGGAGGCAGAGCAATTGCCGATGATGGTAATGTCACCCCCTAGGGAGTCGACACCGGAATGGATGGCTTTAGTTATGGAATTACGTGATAATGTCAGCACATTACAAAAGTCAGTTGACGAAATAAGACGCCCGGCAAACCAGTTAGTACCGGTTCAGGCGTCTCAGACACCGTCAGGGGCTGTAAAACGTCCTTTACCTCAGTCAGTCGACACGGGTACCGACACAGATGAATCTAGTGTCGACGGTGAAGAAACAAACGTATTTTCCAATAGGGCCACACGTTATATGATCACGGCAATGAAGGAGGCTTTGCAGATCTCTGATACTGCTGGTACCTCAAAAAGGGGTATTATGTGGGGGGTGAAAAAACTACCTGTATTTTTTCCAGAATCAGAGGAATTGAATGACGTGTGTGATGAAGCGTGGGTTAACCCCGATAGAAAACTGCTAATTTCCAAGAAGTTATTGGCATTATACCCTTTCCCACCAGAGGTTAGGGCACGCTGGGAAACACCCCCTAGGGTGGATAAGGCGCTCACACGTTTATCAAAGCAAGTGGCGTTGCCGTCTCCTGATACGGCCGCCCTCAAGGATCCAGCAGATAGGAGGCTGGAAACTACACTGAAGAGTATATACACACATACTGGTGTTATACTGCGACCGGCAATAGCCTCAGCCTGGATGTGCAGTGCTGGGGTAGTGTGGTTGGATTCTCTGACTGAAAATATTGATACCCTGGATAGGGACAGTATTTTATTGACTCTAGAGCAATTAAAGGATGCTTTCCTTTATATGCGAGATGCTCAGAGGGATGTTTGTACTCTAGCATCAAGAGTAAGCGCGATGTCCATATCTGCCAGAAGAAGTTTATGGACGCGACAGTGGTCAGGTGATGCGGATTCCAAGAGACATATGGAAGTATTGCCATATAAAGGAGAAGAATTGTTTGGGGTCGGTCTTTCGGACCTGGTGGCCACGGCAACTGCCGGCAAATCCACTTTTTTACCTCAGACCCCCTCCCAACAGAAAAAGACACCGTCTTTTCAGCCGCAGTCCTTTCGCTCCTATAAAAAGCGACCAAAAGGACAGTCTTTTCTGCCGCGAGGCAGAGGAAAGGGTAAGAAAGGGCAGCAAGCAGCCCCTGCCCATGAACAGAAGCCCGCCCCGGCTTCTACAAAGCCATCAGCATGACGCTGGGGCTTTACAAGCGGACTCAGGAACGGTGGGGGGTCGACTCAAGATTTTCAGCAATCAATGGGTTCACTCACAAGTGGACCCGTGGGTCCTGCAGATAGTATCTCAGGGTTACATGCTGGAGTTCGAAAGGTCTCCCCCTCGCCGGTTCCTAAAGTCTGCTTTACCAACGTCTCCCTCAGAAAGGACGTCGGTTTTGGAAGCCATTCACAAGCTGTATTCTCAGCAGGTGATAGTCAAGGTACCCCTCCTACAACAGGGAAAGGGGTATTATTCCACACTATTTGTGGTACCGAAACCGGACGGTTCGGTAAGGCCTATTCTAAATCTGAAATCCTTGAACCTGTACATAAAGAAATTCAAGTTCAAGATGGAGTCACTCAGAGCAGTGATAGCGAATCTGGAAGAAGGAGACTTCATGGTGTCCTTGGACATAAAAGATGCTTATCTACATGTCCCGATTTACCCCTCACACCAAGGGTATCTCAGGTTCGTGATACAAGACTGTCATTATCAGTTTCAAACGCTGCCGTTTGGGTTGTCCACGGCCCCTCGGGTCTTTACCAAGGTAATGACCGAAATGATGGTTCTTCTACGAAGAAAAGGCGTATTAATTATCCCTTACTTGGACGATCTCCTGATAAGGGCAAAGTCCAGAGAACAGCTGGAAGTCGGTGTAGCGCTAACACAAGTAGTGCTTCAGCAACACGGGTGGATTCTAAATCTTCCAAAATCTCAATTGACCCCGACAACACATCTGCTGTTCCTGGGCATGATTCTGGACACGGTTCAGAAAAAGGTATTTCTCCCGGAAGAGAAAGCAAGGGGGTTATCCGAACTTGTCAAGAACCTCCTAAAACCAGGAACTGTGTCAGTACATCAATGCACAAGAGTCCTGGGAAAGATGGTGGCTTCGTACGAAGCGATTCCATTCGGCAGATTCCATGCACGAACATTTCAGTGGGATCTGCTGGACAAATGGTCCGGATCGCATCTGCACATGCATCAGCGGATAACACTGTCACCGAGAACAAGGTTGTCTCTCCTGTGGTGGTTGCAGACTGCCCATCTGTTAGTGGGCCGCAGATTCGGCATACAGGACTGGGTCCTGGTGACTACGGATGCCAGCCTACGAGGTTGGGGAGCAGTCACAAAGGGAAGAAACTTCCAGGGCGTGTGGTCAAACCTGGAGACGTCTCTTCACATAAATATACTGGAGCTAAGAGCGATCTACAATGCTCTAAGCCTGGCAAAATCGCTGCTTCAGGGTCAGCCGGTGTTGATCCAGTCCGACAACATCACGGCAGTCGCCCACGTAAACCGACAAGGCGGCACGAGAAGCAGGAGTGCAATGGCAGAAGCTGCAAGGATTCTGCGCTGGGCGGAGAATCATGTCGTAGCACTGTCAGCAGTGTTCATCCCGGGAGTGGACAACTGGGAAGCAGATTTCCTCAGCAGACACGACCTTCACCCGGGAGAGTGGGGACTTCATCCAGAAGTTTTCCACATGATTGTGAACCGTTGGGAAAAACCAAAGGTGGACATGATGGCGTCTCGCCTCAACAAAAAATTGGACAGGTATTGCGCCAGGTCAAGAGACCCTCAGGCAATAGCTGTGGACGCTCTGGTAACACCGTGGGTGTACCAGTCAGTGTATGTGTTCCCTCCTCTGCCTCTCATACCAAAGGTACTGAGAATTATACGGAAAAGAGGAGTAAGAACAATACTGGTAGCTCCGGACTGGCCAAGAAGAACTTGGTATCCGGAACTTCAAGAGATGCTCACGGAGGATCCGTGGCCTCTACCTCTAAGAAGGGATCTGCTTCAGCAGGGACCTTGTATGTTCCAAGACGTACCGCGGCTGCGTTTGACGGCATGGCGGTTGAACGCCGGATTCTAAAAGAGAAGGGCATTCCTGAGGAAGTTATTCCTACTTTAATTAAAGCCAGGAAAGAAGTGACCGCACAACATTATCACCGCATTTGGAGAAAATATGTTGCGTGGTGTGAGGCCAAGAAGGCTCCAACGGAAGAATTTCAATTGGGTCGATTCTTACATTTCCTGCAAGCAGGATTGTCTATGGGCCTCAAATTGGGGTCCATTAAAGTTCAAATTTCGGCCTTATCAATTTTCTTCCAGAAGGAATTGGCGTCAGTGCCTGAAGTACAAACTTTTGTCAAAGGTGTACTACATATACAACCCCCAATAGTGCCTCCAGTGGCACCGTGGGATTTGAACGTGGTTCTAAATTTTCTCAAATCTCATTGGTTTGAGCCTTTAAAATCGGTAGATTTAAAATACCTTACATGGAAGGTAACCATGCTGTTGGCCCTGGCTTCAGCCAGGAGAGTTTCGGAGTTGGCAGCTTTGTCATACAAAAGCCCATATCTGATATTCCATTCGGACAGGGCAGAATTGAGGACACGTCCTCAATTTCTCCCTAAGGTGGTTTCGGCATTTCACTTGAACCAGCCTATTGTGGTGCCTGCGGCTACTAGCGACTTGGAGGACTCCAAGTTACTGGACGTTGTCAGAGCATTAAAAATATATATTTCAAGGACAACTGGAGTCAGAAAATCTGACTCGTTGTTTACATTGTATGCACCCAACAAGTTGGGTGCTCCTGCGTCTAAACAGACGATTGCACGTTGGATATGTAGTACAATCCAACTTGCACATTCTGTGGCAGGCCTGCCACAGCCTAAATCTGTAAAGGCCCATTCCACAAGGAAAGTGGGCTCATCCTGGGCGGCTGGCATTACAACTTTGCCGAGCAGCTACGTGGTCAGGGGAGAACACGTTTGTAAAATTTTACAAATTTGATACTCTGGCTAAAGAGGACCTGGAGTTCTCTCATTCGGTGCTGCAGAGTCATCCGCACTCTCCCGCCCGTTTGGGAGCTTTGGTATAATCCCCATGGTCCTGACGGAGTCCCAGCATCCACTAGGACGTTAGAGAAAATAAGAATTTACTTACCGATAATTCTATTTCTCATAGTCCGTAGTGGATGCTGGGCGCCCATCCCAAGTGCGGATTGTCTGCAATGCTTGTACATAGTTATTGTTACAAAAATCGGGTTATTACTGTTGTTGTGAGCCATCTGTTCAGAGGCTACTTCGTTTGTGTTATCATACTGTTAACTGGGTTCAGATCACAAGTTGTACGGTGTGATTGGTGTGGCTGGTATGAGTCTTACCCGGGATTCAAGATCCTTCCTTATTGTGTACGCTCGTCCGGGCACAGTACCTAACTGAGGCTTGGAGGAGGGTCATAGGGGGAGGAGCCAGTACGCACCATGTGACCTAAAAGCTTTTTTAGATGTGCCCTGTCTCCTGCGGAGCCCGCTATTCCCCATGGTCCTGACGGAGTCCCAGCATCCACTACGGACTATGAGAAATAGAATTATCGGTAAGTAAATTCTTATTTTTTTTATATGACCTTTTGCAATCAGTCATTTTTATTTTATTTTGTTATTTTTTATGTTATATTTATTTATTTACATTTTTGGCAATATTCCTAATTTTCATATAAACTAACTGAACTTAATTATATCATGTAACCCTTTTGACACTACAAAATTTGTAGTACTTAAAAATAAAATATACGTGGAATGACAATTCAGTTTGCTAATATTAAAACACAGGAACACTGTGAAAGGGGGATTTCTCAAAGTTTGGAAAGATAAACTGGACAGTTAGGAGCTGATTGGTTGATACGTTATCTCCCTCCATCTCTACTCCAAGCTTTGATACATGTGCCCACTGCCCCCAAGAGAGCAAACATTTCTGGAAGCCAACTTCGTACTGCACTAAAAATGGTACTTCGTACTGCAGTTTAGAGCTATCCCTTAAAATCAGGTACATTTGGCAATGGTGTCCTAGGCCTGTGCCTGGTGGCTAACATGATAAACAGAAGCCTGTGAATGCTTAATGGGGGGCATTCTGAGTTGATCGCTCGCTGACGATTTTCACAGCGCAGCGATTAGTTAAAAAAACTGCAAAACTGCGCATGCGTATGCACCGCAATGCGCATGCGTGTCGTACGGGTGCAAACAGCATCGTTTCTGTGCAATGCTTCTAGCGAAGAATCCATTCGCACAACCAATCGCAAGGAGATTGACAGGAAGAGGGCGTTTATGGGTGTCAACTGACTATTTTCTGGGAGTGGTAGGGAAAACGCAGGCGAGTCCAGGCGTTTGCAGGGCGGGTGTCTGATGTCAATTCCTGGACCGGACAGGCTGAAGTGATCGCAAGGGCTGAGTAAGTTCAGACCTAATCAGAAACTGCTAAAAACTTTTTCGTACCACTCGGCTGCACATGCGATCACACACTTGCAAAGCAAAAATACACTCCCCCGTAGGCGGCGACTATGCATTTGCACGGCTGCAAAAAGTAGCTAGCGAGCAATCAACTCGGAATGAGGGCCCATATGTTTTGTCCATATCATTTTACTGTGCAGTGGAAAATAGATACTTTATAAAACAAATAGGACACTTAGAAGCACCTTGTCAATTTGAGTATTGTTTCATCATTGTTCCATGTTTCTATGTTAAGAACATACAAATAGGGTATGATATTTATTGTAGTTTGCTGCTATTACTGATCTCTACACAAGACATATATGTATATGCAAAATTCAGCAATTTTTTTGTTCCTCTCTGCTTTTTTTTTCTATTTTCTAAATTGTTGTTGAGCTGTGGTGTTAGATGCCAAGTCTGTTTACAAAGGGCAGCATGAGGACCGTGGGAAAGATACTGCACCCAGGGGACAGTTTTATGTTCTGCCGGCCTTGTTAATGGACAACCAATGGGTAGTGAAGAAAACGTAAGCTCCTAATAAACAGGGTGCTATCTAATGATTCCAACAAAGGGAGAGAGGAAAAGAATACAAACTCAATAGCCTTATTTATTTACCCAAGGGCATAGTGAGTAGAAAGCTAAAGTAGTATAATACCTTATATAACAAAGTAGTCAAATTACTATGGGGTCCTTCTGCGTTGATCGCTAGATAAAAATGTTCGCAGTGCAGCGATTAAGTGAAAAAGCGGCACTTCTGCGCATGCGTATGCGGTGCAATGCGTATGTGGTGCAATGCGCACGCGCGACGTACTTTCACAACTGCCGATTTAGTTTTACACAAGATCTAGCGAGGCTTTTCATTCGCAATGTCCGCTGCAGAGTGATTGACAGGAAGGGGGCGTTTCTGGGTGTCAACTGACCGTTTTCAGGGAGTGTTGTCAAAAACGCAGGCGTGTCAAGAAAAACGCAGGCGTGGCTGGGAGAACGCAGGGTGTGTTTGTGACGTCAAATCCGGAACTGAACAGTCTGAAGTGATCGCAAGCGCTGAGTAGGTCTGGAGCTACTCTGAAACTGCACAATTTTTTTTTGTAGCCGCTCTGTGATCCTTTCGTTCACACTGCTGCTAAGCTAAAATACACTCCCAGTGGGAGGCGGCATAGCGTTTGCACAGCTGCTAAAAACTGCTAGCAAGCGATCAACTCGGAATGACCCCCTATATGTCTATATTACAAATATAGATGTGTGCCGCCCCCCATGTTTTTGGTTTTGGTTTTGCCAAAACCACCTTGAAGGCCTTATCCAGGTTTGGTAGCAAACCAAAAAAAGCACACTAATGGGCAAAACCATGCTGCACTGCAGGTGGGTCAGATGTAACATGTGCAGAGAGAGTTACATTTGGGTGGGGTATTTTCAAACTGAAATCTAAATTGCAGTGTAAAAATAAAGCAGCCAGTATTTACCCTGCACAGAAACAATATAACCCACCCAAATCTAACTCTCTCTGCACATGGTACATCTGCCCCACCTGCAGTACACATGGTTTTTCCCATTAGTGTGATTTTTTGGTTTGCTAAAAAAACCTGAATGACCCCCTCAGTGTTTTGTTTTTGTTTTCTGGTTTTGGCAAAACCACCCTCATATGTTTTGGTTTGATTTTGGATCTGGATTTCTTAAATTTGCTAAAATAAGCTAAAATCATGTAGCCTGTTTTTGTTCCTACAGCATTATTAATCTCAATAACATTAATTTCCAGTAATATCCAGTCAATTTTGACCACCTCACAGCTCACAATATTGGGGGTAATTCCAAGTTGATCGCAGCAGGAAATTTTTTAGCAGTTGGGCAAAACCATGTGCACTGCAGGGGGGGGGGGGGGGGGGGGGGCAGATATAACATTTGCAGAGAGAGTTAGATTTGGGTGTGGTGTGTTCAATTTGCAATCTAAATTGCAGTGTAAAAATAAAGCAGCCAGTATTTACCCTGCACAGAAACAAAATAACCCACCCAAATCTAACTCTCTCTGCACATGTTACATCTGCCCCCCCTGCAGTGCACATGGTTTTGCCCAACTGCTAAAGAATTTCCTGCTGCGATCAACTTGGAATTACCCCCCTTGTTCACTATAATAGACAAAATGCTGGCTGGCAAAAATGAAGCGACAGAGCAGTGGCACAAACACACAGCAGTTACTTTAAGAATATAGCACTATCTATAAAATATTGTGGCACAGTAGTAGCAGGCAGGATGACAGTTTAATAAACTATATGACCCTATAGAAAGAAAATGTTTAATAGATGATGCCCCAGCAGACGATGCAGTACAGGGAAATCATTGATTCAAAACATTGATTCATTGAATGTAATTGTTTCAAATTAATTAATTACTCTTTATTAATTGATTAATTTCAAAAATTTAATTTGACTTGCTCTGTTTTGCAGCAGTTAAGAGAAAATGCCATAAAAGAATATAATGGTAATAGCCAAAGATTCCTAGAGTTGATAAAGAAACCAAGAAAATGAATACTTGCACTGCAGAGCTGCAAACTGTAAATTAGCCTATATGACACTAACAAATATTAGGAGGCTGACCTGAGGGTCATACTGCCCCCTGCCCCCTCCTAATTGTGTTACACACCCCAGTAGTACATTTATGATGAGCCCCAATCTGAGTATGAGGGATAATAATGTATTTTTCCTCCTAAATCTAGTCAACAAGTGGTGCAAGACGGAATTGTCCTTGGGTCCTCCTGCTCACCCCTATGTTGTATATACATTTAAAAAGGACATACACAGTTTAACAAACTAAGCACTTCAGTGACAGAACTAGCCATTTTTTTTATGGCTGTAGTACTCGGTTTGTTTGGACCCTACAGAACATTTTTTTTTCTAAGGACTATCTCCCATGACTAATAAGATGTTGACGATGAGTGTGTTGGTGGTGAATATTGCTTGTGCTGGCTTAAACTGCTGGTAGCTGATACTAGGCTGCTTGTTATTATTTTACAAATTATTATTTTTGATAAATAACTTGCATGAACTCACTGTAAATGACGTAACAGGGAGGAGCTGCCTAGATGATTATTGTCCCTACGTCAACTAACGTTGGCCTCACAAGTGGTACAGATAGCTTCACAAAAGTTATCAGGATTTGGGAAAAAATAATTCCACACACTAGAGGCGGCTTTTTTGTTCTTATGCCCAGGCAGGACAATGGCCTTCTTTTTATTATAGGAAAGAACTGCTGCTGCTGGTGACTGATTTACATCTTTGAGACAAACTACAGCCTCATCATCAACATTCTCATTAGCATCAGAAGTACAAATTTCCCCCTTATCCTGTTGCACTTCCACACTAGCATCCTCAATTTCTATGGCACCATCTTTACTTGTACTGTTCATCACCACATTTACTAAAGAGAGTGCAGA
Organism: Pseudophryne corroboree; assembly: GCF_028390025.1. Classification (NCBI taxonomy): domain Eukaryota; kingdom Metazoa; phylum Chordata; class Amphibia; order Anura; family Myobatrachidae; genus Pseudophryne; species Pseudophryne corroboree. Next base: position 528,608,172 of record NC_086446.1, on the reverse strand, counting down.
AATAGTGGAAGAAGGCTTCTCTATTAGTACAGTGTCAGAAATGTCAGACTCACATATGGGACTGGATTTAATGCCACCCGCATTCGGCAGCCATGCGGGATACCAACCAAAATCAGATTTGTTTTTTAAAAGGACAATCGCTTACAAGGCATTTTTTTGCCTTTTAAGTGATTGCCCCTTTAAAACAACATCAGAGTTTGGCCGGCATCCTGCATGGCCGCCGAATTCGGGCAGCATTACATCCGGCCCATAGGCTCTGCTCAGGGATTTGTGAGCACACAGTTTGTTCTTAAGCCTTAGTGCTCATCTATTATTTTGGGAACTGATCTGTCTGTTTTAAAGGTGATACCTCTACTAGACTCAGGGTGAGAATATGTTGCATTATCATCATATGAGGTTATGGAAGAAAATGCCTGAATACGTTCCGCCCCAGCTTCCACAATAGGCATTTTAGAGCTTGAAATAGCAGTAGTACTAGCAGGACCACCACTCATAAAAAAGGCCATGACCTTTCCTTGCCACTGCGTAAGGTGTACAGCATGTTGGCAAGTTTATGTTTTTTGTCAGTAATTGTTCTCTTTATTATTAGAGGTGATGTTTTCTTTAACATTTTGAAATATTTATATTTCAGGTGTCCTTTCTTAAGCTTTGTGTCCCATGGTCCACCTTTAGTAGATGTTGAAGTACTATCATGACTGGCAGCAGCCACAGCACTATTACTGGGTTGCTGCTCCTGCTCTTCTATCAACTGAACCATATCCATATTTTTCTTTACTTTACACACTTTTGCGACTCACTGCACCTTTGGTAATGTTGGCACACTGGCAGCTAATGAATGTTATTATTTTACATCACAATACCTGGACAACACACACAGACACGGTGCTAACCGCTCAGCAAAGGGCTGCAGTACAGAGAGGAGCCAGGAAGGAGAGGTGCTCCCCCTGCTCTGTATCCCTGTACTGAGCTGATGTCCCTGCTGTGCTGCCCTGTCCCCCCTGCTGCTGCTGCAACTATCACACTCCATGACAGACAGCGGCGCCGACAGCTACAAGCCTCCTCTCCCCTCCCTTCCCCTGTCACAGACTCACAGTGCAATGTGCGGACCTAAAAGGGGATGGGGCTACATGGTAATAAGGGGCGGAGCTACACGGGACCAGGCTGCAGACTGCAACACAGAGGATAAACTGCCAGACTTCCTTATGTAAGTGGCTGGAAAACAAGTGAGTGAAAGTGTGTGTGTGTACAGTATCTGTGTATACAGTATGTGTGTGTGTCTGTGTATACAGTATCTGTGTATATGTATGTGTGATTGTGTATGTGTGTAATGTATGTACAGTGTGTGTGTGTGTGTGTGTACAGTATCTCTATATACAGTATGTATGTGTGTGTGTGTGTGTGTGTGTGTGTGTATACAGTATCTGTGTATATGTATGTGTGACTGTGTATGTGTGTAATGTATTGACCATGTGTGTGTGTGTGACTGTGCAGCATAATGTGTGTAAGCGTCACTGGTACAGGAGGCGTTACGTGTGTAAGCGTCAGTGGTACAGGGGGTGTTACATGTGTTTGCCTCGCTCGTACAGGAGGTGTTACATGTGTAAGCGTCACTGGTACAGAGTGCGTTACTTGTGCAAGTGTCACTACTACAGGGTGCATTACTTGTGCAAATGTCACTACTACAGGGGGTGTTGCATGTGCAAGTGTCACTGCTACAGGCTGCGTTACATGTGCAAGTGCCACTGCTACAGGGTGCGATACTCGTGCAAGTTTCATCAGGGGTATAAGTTCAAACCAGACGCCCAGAGGCGAATTAGACAATGGTGTGCCCCCAATATGCAGCCACATATGCGCACACAGACAGCCACATATACACACAAATATCCCTATACGCGCGCACACACACAACCCCATATACACACACACAGCCCCATACACATACACATGCACACAGCCCCATACAGGAGCACACACACAGCCCCATATACACACTGTACACACACAGCCCCATATACACACTGTACACACAACGCCCCATATACATACACAGCCCCACATATATATATATATATATATATCCCTGGACTCATATATATATACTAGGAGCTTCATCGCGCCCTACGGGCGCTCTTCACACCATCGCAAGGGGCTACGCCCCCTTAACCCTTGCATGCCTTTCTGGGGTTCAATATTTGTGTTATATGGAGTATCACCTGCATTCCTTTGTTAGTGGTTAAATATTGCACAATGAAAGGGTGTGCGATGGTGAAGGAGGAGCAGCCCCTTGCGACGGCGTGAACAGCACCTGCAGGCCACAATGTACAGAATGTAGCGGGTGCGGGGGGTACTGCGGATGGTGTCTGTAGATGCTGCGGATGGAGGGGGGGCGGAAGTGGGGGTGGGGCCCGGATGGGGAAGGGTTGGGAGGTGCTGCGGGTGGGGGAGGGGCAGAGGAGTGGGGGATGCAGATAGGGGAGGGGTCCGGAGGCACTGCAGGTGGGGGAGGGGCAGGGGTGCCATGGGTGGGGGAGGGGCAGGTGTGGGGATGTTGCAGATGGGTGAAGGGTTCCGGAGGTGCTGTGGGATGGGAAGGGGCGGGAGTGCCGCTGGTGGGTTAGGGGTCCGCAGGCGCCATGGGTAGGGGAGGGGCAGGTACGGGTGTTGCGGCGGATGGGGAAGGAGGTCCGGAGGTGCTGCAGGTGGTGGAGGGGCAGGTGCGGGGGTGCCATTGGTGGGGGAGGGGTGGGTGAGGGGGGGACCGCGGATGGAGGAGGGTGTCTGCAGATGCTGCGGGTGGAGGGGGGCAGGTGTGGGGGAGACATATAAGGGGGGTGAATGGTGGAGGGGGCCTGGAGATTGCTGGGGGTGGTGAAGGGGCGGAGGAGTGGGAGCCGCGGGTGGTGTAGGGGGTCTGGAGGCACAGCATGTGGGGGAGGGGTGGAGTGCCGCATGTGGTGGAGGGGAAGGTGCGGAGGTGTGGTGCATTGGGGAGAGGTCTGGAGGTGCTGCGGGTACTGTACCTGCCAAAAAGGTAGTTGGAGGGTATGCAGTAACAGGGCCAGGACAGGGGTGACAGGGTCAGAACAGGGTTGACTGGGCCAGGACAGGGGTGACAGGGTCAGAACAGGGGTGACGGGGCCAGGACAGGGGTGACGGGGCCAGGACACGGGCGACAGGGCCAGGACAGAAATGACAGGGACAGGATAGGGGTGACAGGGTCAGTGTAGGGGCGCAAGGGACCAGGACAGGGGTGACAGGGCCAGTATAGGGTTGACAGGGCAAGCACAGGGGTGACAGGGCCAGGATAGGGGTAGCAGGGCCAGCATAAGGGTGACAGGGCCAGGATAAGGGTGAAAGGGCCAGGATAAGGGTGAAAGGGCCAGGATAAGGGTGGCAGGTCAAGGCCAGGGGTGACAGGGACATGACAGAACACAGGGCACGGGAGGGATTGGTATTAGGGACAGAACAGTGGTGACAGACAGATGTGTCTTACCGGAGTCACTGCTGCTGGCTGCTGCTGTTCCACTCCAACCTGTTGGGATCTGCTGCTGGTGGAGACTTGGCATGGCTGACTCTCTTAGGCTGTAGTCCTGCTTCCTCTGCCCGTCCGCATCACTCCCCCCCTCCTCAGTCACACACCGCAGACCTCGCGCAGCTGCCGGACACTGTGGTAAGGTGAGACTGGGAGTGACTGGTTAGCCCCCAGGAGATGCTGCGGCTGGAGGGAGGAGGGGGTCATAGCATGCACGTGGCGCGGACCTCACGGCTGCTGGGCACTGTGGTAAGGGGAGACTGGGAGTGACTGGTTAGCTCCCAGGAGACGCTGCTGCTGGAGGGAGGAGGGGGTCAGAGCCTGCAAGCAGCGCGGACTTCTGCAGCGCTACCCGCCGGCTAAAGTGTGTGAAGGAGTTGGGCGCACCTCACTGTGGGTGGCAGCGCTGCAGCTAGCGGTGGGGTTGCCGGGGCTGGAGATAACAGAGGCAGTACGGAAAGTGCACAGCGGCTGGTGACCCACAAAACTACAGCTAAGAAGCGTGGAGTGTGCCAGAAAGTGACGCTCCTCCCCACCAGAGAGACCCTGCTGAGTATGCTGATGTGGGGGTCAAGTATGGCATACCCCCTCACACACCCCCATACCTCCCAAATGTCCCAATTTTCGCGGGACAGTCCCATTTTTTGTGGTCTGTCCCGCTGTCCTACCCGCGGGTCGCAGTGTCCTGCGGTGGGGGGGGGGGGCAGTTGGAAAGCTCCTGTACTCGCTGTTCTGCTTAGCAGAGCAGCGGTGAATAGTGGAGACAGAGGGAGAGGGGGCATCAGGGGGTACGGATTAAGGGGGGGGGCAGGCGGTACGTACCTTTGGCCCCACAGTTTTAGGGGTCCTCCCGGCTCGAGTAGCTCTGTCCCAGCTCAGAAGCTCCCCCAGCAACAACGGCAGCATTGTGCTACAGTCAGCACACGCTGCTGCGTGTTGGCAGGTCTGTGGTGTTGGAGGGAGGCAGCAGTCTCCCTGCTTTCTTCTGCCTGTGCGGGTGTGTAGGGGGAGCGACCACCTCCTCTGGATTTAGCCCTAGCTGAGGGGCCAAAATTCCATAAAAAAAAATAATAAAAAAATAAAAAAGAATTTGCATAAGGGGGCGTGGCTTCGCGGTGCGCAATTAGGCCACGCCCCCAACCCCACAGCAGGCACAGCAATGAGATAGGGCTTCCCTGTCTCAAGTACCCGGTGCCCCCCGGACTCATAATCAGCCCCTGGGGGCATGCCAGCAGCTCACAGAGCGCTGGGCATGCCCCCTCACTGACGAAAACGGGGACCCTCCCGTGACGCCACGCCCCCTTTTCGGTGTGTGTGTGTGTGTGTGTGTGTGTGTGTGTGTGTGTGTGTGTTTTTTTCCCCCTCCTTCTGCCTGAAGAAAGCTTATGAAGAAAGCTGGGAGGTATGCACCCCTGCCTGTGCCATGTCCATACTATCTGCTTCTGCAGCTGCTCCTAGTGTCCTATAGATTTGGCCAGATCTGTGACTCATTTGACTAACTCCGCCCACTGTTGTGACTCCGCCCAGCGTTAGCAAATGAATCACAAAATCACAGATCTGGGCTATTATATAGGAGATATATATATATATATATATATATATAGACATATATTTTATACATTTTTTTTAGAAAAAAATATCTTTACTATGTATGTGTGTGTGTATATATATATATATATATATATTAGTGATGTAAACTTGAAATTTTTCGGGTTTTGTGTTTTGGTTTTTGGTTCGGTTCCGCGGCCGTGTTTTGGGTTCGACCGCGTTTTGGCAAAACCTCACCGAATTTCTTTTGTCGGATTCGGGTGTGTTTTGGATTCGGGTGTTTTTTTCAAAAAACCCTAAAAAACAGCTTAAATCATAGAATTTGGGGGTCATTTTGATCCCAAAGTATTATTAACCTCAAAAACCATAATTTCCACTCATTTTCAGTCTATTCTGAATACCTCACACATCACAATATTATTTTTAGTCCTAAAATTTGCACCGAGGTCGCTGGATGACTAAGCTAAGCGACCCTAGTGGCCGACACAAACACCTGGCCCATCTAGGAGTGGCACTGCAGTGTCACGCAGGATGGCCCTTCCAAAAAACACTCCCCAAACAGCACATGACGCAAAGAAGAAAAAAAGAGGCGCAATGAGGTAGCTGTGTGAGTAAGCTAAGCGACCCTAGTGGCCGACACAAACACCTGGCCCATCTAGGAGTGGCACTGCAGTGTCACGCAGGATGGCCCTTCTAAAAAACACTCCCCAAACAGCACATGACGCAAAGAAGAAAAAAAGAGGCGCAATGAGGTAGCTGTGTGAGTAAGCTAAGCGACCCTAGTGGCCGACACAAACACCTGGCCCATCTAGGAGTGGCACTGCAGTGTCACGCAGGATGGCCCTTCCAAAAAACACTCCCCAAACAGCACATGACGCAAAGAAGAAAAAAAGAGGCGCAATGAGGTAGCTGTGTGAGTAAGCTAAGCGACCCTAGTGGCCGACACAAACACCTGGCCCATCTAGGAGTGGCACTGCAGTGTCACGCAGGATGGCCCTTCCAAAAAACACTCCCCAAACAGCACATGACGCAAAGAAGAAAAAAAGAGGCGTAATGAGGTAGCTGTGTGAGTAAGCAAAGCGACCCTAGTGGCCGACACAAACACCTGGCCCATCTAGAAGTGGCACTGCAGTGTCACGCAGGATGGCCCTTCCAAAAAACACTCCCCAAACAGCACATGACGCAAAGAAGAAAAAAAGAGGCGCAATGAGGTAGCTGTGTGAGTAAGATAAGCGACCCTAGTGGCCGACACAAACACCTGGCCCATCTAGGAGTGACACTGCAGTGTCACGCAGGATGGCCCTTCCAAAAAACACTCCCCAAACAGCACATGACGCAAATAAAAATGAAAGAAAAAAGAGGCGCAAGATGGAATTGTCCTTGGGCCCTCCCACCCACCCTTATGTTGTATAAACAGGACATGCACACTTTAACCAACCCATCATTTCAGTGACAGGGTCTGCCACACGACTGTGACTGAAATGACGGGTTGGTTTGGACCCCCACCGAAAAAGAAGCAATTAATCTCTCCTTGCACAAACTGGCTCTACAGAGGCAAGATGTCCACCTCATCATCATCCTCCGATATATCACCGTGTACATCCCGCTCCTCACAGATTATAAATTCGTCCCCACTGGAATCCACCATCTCAGCTCCCTGTGTACTTTGTGGAGGCAATTGCTGCTGGTCAATGTCTCCACGGAGGAATTGATTATAATTCATTTTAATGAACATCATCTTCTCCACATTTTCTGGAAGTAACCTCGTACGCAGATTGCTGACAAGGTGAGCGGCGGCACTAAACACTCTTTCGGAGTACACACTTGTGGGAGGGCAACTTAGGTAGAATAAAGCCAGTTTGTGCAAGGGCCTCCAAATTGCCTCTTTTTCCTGCCAGTATAAGTACGGACTGTCTGACGTGCCTACTTGGATGCGGTCACTCATATAATCCTCCACCATTCTTTCAATGGTGAGAGAATCATATGCAGTGACAGTAGACGACATGTCCGTAATCGTTGTCAGGTCCTTCAGTCCGGACCAGATGTCAGCATCAGCAGTCGCTCCAGACTGCCCTGCATCACCGCCAGCGGGTGGGCTCGGAATTCTGAGCCTTTTCCTCGCACCCCCAGTTGCGGGAGAATGTGAAGGAGGAGATGTTGACAGGTCGCGTTCCGCTTGACTTGACAATTTTCTCACCAGCAGGTCTTTGAACCCCAGCAGACTTGTGTCTGCCGGAAAGAGAGATCCAAGGTAGGTTTTAAATCTAGGATCGAGCACGGTGGCCAAAATGTAGTGCTCTGATTTCAACAGATTGACCACCCGTGAATCCTTGTTAAGCGAATTAAGGGCTCCATCCACAAGTCCCACATGCCTAGCGGAATCGCTCCCTTTTAGCTCCTCCTTCAATGCCTCCAGCTTCTTCTGCAAAAGCCTGATGAGGGTAATGACCTGACTCAGGCTGGCAGTGTCTGAACTGACTTCACGTGTGGCAAGTTCAAAAGGTTGCAGAACCTTGCACAACGTTGAAATCATTCTCCACTGCGCTTGAGACAGGTACATTCCACCTCCTATATCGTGCTCAATTGTATAGGCTTGAATGGCCTTTTGCTGCTCCTCCAACCTCTGAAGCATATAGAGGGTTGAATTCCACCTCGTTACCACTTCTTGCTTCAGATGATGGCAGGGCAGGTTCAGGCGTTTTTGGTGGTGCTCCAGTCTTCTGTACGTGGTGCCTGTACGCCGAAAGTGTCCCGCAATTCTTCTGGCCACCGACAGCATCTCTTGCACGCCCCTGTCGTTTTTTTTTAAATTCCGCACCACCAAATTCAAGGTATGTGCAAAACATGGGACGTGCTGGAATTTGCCCATATTTAATGCACACACAATATTGCTGGCGTTGTCCGATGCCACAAATCCACAGGAGAGTCCAATTGGGGTAAGCCATTCCGCGATGATCTTCCTCAGTTGCCGTAAGAGGTTTTCAGCTGTGTGCGTATTCTGGAAACCGGTGATACAAAGCGTAGCCTGCCTAGGAAAGAGTTGGCGTTTGCGAGATGCTGCTACTGGTGCCGCCGCTGCTGTTCTTGCGGCGGGAGTCCATACATCTACCCAGTGGGCTGTCACAGTCATATAGTCCTGACCCTGCCCTGCTCCACTTGTCCACATGTCCGTGGTTAAGTGGACATTTGGTACAACTGCATTTTTTAGGACACTGGTGAGTCTTTTTCTGACGTCCGTGTACATTCTCGGTATCGCCTGCCTAGAGAAGTGGAACCTAGATGGTATTTGGTAACGGGGGCACACTGCCTCAATAAATTGTCTAGTTCCCTGTGAACTAACGGCGGATACCGGACGCACGTCTAACACCAACATAGTTGTCAAGGCCTCAGTTATCCGCTTTGCAACAGGATGACTGCTGTGATATTTCATCTTCCTCGCAAAGGACTGTTGGACAGTCAATTGCTTGGTGGAAGTAGTAAAAGTGGGCTTACGACTTCCCCTCTGGGATGACCATCGACTCCCAGCAGCAACAACAGCAGCGCCAGCAGCAGTAGGCGTTACACGCAAGGATGCATCGGAGGAATCCCAGGCAGGAGAGGACTCGTCAGAATTGCCAGTGACATGGCATGCAGGACTATTGGCATTCCTGGGGAAGGAGGAAATTGACACTGAGGGAGTTGGTGGGGTGGTTTGCGTGAGCTTGGTTACAAGAGGAAGGGATTTACTGGTCAGTGGACTGCTTCCGCTGTCGCCCAAAGTTTTTGAACTTGTCACTGACTTATTATGAATGCGCTGCAGGTGACGTATAAGGGAGGATGTTCCGAGGTGGTTAACGTCCTTACCCCTACTTATTACAGCTTGACAAAGGCAACACATGGCTTGACAAATGTTGTCCGCATTTCTTGTGAAATACTTCCACACCGAAGAGCTGATTTTTTTTGTATTTTCACCAGGCATGTCAACGGTCCTATTCCTCCCACGGACAACAGGTGTCTCCCCGGGTGCCTGACTTAAACAAACCACCTCACCATCAGAATCCTCCTTGTCAATTTCCTCCCCAGCGCCAGCAACACCCATATCCTCCTCATCCTGGTGTACTTCAACACTGACATCTTCAATCTGACTATCAGGAACTGGACTGCGGGTGCTCCTTCCAGCACTTGCAGGGGGCGTGCAAATGGTGGAAGGCGCATGCTCTTCACGTCCAGTGTTGGGAAGGTCAGGCATCGCAACCGACACAATTGGACTCTCCTTGTGGATTTGGGATTTCGAAGAACGCACAGTTCTTTGCTGTGCTTTTGCCAGCTTGAGTCTTTTCAGTTTTCTAGCGAGAGGCTGAGTGCTTCCATCCTCATGTGAAGCTGAACCACTAGCCATGAACATAGGCCAGGGCCTCAGCCGTTCCTTGCCACTCCGTGTGGTAAATGGCATATTGGCAAGTTTACGCTTCTCCTCCGACAATTTTATTTTAGATTTTGGAGTCCTTTTTTTTACTGATATTTGGTGTTTTGGATTTTACATGCTCTGTACTATGACATTGGGCATCGGCCTTGGCAGACGACGTTGCTGGCATTTCATCGTCTCGGCCATGACTAGTGGCAGCAGCTTCAGCACGAGGTGGAAGTGGATCTTGATCTTTCCCTAATTTTGGAACCTCAACATTTTTGTTCTCCATATTTTAATAGGCACAACTAAAAGGCACCTCAGGTAAACAATGGAGATGGATGGATACTAGTATACTTATGGATGGACGAGCGACTGCCGACACAGAGGTAGCTACAGCCGTGGACTACCGTACTGTGTCTGCTGCTAATATAGACTGGATGATAATGAGATGAAATCAATATATATATATATATATAATATCACTAGTACTGCAGCCGGACAGGTATATATATTTATTATGTAATGACTGATGACGGACCTGCTGGACACTGTCAGCTCAGCAGCACCGCAGACTGCTACAGTAAGCTACTATAGTAGTATGTATAAAGAAGAAAGAAAAAAAAAAACACGGGTAGGTGGTATACAATTATGGATGGACGAGCGACTGCCGACACAGAGGTAGCTACAGCCGTGGACTACCGTACTGTGTCTGCTGCTAATATAGACTGGATGATAATGAGATGAAATCAATATATATATATAATATCACTAGTACTGCAGCCGGACAGGTATATATATTTATTATGTAATGACTGATGACGGACCTGCTGGACACTGTCAGCTCAGCAGCACCGCAGACTGCTACAGTAAGCTACTATAGTAGTATGTATAAAGAAGAAAGAAAAAAAAAAACCACGGGTAGGTGGTATACAATTATGGATGGATGAGCGACTGCCGAAACAGAGGTAGCTACAGCCGTGGACTACCGTACTGTGTCTGCTGCTAATATAGACTGGATGATAATGAGATGAAATCAATATATATTATATCACACTAGTACTGCAGCCGGACAGGTAGATATATTTATTATGTAATGACTGATGATGGACCTGCTGGACACTGTCAGCTCAGCAGCACCGCAGACTGCTACAGTAAGCTACTATAGTAGTATGTATAAAGAAGAAAAAAAAAAAAAAACACGGGTAGGTGGTATACAATTATGGATGGACGAGCGACTGCCGACACAGAGGTAGCTACAGCCGTGGACTACCGTACTGTGTCTGCTGCTAATATAGACTGGATGATAATGAGATGAAATCAATATATATATATATATATAATATCACTAGTACTGCAGCCGGACAGGTATATATATTTATTATGTAATGACTGATGACGGACCTGCTGGACACTGTCAGCTCAGCAGCACCGCAGACTGCTACAGTAAGCTACTATAGTAGTATGTATAAAGAAGAAGAAAAAAAAAAAAAAAACACGGGTAGGTGGTATACAATTATGGATGGACGAGCGACTGCCGACACAGAGGTAGCTACAGCCGTGGACTACCGTACTGTGTCTGCTGCTAATATAGACTGGATGATAATGAGATGAAATCAATATATATATATATAATATCACTAGTACTGCAGCCGGACAGGTATATATATTTATTATGTAATGACTGATGACGGACCTGCTGGACACAGTCAGCTCAGCAGCACCGCAGACTGCTACAGTTAGCTACTATAGTAGTATGTATAAAGAAGGGAAAAAAAAAAAAAAACCACGGGTAGGTGGTATACAATATTATATATATATTATATACAATTATATATATATATATATATATATTAAACTGGTGGTGACTGGTGGTCAGGTCACTGGTCACACTATCAGCAACTTGCAAGTAGTACTCCTAAGCAGACAATCACAATATATATTATACTGGTGGTCAGTGTGGTCACAATGGCAGTGTGGCACTCTGGCAGCAAAAGTGTGCACTGTACGTTATATGTACTCCTGAGTCCTGCTCTCAGACTCTAACTGCTCCCCACTGTCAGTGTCTCCCCCACAAGTCAGATAATATACAGTCACACTATCTATCACTTCAGCAAGTAACTAGTACTCCTCCTAATGCTCCCCAAAATTACTACTGTGTCTCTCTCTACTGTCTCACTCTCTTCTCTATAAACGGAGAGGACGCCAGCCACGTCCTCTCCCTATGAATCTCAATGCACGTGTGAAAATGGCGGCGACGCGCGGCTCCTTATATAGAATCCGAGTCTCGCGATAGAATCCGAGCCTCGCGAGAATCTGACAGCGGGATGATGACGTTCGGGCGCGCTCGGGTTAACCGAGCAAGGCGGGAAGATCCGAGTCGCTCGGCCCCGTGTAAAAAAACATGAAGTTCGGGCGGGTTCGGATTCCGAGGAACCGAACCCGCTCATCCCTAATATATATATATATATATACATACACACACACACACACACACACTTAGATACCCAAACATTGCAATCTCTGCTGCCACTCCTCACCTGAAAGCTGCTGTCAAACAGACTCCAGGACAGAAGGGAGCAGACAGAGTGCAGACTGCAGGGTACTTCCCGCCCGGAATGAGCCACTAGTCTGGGGAGGAGAGCAGAGCTACATGGAGACGGGCTGCAGGACTATCAGGAGGCGGGGGCATTGTCTGACACTGATGGGCGGCAAACCCTGCCTCCTGCTCGCTGAGATTCTGGGGTGACACTGCGGCTGCACGGGATCACCGCTTGTGCACGGAGGCTGTACTTGGAGGTAACTGGAGGCAATGGAGACGGTCAGGCTGTGTGCCCCCTTCAGCGCTGGAGCCCGGCGGCTACTGATTCCATTGACTCCGGAACTTCTGCCACTGAGTGTCACTGGTACAGAGGGCATCTTTTATGAACATCACTGCTACAAGGAGCGTTACGTGTGTAAGCATCACTGCTACAAGGGGCATCTTGTATAGGCATCACTGCTACAAGGTGGGTTACGTGTGTAAGCGTCACTGCTACAGGGTGCATTACGTGTGTAAGCATCACTGTGAATTGTATTAGCGTCACTGGTACAGGGGGTGTTATGTGTGTAAGTGCCACTACTACAGGGGGCGTTATGTATAAGAGGCACTACCACAGGGGGCATTGTGTGTAAGCGGCACTACTACAGGGAGCATTATGTGTATAAGCGTCACTGCTACAGGGGACATCATTATGTGTGCTGTCCCTTTGTAAAGTATGGGAGGGCGCAAATTTATAGTTTGCAGGGGGGCGCCAAACACCCTAGCACCGGCCCTGAACTCACACGATGCAAGGGAAAGAGATGATGGCGTGGCTGAGAGATGCAGGGAGGAAATGAGGGTGTGGTTGAGAGATGACGCAGGGAAGGGATGATGGTGTGGCTGAGAGATGACGCAGGGAGATGATGGTGTGACTGAGAGACATATTGCTGTGAGTGCCAATAGGCAGTGATAGACACGCCCAATAGGCAGTATTAGACACACCCAATAGATGCTGCTATACACTCCCCTGCAGTGCACCCCATAATAAAATGTGCTGTGAATGCCTATGAACATAATTTGTATAGGAGCTCAAGCCACGGGCTGTAAAAGTCCAAAAGGGGTAGGCGACACCTGTACATCTGCCTCATTGAAAGGGACGTGCCTTCAGCCCACATGTAAGCATGCCACCGTCAGGCAGATGTGAATAGACATCGGATCCAGTGCTGGATACGCTGTGGGAAGCAGGCATATGCAGGGAAATGGCAGAGATGTGGGCATTAGCAGCAGTGGGACCCAGCGGAGATAGCTGGCATGGCAGCAGGCCTGGTTTTGACAGGATCCAGTCCCTGCCAGACATTCTACAGAGTTTGGTAGCAGTTTTAATTCCAAAAATGGTGCCTCAACATCTATTTTTAAATTAAGATGGCCACCACGAGCTAATCATGGCTCATAGCGTCATCACCCCACCCTCTCTGGCTGGCTTAAATAACCCAGCGCGAGGCAGTGCCTGGCAGTCTGCTAGCGGGTAAGGAGCAGGCAAGAGCTCCTGAAGAGAGAAGATGCATGGAAGTCCTAGTGGGAGGTGGCCATGCAGAAGAGCTTAAATGCAATTGCCCACTAGGGGAAGACACCAGAAGCTCTGGGGATGCAACGGCCATGCAAAAGAGCTTAAAGGCCGCCACCACCCAGGCTGAAGATGCAGAAGGAAGACACCAGAAGTCCTGGTGGGCGGAGGCCATGCAAAAAAAGTTTAAATCCACCTCCCCCAGGTGAAGATGCAGTATAATAAACTATTAAAACATTATGTCTTGTTTTTATTTTAATATTTTCTTTACAGGTGGACTACAGGTGCCAGTGGGCCCTTAATGTCTGGGCATACTGGCACTTGTGGTTCTCCAAGTGCTAGCATGCTGGGGTAGGCTTGCTAGGACCTCTGTGCTTCCTGTGAAGAACAATATTATCATACTCAATGCCATCAGGGGTACGGGGCATTGCACTGGTCTTTCAGCCCAGTGCTGGTTGTTGCTTGGAAGGGGTGACCCACATTTTATTTTTTGAGGTTCCCACTTTCTGAGGAATTACAGCCCCAGGCTGACTAGTTTGAGGGGTTAATGTGATGGCAGGGGGACCTCACACTGAGTGTCCCCCCTTTTTTGGCATTAATCCCCTGGCTGGTTCAGCCTGGTGCTGGATATTGTTAAGTAGGGGGAACCCTAAGCTGTTTTTGGGGGTGTTAATTAGTCAGTGCCTCCCCAGCCATTGACTTCACCGCACTTCAATGCTATCTACAGGTACCTCATCTTTGTCACCTTTTTCTGTCTGTCCCTCCCCTTTAGAAAGTAAGGGCCCTCTACCCTTATGTGGTTTTCCTTCCTTACTTAAAGTATCAGCTTCTCCATACTCCCTACAATGACACCTAACCCTTGGTTTTTGCAACCCTGATGCTTATTTCAGTGTTATGACCGCTGAGGCTGCAATGTTTATACAGATGGAGCTGTGCTATTCTGAGGAAGATCCATCGCAAACGTGCACTATCGGTGTGACTAGGTGATCCGTCCACCTAGTCATGCCGGGAGTGCACAGAGAGGTCTCTGTCCGGGCGCGGGTATGGAGACGCTCTCTATTCACGTGAATGGGGCTCATCTCCGTCATGAGTACGCGCGCCCGGCAGGACTGAGATGCACTAGGCGATAGGAGCGCTCCCTAGCCACAGACGGAGCCACGACTAGCGTGGCTCCATCTTTATACCGTGTACTGTACTTAGTCCCGCATTGTCTTGTACTGTAAGCCACTTTTTTAAAATTGTTTATTCATTTGTTTATATACTTTGTTAGGCACTGCGGAACCCTTGTGGTACCATATAAATAATGAATAATAATATAATAATACTAATAATGATAATGATGATAGTAATAAAGAGAATATGGTTTGTATCTGATGACCTCTCATAACTTCTTCATGACCATTTAATAAAATATAATTAATTTGTTGGTTCTGTATTACAGAACTGGCAGAGCCCCTAGAAAAACACTGGCTTGCAGTGGAAGGGGCACAATGGTGGAATCCATACCTCCCAACTGTCCCAATTTTTGTGGGACATCTATTCACAGGAGACAGAGGGACTGGGGGCATGCCAGCAGCTAATAGAGCACTGGGCATGCCCCTACAGTGAAGGGAATTGGTTTGCGATTGCAGCATTCACATAATGCCACACACCCTTTTGCAGACACCACTCCTTTTTTTTGGAAGCACGCCTTGGCAGCGCATTCATTTTCTATGGTACAAGATGTTGGAAGGTATGAAAATCTGTTACCTACAGTTGGTGTTATTGCAGCTTTAAGAAACCTGTCTACACACAAAAGAGTTTTGGAACTGATTTCCCCTGTTATCAAGCACATCCAAGATTCCCCACTCTAGTCCTGCCCAGTCAGGGAAATGTACCTTCTGTGTTTCATACTGTTACACAATTTAAAAATAAAACGCTTATTCTTCACACCTACTCAATATCTTTCTGATCATATCCATACTTACCCACTCTCCTGGAAGTTGCAGAAAATTCCTGATTTTTCAGGTAGTCTCCAGCAACCCCCGAAGAGTGTATGGATCTCCCGCAGCTTGCTGGCTTCCTAGGGAAGATATAGAGATAATACTGCAAATCTCGAGTCCATATGGAGGGGGCAGGGTAAAATGAAGTCAGTGGACCTGCAATTTTGCCACGATGGGGGAGGGATCTAATGACGTGGAGACCCCGGCTCCACCCCTGAAGTGGTGGCTGCAGCTTCACTCTAGGCTTCTCCCTCAGAGAAGTTGCTTAAAGTACATAAGCATGATTGTATCCTATGTTTTATGTTGTTTTTCTGTATGGATGTTAGTGTAGGAGAATGGCTGTTTTTGAAGGAAAGTAATTGTGGAAGTGGAAAAGAGAAATGTTCTAGGATTTGGTGACCAAAAGCACAGTAGGTGAATAGAATCAGGGGCCAAGAGATGTGAGGTGTGGCAACTGCAATTTAGGGGCCCAGGAGTGCAACAGAAGCATAACCACCCCACCACGGAAGTGCTTACTGATAATTTGCAGAGTCATATAACATGGTGAGCAGACAGTTTCTGTCAGATATGGAGAAATCATGCATAAAGTCACCATGGGTTTATATTAGTGATGAGCGGGTTCGGTTCCTCGGGATCCGAACCCCCCCGGACTTCACCCATTTTACACGGTTCCGAGGCAGACTCGAATCTTCCCGCCTTGCTCGGTTAACCCGAGCATGCCCGAACGTCATCATCCCGCTGTCGGATTCTCGCGAGATTCGTATTCTATATAAGGAGCCGCGTGTCACCGCCATTTTCACTTGTGCATTGGAGATTGAACGGAGAGGACGTGGCAGCGTTCTCTCCCTGAAAAGCTCCGTAATCTGTGCTCAGTGTGCTGCAAATATCTGTGCTCAGTGTACTTGCAAATATCTGTGCTCAGTGTGCTGAAAATATCTACGTTCTCTGCCTGAAAAACGCTCCATATCTGTGCTGCATTGTAGTATATAGTAGGAGGACAATGCAGAATTTTGCTGTGACCACCAGTATATATATAGCAGTACGGTACAGTAGTCCATTGCTCTACCTCTGTGTCGTCAAGTATACTATGCATCCATACCTGTGCTGCATTTTAGTTGTGCGCAGTATATAGTAGGACAGTGCAGGATTTTGCTGACCACCAGTATATATATAGCAGTACGGTACAGTAGTCCACTGCTCTACCTCTGTCGTCAAGTATACTATGCATCCATACCTGTGCTGCATTTTAGTTGTGCGCAGTATATAGTAGGAGGACAGTGCAGAATTTTGCTGACCACCAGTATATATATATATATAGCAGTACGGTATAGTAGTCCACTGCTCTACCTCTGTGTCGTCAAGTATACTATGCATCCATACCTGTGCGGCATTTTAGTTGTGCGCAGTATATAGTAGGAGGACAGTGCAGAATTTTGCTGACCACCAGTATATATATAGCAGTGTGGTACAGTAGTCCACTGCTCTACCTCTGTGTCATCAAGTATACTATGCATCCATACCTATGCTGCATTTTAGTTGTGCGCAGTATATAGTAGGAGGACAGTGCAGAATTTTGCTGACCACCAGTATATATATAGCAGTATGGTACAGTAGTCCACTGCTCTACCTCTGTGTCATCAAGTATACTATGCATCCATACCTGTGCTGCATTTTAGTTGTGCACAGTATACAGTAGGAGGACAGTGCAGAATTTTGCTGACCACCAGTATATATATAGCAGTACGGTACAGTAGTCCACTGCTCTACCTCTGTGTCATCAAGTATACTATGCATCCATACCTGTGCTGCATTTTAGTTGTGCGCAGTATATAGTAGGAGGACAGTGCAGAATTTTGCTGACCACCAGTATATATATAGCAGTATGGTATAGTAGTCCACTGCTCTACCTCTGTGTCATCAAGTATACTATGCATCCATACCTGTGCTGTATTTTAGTTGTGTGCAGTATATAGTAGGAGGACAGTGCAGAATTTTGCTGACCACCAGTATATATATAGCAGTACGGTACAGTAGTCCACTGCTCAACCTCTGTGTCATCAAGTATAATATGCATCCATACCTGTGCTGCATTTTAGTTGTGTGCAGTATATAGTAGGAGGACAGTGCAGAATTTTGCTGACCACCAGTATATATATAGCAGTACGGTACAGTAGTCCAATGCTCTACCTCTGTGTCATCAAGTATATTATGCATCTATACCTGTTCTGCATTTTAGTTGTGCAAAATATATAGTAGGAGGACAGTGCAGAATTTTGCTGACCACCAGTATATATATAGCAGTACGGTACAGTAGTCCACTGCTCTACCGCTGTGTCGTCAAGTATGCTATGCATCCATACCTGTGCTGCATTTTAGTTGAGCACAGTATATAGTAGGAGGACAGTGCAGAATTTTGCTGACCACCAGAATATATATAGCAGTACGGTACAGTAGTCCACTGCTCTACCTCTGTGTCATCAAGTATACTCTGCATCCAAACCTGTGCTGCATTTTAGTTGTGCGCAGTATATAGTAGGAGGACAGTGCAGAATTTTGCTGACCACCAGTATATATATAGAAGTATGGTACAGTAGTCCACTGCTCTACCTCTGTGTCAAGTATACTACAAAAGTTCAGTAAAATGACCCAAAAATCAAAATTAAAAGCGTCTGATGAGAAGCGTAAACTTGCCAATATGCCATTTACGACACGGAGTGGCAAGGAACGGCTGAGGCCCTGGCCTATGTTCATGGTTAGTGGTTCAGATTCACATGAGGATGGAAGCACTCATCCTCTCGCTAGAAAACTGCAGTGCTACTCCTAGATGGGCCAGGTGTTTGTGTCGGCCACTTGGGTCGCTTAGATTAGTCAGACAGGTACCTCATTGCACCTCTTTTTTTCTTTGCATCATGTGCTGTTTGGGGAGTATTTTTTAAATCTGCCATCCTGTCTGACACTGCAGTGCCACTCCTAGATGGGCCAGGTGTTTGTGTCGGCCACTTGGGTCGCTTTCAGCGACCTTGGTGAACCTCTTTTTTTCTTTGCATCATGTGCTGTTTGGGGACTATTTTTTTAATCTGCCATCCTGTCTGACACTGCAGTGCCACTCCTAGATGGGCCAGGTGTTTGTGTCGGCCACTTGGGTCGCTTAGCTTAGTCACACAGCGACCTTGGTGCGCCTCTTTTTTTCTTTGCATCATGTGCTGTTTGGGTACAATTTTTTTGAAGTGCCATCCTGCCTGACACTGCAGTGCCACTCCTAGATGGGCCAAGTGTTTGTGTCGGCCACTAGGGTCGCTCAGCTTAGCCATCCAGCGACCTCGGTGCAAATTTTAGGACTAAAAATAATATTGTGAGGTGTGAGGTGTTCAGAATATACTGGAAATGAGTGGAAATTATGGTTATTGAGGTTAATAATACTATGGGATCAAAATGACCCCCAAATACTATGATTTAAGCTGTTTTTGAGGGTTTTTTGTAAAAAAAAACACCCGAATCCGACAAAAAAATTTCAGGGAGGTTTTGCCAAAACGCGTCTGAATCCAAAACACGGCCGCGGAACCGAATCCAAAACCAAAACACAAAACCCGAAAAATTTCCGGTGCACATCACTAGTTTATATCCTGCTCAATGCTGCAATTTGTCCGCTAAATGGGCATGACCATGCGCCAAGGTAGGTGTACCCAGTGAACAGAGAGATGTGGCAAAAATATGTTCAACTAGATGAAGGAGTTAACTAGCGATAGACCTCAAAAAAGCCAGAGAAAAGGGTTGTCCTGATTAATAATAGACCCCACAGAGTGAAATTAATAAAACATTATGTGTTTATAGATATGCCAATCCAGCTTTTAACTTGAGGATGATACAAATTGAACTACTGAAAAGAATCTAACTACTCAGACTGAGCATTCTTCCCTGACATTTTATTTGCTGAGTGATTAACAGGAAGGGGATGGTTGGGGGATTTAACATGGGAGTGGTGTCTCAAAAATATAGTCATGTCATGGCCATTTTTGAGACGTGTATCTACATTCAGCAGCAATCATCTACATAGAAAAACATAGCGTCAGCGTCACTACTGCCACTGCTACTGTAGTAGGCTGCCCCCGGCTGCTTAAGAGATTCTATTAGCGGGAGTGTGCTGACGCATACTCCCGCTGTTATAAGCTATGCTGCAACTATGCCAGGGTAAGGGGATACATCTGTATGTGTACGCAGTTTCTCAGCACTTTGCGATGACTCTGGTGGAAGTCTATATCCTTTTCTGGGCAGCAGCTTCACTTGTGATGTTTAGCTATTCCGTAGGCATTAGCGTACAAACATGAATTAGGCCCGTAGTGTACTCGTTTTAGTGTAAAGGGCCCCATACACTAGGACGATAATGCTCGATTTAATCCGCTTCCGAGCATTCGGCCCGATATATAAGATGAAATCGATCATTTTGGAGGTGTTTCCGATCCGATGGGCGTTCCCGTGAGCATTGGATCGGATCCTCCATATTGAATGTGCTGCACATTCAATCACGTCTGACCCCACAGGCATGGCTGGGATCGCCCAGGATCGCCCAAGATACATTGTATGCAAAAGGACAGCATACAATGTATCTTGGGCGATCCTGCCCCCTGGGAGGCTGCCAGGGTGATCGCCTGCGACATGTCAGACGGACATGCCGCGTAAGTGTATGGGGCCCTATAAAGACCCTTATACAGAATATAAGTATGCAGTGCTGCACTCCACAATGCTGTCATGATGTCACATGCTTAGGGGGCAGGGACAGCACAGGGTGCTCCGGAGCCTTGTTACAACACTGCTTATATAACATGTCAGTCTTTCATAAAAAAATATATGACTGGAAAATGCAGACGTATATACATTACAGTGGATATCAGTCTGATAATATACATGGGTTAGCAGATGAAAAAGGTGCGTGCAATGTTTCCTTTCCCATGTAAGAAATATACCAGACAAGATAATTTGTTAGCGAACAAAATATGTGTCTTCTTTTACAGCAAATTAAGCAGCACATTAAGCAGTCTTTAGTTTAACAATGCAATGCCATTGCCAACACAATACAAGAACATTTTTATGCTCACTGCATCTTAATTGTGCCTTTACTTCATTGATAATTGATTGCTTAACACTTTATTTATTGTTTCCATTGCTTGGCAGAAAATAATGAATTGTCCTTTTTTGTTTGTGTTGCTGTGTTCATTAATTCACAGCTGGGAGGCCACAGAGACTGAGGTCCAGCAAATGAGACAGAAAAACCTTCCTGCTTCCTTCCCGCTGTATTTCTGTAAGAGACACTGCTTTATGTGGATGGACTCACACGCAAGTCCCTGCATGCAAGATACCATTTACAATACAAATAACTTATTCCAGTTTTATAATTGATACTAAGGGGTATTTTAGTATTGTAGTTACCATACAGATGAATGGTTCGGGTTGCTGAAAACTGAACACACACAAACTTTGGAGTTCCAAGTCACACTGAGTCCCGGCTTGGGTAACTGCGAGGTTCTGAGTTGAAGAGATTCCTGGCATGGGTCATCCTTCCAAGTTCGGCTCTCAGTTCTAAGAACCAAATGTTGCATGTTTTTGATTTCATGTAAGTCCCTTTCTCATGATTTCAGGTGCATTTCATTTTTCACACTGGAAATGACTGGAAATAAATGTTATTGATGTTAATACTGTAGGAACAAAAACAGGTCCACACTACATGCTTTTAGCTGTTTTTATAAATTTTGTAAGAAACCCAGAACCAAAATCATAACCAAAACACTATGATGATTTAGAACCAAAACCATAACACATCTCTAAATGTAACATTACATATATAATATAGGTGGATCCATAAACACCCTTTTTCCAGAGGCAATTTCACAGACACATGGCAGACAAGGCAAATAGACACATTTGTGAATATAAAGGCGGTGCGATTGCACTGTTCATGCGTGAAGGTACGTTTGCAATTGCGTTTGCAATGAGAATTCCAGTGCAAAGTGATTGACAGGAAGTGACAGTTTGGGGGTGGTAACGTGGATTTAACGAGGAGTGGTTGTAAAAACTCAGGTGTGGCATGGCCGTTTATGGGGTGTGCATGTGATATCAGCTGCGAGGTCCTGTGTACAAAAACATGGCGCCTGTGTGAATATTGCTGCATCTAGTCTGTGTAGCCATAGACCCACTCGAGCAGTCAATGTTTAACGCTATTGAGTATAGGTTGCGTATGTGTACGCAAATTTCGAATGAGCTGAGTTCACTCCGGTTGGTGTCTATTTTAGTTTGTGGACAGCAGCTTCTCTTGCTAACATTAGCAGTTGTGCAGCTTAGAAAATCACAATTGCATTTAGTGATGATTTGCCATTTTGTAACGACAAATCTTCTACATTGTGTGGTGTGTATGCCTAATCTGTGTGCAGGGCTGACAGAAGATATCGCTAGCAAGATAGCAACTGCAGTGTACATGAAATGATATGTCATTCCGTCCTTCATATGTGTACGGCCAATCTCTACTGGTCCGGGCCAAAAGGAATACAGCCCGACCATCGCGACAATTGGTCGCTGCTCTAGTGAATACCCGGCCTAAATATTGTTTCTGAAGTGCTGCATAATTTGTAAGCACAATATAAAAACTGTTAGTAAATAAATAAAAAAATAAAATAAGTATTTAAAACCCCAATTGAACTGTATGCTCCTTACAAAGACACAATTTTAACAGACACCACTCACATAAGAATAATCAGAGAAGTGAAAAGATACATTTCAAAAATGATTTTCTGTTTTCATTTAAAAAAAAATACAATCTAAATAAATCTTCAATAATTATGTAAGATCAGAAAGTGCTGTGCTGTGATGAAATCAGTTTTACTGTTTAGTTGTTTTTTGTAAAGATATTTGGGCTATGCAGACTTGGGTTATGTTAATAAAAAAGTAATATATAATCTTTGGTGAAATGTTAAATTATTAAGAAGAAAAAGTGTCAACCGTAAAGAACATTCACTTTTATGGATCAGGGGTTAGTCAGCAGATTTGATACCTAGTTTGGCAAAACAAATCTTAATTATTCTATTTTGATCCAATAATGAAGATGCTGAAACAATGCGTAGTGTTCAGTGTGGACCCAAAGTATTCAAACTTTTCATAAACATAGAAGAGGATGAATGAATGCAGAAGCAAGCACTTTGTCTCCAATTGTATAGTGCTGTCCTTTTTAGCTCGCTAAATGAATAATTTGTTTCTAAAGCGGTCACTGTGCCTTTTAATGCAAAAATATATATATAGATATATTTCCCTCCCCTCCCTTTGGACACTTCCTGCATAAGAAAGCTGCAGGTGGTGGGATCCGATTGCGATCATTGTTTGCAGAATAAAGACATGCAGGGTTATACAATTTGTGCGCTCAGCAACATGGACCAAAAAAATGGCCTTTATGGGACAATAAATTATCCTGGCCGTCCTGATCTGGAGCTCCATGAATTGATACATCCGGTTACCCAGACACCGGCTATTATTCCCCGTTTCTCATTGAACTTGGGGTGAAATGAATTAACCTGTTCTTTATGAGCAGGAGAGCAGGCACAGTTAAATACTGCAGAATGGGTGCAGGTGTGGATCAGTGCACAATCACGCAGTGTGAACCCATACATGTCTGAACGGCTGGGAGTGAGTGCCCCTCCATGGGAGGCAATCACTGCTTTGTACAACTGTCTCTAATATCAATGTCTGTAGTGCAGCAAAGAAAGTACAGACTTCCAAAAATGCTATCACAAGAACTTGCCTGAAACACCAAAGATCAAGACTACAATTAACACAAATGTATAATAAATGGGAAGGGAAATATGCATCTTATTTGTATTACAACCAGATGATAAGATCTTTCTGGGTTAAGCGAGGGTGGTAACGTTGCTTCTACTTTCCACTATAGGAAATAAGTATAATGTATGTAACATGTACAGTAGTTGTCAATGGATTATCAGGGACAAAAGTAAAAAAATACGTCCATGGACAGTTTTCTGAATGCCAGTTTTCTTGGTTTACTGTAAGTAAAATGGTTTTCTGTCCACTCTTAGAGCCCTTAGTGTGCATTTATGTTGAAGCAAAGCATACCAACTAATTGAGGAACCAACTAGGTACAATGCAATCTTAGACCTGGTATTAACAAACAATGGGGATTTGGTATCAGGTATTATAGTAGGGGAACCCATAGGAAACAGCGACCACAATATGGTCACATTCAATATCAGTTTCCATAAACAGCCCTATACTGGCTCAACTAGGACTCTAAACTTTAGCAAAGCAAATTTTGATAAGATGAGGGTATTTTTCAGGGATATTGAATGGGAAGGTTTGTTTTTAGGAAAAAATACTACAGAGAAATGGGAGGTACTAAAATTCCTGCTAGCTAAAAATACACTCAAATTTATTCCTATGAGCAGCAAAAAAAGGAATAAAAATCATAAACCGATGTGGCTTAACAAAAAGATTAAGGAATTTATGGGCAAGAAAAGGCGAGCATTTAAAAAATACAAATCTGACGGGGAAGCAGAGTAATTTCAGCACTATAAGGAATGTAACAAAATTTGCAAAAAGGAAATAAGAGCGGCTAAAGTAGATACTGAAAAACTAGTAGCAAAGGAAAGCAAAGCGAATCCCCAAAAATTATTTAAATACATTAATAGCAAGAGATTAAAGAAGGAGAGTATAGGCCCTTTAAAAGACAAGTTGGGAGTCTTAAGCAAAAATGATAATGACATAGCGGACACACTAAATGAGTTTTTTTCAACAGTATTCACTAGAGAGGACCCAATTCAGGGACTGACACACAATCTCAATAATGAGAATATCCCACTGATAGGTACTTATTTAAGCGAGGAAGTAGTCTGTGACCGATTAAAACATTTAAACATAAATAAATCACCAGGGCCCGATGGTATTCACCCAAGGGTTCTAATGGAGCTTCACTCTGAACTGGCAAAACCGCTATCTTTGATCTTTAAGGATTCAGTTATATCAGGTATGGTTCCCAAAGACTGGCGTATAGCGGAAGTAGTGCCTATATTCAAAAAGGGAAGTAAAGCTGAACCAGGTAATTATAGACCAGTTAGTCTTACATCTATAGTGGGGAAAGTATTGGAAGGTATTCTAAGAGATAGTATTCAGAAGTTCCTTGAAGTCAATAAGGTCATTAAAAGGAATCAACATGGGTTTATGAAGGACAGATCCTGTCAAACCAACTTACTTGGCTTTTATGAAACAGTAAGCGCAAACCTAGATCAGGGATGTAATCTTTTTAGACTTTGCCAAAGCGTTCGATACTGTACCACACATGAGACTTATCTACAAGCTACAAGAATCAGGGCTAGGAAGCACAATATGCACTTGGGTCAAAAACTGGTTAGATAATAGGGAGCAGCGCGTTGTGGTTAATGGATCTTTTTCAACTTGGACTGAAGTGCTAAGTGGTGTGCCGCAAGGCTCAGTATTAGGACCGCTATTGTTCAATATTTTCATTAACGACCTAACAGAAGGTCTAGAGAGCATGGTGTCAATTTTTGCAGAGGATACCAAATTGTGTAAGGCTATAAATACAGAGGAGGATGCCGAGTCTCTTCAGAACGACTTAGTTAAATTAGAAGCATGGGCAGCCAAATAGAGTATGCGCTTCAACACAGACAAGTGTAAGGTAATGCACTGTGGTAACAAGAACATAAATTACACCTACCTACTAAATGGGGTACAATTAGGGGATTCTGTACTGGAAAAGGACTTAGGTGTCCTCATAGATAGCAAACTAAGCAGTAGTACCCAAAGTAGGACTGTAGCAAAGAAGGCTAATAGGATATTAGCATGCATAAAACGGGGTATTGATGCTAGGGACGAGTGTATTATACTACCGTTATATAAATCACTAGTGAGGCCACACCTTGAATACTGTGTACAATTCTGGGCACCGTACTACAAAAAGGATATCCTGGAGCTAGAAAAGGTTCAGAGGAGGGCGACCAAACTAATTAAGGGCATGGAGACGATGGAATACAAGGAAAGGCTTGAAAGACTAGGCATGTTTACATTGGAAAAGCGGAGACTAAGAGGGGATATGATCAACATCTACAAATATATAAGGGGACAATACACAGAGCTTGCTCGGGACCTGTTTTTGGTAAGATCAACACAGAGGACTCGTGGACACTCGCTCAGGTTAGAGGAGAGGAGATTCCGCACAATACGGCGTAAAGGCTTTTTCACGGTAAGGACAATACGTGTTTGGAATTCCCTGCCTGAGGGAGTTGTAATGGCGGAATCTGTCAACACCTTTAAGAATGGGTTAGATAAATTCCTAATGGATAAGGATATCCAGGGGTATGGTGCATAGTCATGCATTATAGTTACTATAAATAGGGATAAAATGCAACGGCTGACAGCAGCATCAGTCAGAAATTTTATTCAAATCATCATGCATAGGAGACCACAAATAGGTTGAACTCGATGGACAATTGTCTTTTTTCAACCTCAGATACTATGTTACCATACATTTTGGGTTTACAACAGCACAGGTTTTTTTTAGATCTCCACAAACTTTGTAGAACCGCTGACTATTTTATCCCCTGCTGTGTAGTCAGATTTAGTCTAAAATAATATGGCAAATGGGAAAGATGGGATTATAGAGGGCCTATGAAATGTGCTGCATAGATTTAAACTGTAAGATACAGCATGCACAGAAGTACAGGCATCATTTGATTCTCACAGGCTTTACTGATATTCGAGCGTTAAATATTAGGTCTTGGAACCAACGACCATGTCCTGTATTCAGCGCATAGTGTTCATACTAAAAGCCGTATGAGCAATGTGGGCATGTGAGGAGATAATGATGGATAGTTATACTTTGTGATGCAGTGTCTTTTCTATAGTAAATGATAAGAGTTATTGCTGATGGTGTTTGTAAAGTAGTCACTGACTAATACCCCTTTCAGTCTGCATATGGCGGGAGCTCCCAGGGTGCGACCCGCCTCAGTCACCCCTCTGCACTCAACCCGACATATTACCGGGTCGGTGACGTCGCCCGTGCTGTGGCAGGGGCTGCACTTGGAGATGACATGATCTCCAAGCGCCGCCCGTACACAGAGGGTGAACAGGAAATGGATCGCATCGACCCGGCTCCCGTTCACACCGCACAGCAAGCTGCGTTGAACATGAGTTCAACCCTGCTCGCTGCCAGAGTTGGAATACCGGGTCGCTCGACCTGGTATTTCAACACTGGCACCTTTCAGACTGCACCTGAACACGGGTTATGCGCGCTCACGTGCCCATAGCCGATATTCATAGGTGGCAGTCTGAAAGGGGAATAATACTACACATCAGTGTAGAACTGGGGCATGAAGGGCCTACTGAAGAATGCAGTGGTAGGGGTCTGTGTTTATGGGTGTTGCCAATATCCGGAGGGGTGTGGCCAGCCACTGCATTGGTTTGCCTAACCAGTAAGGAGAGCATATGCTGGGCCCCTTGATAAATATATTTAGTAAATATTGCTAGTGCATGCATAATAATGTACCAGATTAATAATAGCAATGTACTGCAGAAAATACACCATAATCTTGTGCAGTGTAAGGTAACATAATTATAATGTATAATTCAAGTGCACAGTCTGGAACCTGATCCCTAGAGGAGTCAATGGGGCCTACTGGGGGATCCTGACTGGATTCCTAATGAGATGGGGGGAAGCGTGCTCAAGTGTGAATGATGACATTTTAACTAGAGATGAGCGCCTGAAATTTTTCGGGTTTTGTGTTTTGGTTTTGGGTTCGGTTCCGCGGCCGTGTTTTGGGTTCGAACGCGTTTTGGCAAAACCTCACCGAATTTTTTTTGTCGGATTCGGGTGTGTTTTGGATTCGGGTGTTTTTTTCAAAAAACACTAAAAAACAGCTTAAATCATAGAATTTGGGGGTCATTTTGATCCCAAAGTATTATTAACCTCAAAAACCATAATTTACACTCATTTTCAGTCTATTCTGAATACCTCACACCTCACAATATTATTTTTAGTCCTAAAATTTGCACCGAGGTCGCTGTGTGAGTAAGATAAGCGACCCTAGTGGCCGACACAAACACCGGGCCCATCTAGGAGTGGCACTGCAGTGTCACGCAGGATGTCCCTTCCAAAAAACCCTCCCCAAACAGCACATGACGCAAAGAAAAAAAGAGGCGCAATGAGGTAGCTGTGTGAGTAAGATTAGCGACCCTAGTGGCCGACACAAACACCGGGCCCATCTAGGAGTGGCACTGCAGTGTCACGCAGGATGTCCCTTCCAAAAAACCCTCCCCAAACAGCACATGACGCAAAGAAAAAAAGAGGCGCAATGAGGTAGCTGACTGTGTGAGTAAGATTAGCGACCCTAGTGGCCGACACAAACACCGGGCCCATCTAGGAGTGGCACTGCAGTGTCACGCAGGATGTCCCTTCCAAAAAACCCTCCCCAATCAGCACATGATGCAAAGAAAAAGAAAAGAAAAAAGAGGTGCAAGATGGAATTGTCCTTGGGCCCTCCCACCCACCCTTATGTTGTATAAACAAAACAGGACATGCACACTTTAACCAACCCATCATTTCAGTGACAGGGTCTGCCACACGACTGTGACTGATATGACGGGTTGGTTTGGACCCCCCCCAAAAAAGAAGCAATTAATCTCTCCTTGCACAAACTGGCTCTACAGAGGCAAGATGTCCACCTCATCTTCACCCTCCGATATATCACCGTGTACATCCCCCTCCTCACAGATTATCAATTCGTCCCCACTGGAATCCACCTTCTCAGCTCCCTGTGTACTTTGTGGAGGCAATTGCTGTTGGTCAATGTCTCCGCGGAGGAATTGATTATAATTCATTTTAATGAACATCATCTTCTCCACATTTTCTGGATGTAACCTCGTACGCCGATTGCTGACAAGGTGAGCGGCGGCACTAAACACTCTTTCGGAGTACACACTTGTGGGAGGGCAACTTAGGTAGAATAAAGCCAGTTTGTGCAAGGGCCTCCAAATTGCCTCTTTTTCCTGCCAGTATAAGTACGGACTGTGTGACGTGCCTACTTGGATGCGGTCACTCATATAATCCTCCACCATTCTATCAATGTTGAGAGAATCATATGCAGTGACAGTAGACGACATGTCCGTAATCGTTGACCGGTCCTTCAGTCCGGACCAGATGTCAGCATCAGCAGTCGCTCCAGACTGCCCTGCATCACCGCCAGCGGGTGGGCTCGGAATTCTGAGCCTTTTCCTCGCACCCCCAGTTGCGGGAGAATGTGAAGGAGGAGATGTTGACAGGTCGCGTTCCGCTTGACTTGACAATTTTGTCACCAGCAGGTCTTTCAACCCCAGCAGACCTGTGTCTGCCGGAAAGAGAGATCCAAGGTAGGCTTTAAATCTAGGATCGAGCACGGTGGCCAAAATGTAGTGCTCTGATTTCAACAGATTGACCACCCGTGAATCCTTGTTAAGCGAATTAAGGGCTGCATCCACAAGTCCCACATGCCTAGCGGAATCGCTCCCTTTTAGCTCCTTCTTCAATGCCTCCAGCTTCTTCTGCAAAAGCCTGATGAGGGGAATGACCTGACTCAGGCTGGCAGTGTCTGAACTGACTTCACGTGTGGCAAGTTCAAAGGGCATCAGAACCTTGCACAACGTTGAAATCATTCTCCACTGCACTTGAGACAGGTGCATTCCACCTACTATATCGTGCTCAATTGTATAGGCTTGAATGGCCTTTTGCTGCTCCTCCAACCTCTGAAGCATATAGAGGGTTGAATTCCACCTCGTTACCACTTCTTGCTTCAGATGATGGCAGGGCAGGTTCAGTAGTTTTTGGTGGTGCTCCAGTCTTCTGTACGTGGTGCCTGTACGCCGAAAGTGTCCCGCAATTTTTCTGGCCACCGACAGCATCTCTTGCACGCCCCTGTCGTTTTTTAAAAAATTCTGCACCACCAAATTCAAGGTATGTGCAAAACATGGGACGTGCTGGAATTTGCCCATATTTAATGCACACACAATATTGCTGGCGTTGTCCGATGCCACAAATCCACAGGAGAGTCCAATTGGGGTAAGCCATTCCGCGATGATCTTCCTCAGTTGCCGTAAGAGGTTTTCAGCTGTGTGCGTATTCTGGAAAGCGGTGATACAAAGCGTAGCCTGCCTAGGAAAGAGTTGGCGTTTGCGAGATGCTGCTACTGGTGCCGCCGCTGCTGTTCTTGCGGCGGGAGTCCATACATCTACCCAGTGGGCTGTCACAGTCATATAGTCCTGACCCTGCCCTGCTCCACTTGTCCACATGTCCGTGGTTAAGTGGACATTGGGTACAACTGCATTTTTTAGGACACTGGTGAGTCTTTTTCTGACGTCCGTGTACATTCTCGGTATCGCCTGCCTAGAGAAGTGGAACCTAGATGGTATTTGGTAACGGGGGCACACTGCCTCAATAAATTGTCTAGTTCCCTGTGAACTAACGGCGGATACCGGACGCACGTCTAACACCAACATAGTTGTCAAGGACTCAGTTATCCGCTTTGCAGTAGGATGACTGCTGTGATATTTCATCTTCCTCGCAAAGGACTGTTGAACAGTCAATTGCTTACTGGAAGTAGTACAAGTGGGCTTACGACTTCCCCTCTGGGATGACCATCGACTCCCAGCGGCAACAACAGCAGCGCCAGCAGCAGTAGGCGTTACACGCAAGGATGCATCGGAGGAATCCCAGGCAGGAGAGGACTCGTCAGAATTGCCAGTGACATGGCCTGCAGGACTATTGGCATTCCTGGGGAAGGAGGAAATTGACACTGAGGGAGTTGGTGGGGTGGTTTGCGTGAGCTTGGTTACAAGAGGAAGGGATTTACTGGTCAGTGGACTGCTTCCGCTGTCACCCAAAGTTTTTGAACTTGTCACTGACTTATTATGAATGCGCTGCAGGTGACGTATAAGGGAGGATGTTCCGAGGTGGTTAACGTCCTTACCCCTACTTATTACAGCTTGACAAAGGGAACACACGGCTTGACACCTGTTGTCCGCATTTCTGGTGAAATACCTCCACACCGAAGAGCTGATTTTTTTGGTATTTTCACCTGGCATGTCAACGGCCATATTCCTCCCACGGACAACAGGTGTCTCCCCGGGTGCCTGACTTAAACAAACCACCTCACCATCAGAATCCTCCTGGTCAATTTCCTCCCCAGCGCCAGCAACACCCATATCCTCCTCATCCTGGTGTACTTCAACACTGACATCTTCAATCTGACTATCAGGAACTGGACTGCGGGTGCTCCTTCCAGCACTTGCAGGGGGCGTGCAAATGGTGGAAGGCGCATGCTCTTCACGTCCAGTGTTGGGAAGGTCAGGCATCGCAACCGACACAATTGGACTCTCCTTGTGGATTTGGGATTTCAAAGAACGCACAGTTCTTTGCGGTGCTTTTGCCAGCTTGAGTCTTTTCAGTTTTCTAGCGAGAGGCTGAGTGCTTCCATCCTCATGTGAAGCTGAACCACTAGCCATGAACATAGGCAACGGCCTCAGCCGTTCCTTGCCACTCCGTGTGGTAAATGGCATATTGGCAAGTTTACGCTTCTCCTCCGACAATTTTATTTTAGGTTTTGGAGTCCTTTTTTTACTGATATTTGGTGTTTTGGTTTTGACATGCTCTGTACTATGCCATTGGGCATCGGCCTTGGCAGACGACGTTGCTGGCATTTCATCGTCTCGGCCATGACTAGTGGCAGCAGCTTCAGCACGAGGTGGAAGTGGATCTTGATCTTTCCCTAATTTTGGAACCTCAACATTTTTGTTCTCCATATTTTAATAGGCACAACTAAAAGGCACCTCAGGTAAACAATGGAGATGGATGGATTGGATACTAGTATACAATTATGGACGGGCTGCTGAGTGCCGACACAGAGGTAGCCACTGCCGTGAACTACCGCACTGTACTGTGTCTGCTGCTTATATATAGACTGGTTGATAAAGAGATAGTATACTCGTAACTAGTATGTATGTATAAAGAAAGAAAAAAAAACCACGGTTAGGTGGTATATACAATTATGGACGGGCTGCCGAGTGCCGACACAGAGGTAGCCACAGCCGTGAACTACCGCACTGTACTGTGTCTGCTGCTAATATATAGACTGGTTGATAAAGAGATAGTATACTCGTAACTAGTATGTATGTATAAAGAAAGAAAAAAAAACCACGGTTAGGTGGTATATACAATTATGGACGGGCTGCCGAGTGCCGACACAGAGGTAGCCACAGCCGTGAACTACCGCACTGTACTGTGTCTGCTGCTAATATATAGACTGATTGATAAAGAGATAGTATACTCGTAACTAGTATGTATGTATAAAGAAAAAAAAAAAAACCACGGTTAGGTGGTATATACAATTATGGACGGGCTGCCGAGTGCCGACACAGAGGTAGCCACAGCCGTGAACTACCGCACTGTACTGTGTCTGCTGCTAATATATAGACTGGTTGATAAAGAGATAGTATACTCGTAACTAGTATGTATGTATAAAGAAAGAAAAAAAAACCACGGTTAGGTGGTATATACAATTATGGACGGGCTGCCGAGTGCCGACACAGAGGTAGCCACAGCCGTGAACTACCGCACTGTACTGTGTCTGCTGCTAATATAGACTGGTTGATAAAGAGATAGTATACTCGTAACTAGTATGTATGTATAAAGAAAGAAAAAAAAACCACGGTTAGGTGGTATATACAATTATGGACGGGCTGCCGAGTGCCGACACAGAGGTAGCCACAGCCGTGAACTACCGCACTGTACTGTGTCTGCTGCTAATATATAGACTGGTTGATAAAGAGATAGTATACTCGTAACTAGTATGTATGTATAAAGAAAGAAAAAAAAACCACGGTTAGGTGGTATATACAATTATGGACGGGCTGCCGAGTGCCGACACAGAGGTAGCCACAGCCGTGAACTACCGCACTGTACTGTGTCTGCTGCTAATATATAGACTGGTTGATAAAGAGATAGTATACTCGTAACTAGTATGTATGTATAAAGAAAGAAAAAAAAACCACGGTTAGGTGGTATATACAATTATGGACGGGCTGCCGAGTGCCGACACAGAGGTAGCCACAGCCGTGAACTACCGCACTGTACTGTGTCTGCTGCTAATACATAGACTGGTTGATAAAGAGATAGTATACTCGTAACTAGTATGTATGTATAAAGAAAGAAAAAAAAAACACGGTTAGGTGGTATATACAATTATGGACGGGCTGCCGAGTGCCGACACAGAGGTAGCCACAGCCGTGAACTACCGCACTGTACTGTGTCTGCTGCTAATATATAGACTGGTTGATAAAGAGATAGTATACTCGTAACTAGTATGTATGTATAAAGAAAGAAAAAAAAACCACGGTTAGGTGGTATATACAATTATGGACGGGCTGCCGAGTGCCGACACAGAGGTAGCCACAGCCGTGAACTACCGCACTGTACTGTGTCTGCTGCTAATATATAGACTGGTTGATAAAGAGATAGTATACTCGTAACTAGTATGTATGTATAAAGAAAGAAAAAAAAACCACGGTTAGGTGGTATATACAATTATGGACGGGCTGCCGAGTGCCGACACAGAGGTAGCCACAGCCGTGAACTACCGCACTGTACTGTGTCTGCTGCTAATATATAGACTGGTTGATAAAGAGATAGTATACTCGTAACTAGTATGTATGTATAAAGAAAGAAAAAAAAACCACGGTTAGGTGGTATATACAATTATGGACGGGCTGCCGAGTGCCGACACAGAGGTAGCCACAGCCGTGAACTACCGCACTGTACTGTGTCTGCTGCTAATATATAGACTGGTTGATAAAGAGATAGTATACTCGTAACTAGTATGTATGTATAAAGAAAGAAAAAAAAACCACGGTTAGGTGGTATATACAATTATGGACGGGCTGCCGAGTGCCGACACAGAGGTAGCCACAGCCGTGAACTACCGCACTGTACTGTGTCTGCTGCTAATATAGACTGGTTGATAAAGAGATAGTATACTACTAATATTATATATACTGGTGGTCAGGTCACTGGTCACTAGTCACACTGGCAGTGGCACTCCTGCAGCAAAAGTGTGCACTGTTTAATTTTAATATAATATTATGTACTCCTGGCTCCTGCTATAACCTATAACTGGCACTGCAGTAGTGCTCCCCAGTCTCCCCCACAATTATAAGCTGTGTGAGCTGAGCAGTCAGACAGATATATAATATATATAGATGATGCAGCACACTGGCCTGAGCCTGAGCAGTGCACACAGATATGGTATGTGACTGACTGAGTCACTGTGTGTATCGCTTTTTTCAGGCAGAGAACGGATATATTAAATAAACTGCACTGTGTGTCTGGTGGTCACTCACTATATAATATATTATGTACTCCTGGCTCCTGCTATAACCTATAACTGGCACTGCAGTAGTGCTCCCCAGTCTCCCCCACAATTATAAGCTGTGTGAGCTGAGCAGTCAGACAGATATATATAATATTATATATAGATAATAGATGATGCAGCACACTGGCCTGAGCCTGAGCAGTGCACACAGATATGGTATGTGACTGAGTCACTGTGTGCTGTGTATCGCTTTTTTCAGGCAGAGAACGGATTATAAATAAAACTGGTGGTCACTGGTCACTATCAGCAAAACTCTGCACTGTACTGAGTACTCCTAATGCTCCCCAAAATTAGTAAATCAAGTGTCTCTCTAATCTATTCTAAACGGAGAGGACGCCAGCCACGTCCTCTCCCTATCAATCTCAATGCACGTGTGAAAATGGCGGCGACGCGCGGCTCCTTATATAGAATCCGAGTCTCGCGATAGAATCCGAGCCTCGCGAGAATCCGACAGCGTCATGATGACGTTCGGGCGCGCTCGGGTTAACCGAGCAAGGCGGGAAGATCCGAGTCGCTCGGACCCGTGAAAAAAAACATGAAGTTCTGGCGGGTTCGGATTCAGAGAAACCGAACCCGCTCATCTCTAATTTTAACTTGTGTAAAACACACTAAAATATGAAATCGTCTCACATGCTGCAGATGGACCTTGGACCTGCAAC
Source organism: Pseudophryne corroboree (assembly GCF_028390025.1). Classification (NCBI taxonomy): domain Eukaryota; kingdom Metazoa; phylum Chordata; class Amphibia; order Anura; family Myobatrachidae; genus Pseudophryne; species Pseudophryne corroboree. The sequence continues at coordinate 528,573,524 of NC_086446.1, read as the reverse complement.
CAGTATATGTGCAGACCACAAGTAGTACTGTAGGTATATTAAGATGAGCTGCACCTTAGATTCTGTGAGGTTCTTGTCCTAGGTATCATCTGCCTCGTCAACATCATGTTCATACAGTACATGTGTGGTGAGCATTAGGTTACATTGTGTCTGTGAAAAATACATTTAAAATAATAGACATATCAATAAATCAATAAGAGTGACCCAAAGTCCCCTTAGCATTCAATTTCTGCCATTTCCTTCCATTTCAAACCATATCACAGACAGCACATGTGAGTCTGGCATCACTTCAGCTCAAATTATCTAACATCTGGCCACTCCTGGACCTTGTTTGATTTCATTTTTGCTCATAAGAACGACCACCCTGGCTGAGAGATTATCTCTTCATGCATGACTGGCAGGATGAGCCGTGTTTGTGTGTCCTGTCAGTGGCTTCAGACTGAAATGTCTAAAAGTCATGTAGCAATATTTTTAGCTTGCTTCGCATTCCACTGCAATCAATGTGTTCCATTTACAATGACCTGATATTGCATTGTTTTACATTAATTTGAGTATGGTTTTCAAATATGAAAAAGCAAAAGATCTAATATTATAGATTACATTCATAGAAGCTATATCATTGTTTTGATTGTATCTCTCATGTTATGGCACCACAAGGGTACCGTAGTGCTGTATGACATAAAACATAATACAAATATACAGAAGTACATTAAACAGATTCAGACAAGTTTACAAATTTACATATATTCATACTTGCAGAAATGTAACTCATTCATAACATAGTTTGCGATTTTATGTAAGAGTAGGAGAGAAGTTCCTGCACACAAGAACTTACAATCTATTGGGGATGTCAGCGGACACACAGACACACAATCGTTACTCTATACAAGCCAGTTGCAAAAGCATTACATGTTTCTTTTCTAACAAATTACTGTTTAACCCAATAATTATGTGTTCATTTTTTCAACATGTAACATATTTGTATGCTAAAAATAATTTGTATTTTACATTCGAAATTTTAACATTCATTGATTATTTGTAACAACTGAAGACTTTCTGTCACATTTCACCATAAAAGACGTAGTGTACCATCAGGAACGCAGACCATAGCAGACAGCATTAAAATGTCATTTTGTTGGTTGGCAGCTGTTCATTTCAGGCTTGTTAGACCAGCTCAGTAATGTTATTTGTACGCTTGCATCATTTTTCAGCTCCCACAGTAGAACTGCTTAATTCAGGGGTTAATTGCTTAATTAACTACATCATTTGCTGACAATAGCCTGCTGTGATACACCTCATAAATGATCATTAAGCCTTTTACGTCACAGAAATAAGAGTCAATTATAGTACATACAGTAGTGCAATTCTGAGTGCTTTCTCTAAGTTCTAGAACGTTGCTATGACTCTACTTTATTGATATATTACACCCACCAACAACCCAGTTGTTTAGGACCACCAGTCAATCCAGCGCAAATTAATGCCTGAAAATAATATATTTTATGTAGCATTTATTGTACATTTTTTTGAATCTAAATACATAAAGCTGTATATATATACAGGTTGAGTATCCCAAATCCAAAATGCTTGGGACCAGAAGTATTTTGGACATCAGATTTTTCCGTATCTTGGAATAATTATATAACATAATGAGATATCATGGTGAGGGGACCTACTGTAAGTCTAAGCACAGAATGCATTTATGTTTCATATATACCTTATACACACAGCCTGACGGTCATTTTAGCCAATATGTTTAATACTGTAACTTTGTGAATTAAACAAAGTATGTGTACATTCACACAATTCGTTTATGTTTCATACACACTTTATACACACGTCCTGAAGGTCATTTAATACAATATTTTAATAACTTTGTGCATTAAACAAAGTTTGTGTACATTGAGCCATCAGAAAATAAAGGTTTCACTATCTCACTCAAAAAGCTCCATATTTCGGAATAGTCCATGTTTCGGAATATTTGGATATGGGATACTTAACCTGTTTATATAAAGTAACCAGCTGACATCACTGGCTACTGCTGGATGCCGGCTGGATATCCCGTCGTGTCCTGCATGGACCAAATAGATGAATGTTGTCTTACAGTATATGCTGGTTTTCATCATTACAATCTACACTTTTAATTCCACATTTAAAATGCCAATTCAGTTAAGAACATAACATGAACTAGTTATTTTTCATGTGTTAACATTAACACACAATACTAGTACTTTACTTTTCAATTGCCACTGTACAAGAAACACTGCATTTAAACTCAATCAATACATTGCTAAAACTCCTCCAAGGAACCTGTTAGCTTTCATGCATTTTTACTCTTTTTCCCAGCGCACATTTGTGAATCAGACCTGACACCTTATAAGTGAAAATGTGTATTTCAACCGTAAGGACTCATAAACATGCATGGTAATATGGCATGTTCAATGTGTGCTCTTACTAGAGATGAGCGGGTTCGGTTCCTCGGAATCCGAACCCGCCCGAACTTCAGCTTTTTTTACACGGATCCGAGCGACTCGGATCTTCCCGCCTTGCTCGGTTAACCCGAGCGCGCCCGAACGTCATCATGACGCTGTCGGATTCTCGCGAGGCTCGGATTCTATCGCGAGACTCGGATTCTATATAAGGAGCCGCGCGTCGCCGCCATTTTCACACGTGCATTGAGATTGATAGGGAGAGGACGTGGCTGGCGTCCTCTCCATTTAGATTAGAAGAGAGAGAGTGAGATTGAGACAGAGACACTTGATTTACTGGAGCTTAGGAGTACTAGAGAGTGCAGAGTTTACTAGTGACTGACCACTGACCAGTGACCACCAGTGCAGTTTTATTTAATATAATCCGTTCTCTGCCTGAAAAAAACGATACACAGTGACTCAGTCACATACCATATCTGTGCTCAGCCCAGTGTGCTGCATCATCTATGTATAATATCTGACTGTGTTCACACAGCTTAATTGTGGGGGAGACTGGGGAGCAGTTATAGGTTATAGCAGGAGCCAGGAGTACATATTATTAAAATTAAACAGTGCACACTTTTGCTGCAGGAGTGCCACTGCCAGTGTGACTGACCAGTGACCTGACCACACTGACCACCAGTATAGTATACTATATTGTGATTGCCTGAAAAAGTTAAACACTCGTCGTGTGACTTGTGTGGTGTTTTTTTATTCTTTAAAAAACTCATTCTGCTGACAGACAGTGTCCAGCAGGTCCGTCATTAATATATACCTGTCCGGCTGCAGTAGTGATATATATATATTTTTTATATCATTATTTATCATCCAGTCGCAGCAGACACAGTACGGTAGTCCACGGCTGTAGCTACCTCTGTGTCGGCACTCGGCAGTCCATCCATAATTGTATACCACCTACCCGTGGTTTTTTTTCTTTCTTCTTTATACATACTACATCTCATTATCATCCAGTCTATATTAGCAGCAGACACAGTACAGTACGGTAGTCCACGGCTGTAGCTACCTCTGTGTCGGCACTCGTCAGTCCGTCCATAATTGTATACCACCTACCCGTGGTTTTTTTTTCTTTCTTCTTTATACATACTACATCTCATTATCATCCAGTCTATATTAGCAGCAGACACAGTACAGTACGGTAGTCCATGGCTGTAGCTACCTCTGTGTCGGCACTCGGCAGTCCATCCATAATTGTATACCACCTACCCGTGTTTTTTTTTTCTTCTTTATACATACTACATCTCATTATCATCCAGTCTATATTAGCAGCAGACACAGTACAGTACGGTAGTCCACGGCTGTAGCTACCTCTGTGTCGGCACTCGGCAGTCCGTCCATAATTGTATACCACCTACCAGTGGGTTTTTTTTCTTTCTTCTTTATACATACTACATCTCATTATCATCCAGTCTATATTAGCAGCAGACACAGTACAGTACGGTAGTCCACGGCTGTAGCTACCTCTGTGTCGGCACTCGGCAGTCCATCCATAATTGTATACCACCTACCCGTGGTTTTTTTTTTCTTCTTTATACATACTACATCTCATTATCATCCAGTCTATATTAGCAGCAGACACAGTACAGTACGGTAGTCCACGGCTGTAGCTACCTCTGTGTCGGCACTCGGCAGTCCATCCATAATTGTATACCACCTACCCGTGGTTTTTTTTTTCTTCTTTATACATACTACATCTCATTATCATCCAGTCTATATTAGCAGCAGACACAGTACAGTACGGTAGTCCACGGCTGTAGCTACCTCTGTGTCGGCACTCGGCAGTCCATCCATAATTGTATACCACCTACCCGTGGTTTTTTTTTACTTCTTTATACATACTACATCTCATTATCATCCAGTCTATATTAGCAGCAGACACAGTACAGTACGGTAGTCCACGGCTGTAGCTACCTCTGTGTCGGCACTCGGCAGTCCGTCCATAATTGTATACCACCTACCCGTGGTTTTTTTTTCTTTTTTCTTTATACATACTACATCTCATTATCATCCAGTCTATATTAGCAGCAGACACAGTACAGTACGGTAGTCCACGGCTGTAGCTACCTCTGTGTCGGCACTCGGCAGTCCATCCATAATTGTATACCACCTACCCGTGTTTTTTTTTTCTTCTTTATACATACTACATCTCATTATCATCCAGTCTATATTAGCAGCAGACACAGTACAGTACGGTAGTCCACGGCAATAGCTACCTCTGTGTCGGCACTTGGCAGTCCGTCCATAATTGTAATTGTATACCACCTACCCGTGGTTTTTTTTTCTTTCTTCTTTATACATACATACTACATCTCATTATCATCCAGTCTATATTAGCAGCAGACACAGTACAGTACGGTAGTCCACGGCTGTAGCTACCTCTGTGTCGGCACTCGGCAGTCCATCCATAATTGTATACTAGTATCCATCCATCTCCATTGTTTACCTGAGGTGCCTTTTAGTTGTGCCTATTAAAATATGGAGAACAAAAATGTTGAGGTTCCAAAATTAGGGAAAGATCAAGATCCACTTCCACCTCGTGCTGAAGCTGCTGCCACTAGTCATGGCCGAGACGATGAAATGCCAGCAACGTCGTCTGCCAAGGCCGATGCCCAATGTCATAGTACAGAGCATGTCAAATCCAAAACACCAAATATCAGTAAAAAAAGGACTCCAAAACCTAAAATAAAATTGTCGGAGGAGAAGCGTAAACTTGCCAATATGCCATTTACCACACGGAGTGGCAAGGAACGGCTGAGGCCCTGGCCTATGTTCATGGCTAGTGGTTCAGCTTCACATGAGGATGGAAGCACTCAGCCTCTCGCTAGAAAACTGAAAAGACTCAAGCTGGCAAAAGCACCGCAAAGAACTGTGCGTTCTTCGAAATCCCAAATCCACAAGGAGAGTCCAATTGTGTCGGTTGCGATGCCTGACCTTCCCAACACTGGACGTGAAGAGCATGCGCCTTCCACCATTTGCACGCCCCCTGCAAGTGCTGGAAGGAGCATCCGCAGTCCAGTTCCTGATAGTCAGATTGAAGATGTCAGTGTTGAAGTACACCAGGATGAGGAGGATATGGGTGCTGCTGGCGCTGGGGAGGAAATTGACCAGGAGGATTCTGATGGTGAGGTGGTTTGTTTAAGTCAGGCACCCGGGGAGACACCTGTTGTCCGTGGGAGGAATATGGCCGTTGACATGCCTGGTGAAGATACCAAAAAAATCAGCTCTTCAGTGTGGAGGTATTTCAACAGAAAAGCGGACAACAGGTGTCAAGCCGTGTGTTGCCTTTGTCAAGCTGTAATAAGTAGGGGTAAGGACGTTAACCACCTCGGAACATCCTCCCTTATACGTCACCTGCAGCGCATTCATAATAAGTCAGTGACAAGTTCAAAAACTTTGGGCGACAGCGGAAGCAGTCCACTGACCAGTAAATCCCTTCCTCTTGTAACCAAGCTCACGCAAACCACCCCACCAACTCCCTCAGTGTCAATTTCCTCCTTCCCCAGGAATGCCAATAGTCCTGCAGGCCATGTCACTGGCAATTCTGACGAGTCCTCTCCTGCCTGGGATTCCTCCGATGCATCCTTGCGTGTAACGCCTACTGCTGCTGGCGCTGCTGTTGTTGCTGCTGGGAGTCGATGGTCATCCCAGAGGGGAAGTCGTAAGCCCACTTGTACTACTTCCAGTAAGCAATTGACTGTCCAACAGTCCTTTGCGAGGAAGATGAAATATCACAGCAGTCATCCTGCTGCAAAGCGGATAACTGAGTCCTTGACAACTATGTTGGTGTTAGACGTGCGTCCGGTATCCGCCGTTAGTTCACAGGGAACTAGACAATTTATTGAGGCAGTGTGCCCCCGTTACCAAATACCATCTAGGTTCCACTTCTCTAGGCAGGCGATACCGAGAATGTACACGGACGTCAGAAAAAGACTCACCAGTGTCCTAAAAAATGCAGTTGTACCCAATGTCCACTTAACCACGGACATGTGGACAAGTGGAGCAGGGCAGGGTCAGGACTATATGACTGTGACAGCCCACTGGGTAGATGTATGGACTCCCGCCGCAAGAACAGCAGCGGCGGCACCAGTAGCAGCATCTCGCAAACGCCAACTCTTTCCTAGGCAGGCTACGCTTTGTATCACCGCTTTCCAGAATACGCACACAGCTGAAAACCTCTTACGGCAACTGAGGAAGATCATCGCGGAATGGCTTACCCCAATTGGACTCTCCTGTGGATTTGTGGCATCGGACAACGCCAGCAATATTGTGTGTGCATTAAATATGGGCAAATTCCAGCACGTCCCATGTTTTGCACATACCTTGAATTTGGTGGTGCAGAATTTTTAAAAAACGACAGGGGCGTGCAAGAGATGCCAGAAGAATTGCGGGACACTTTCGGCGTACAGGCACCACGTACATAAGACTGGAGCACCACCAAAAACTACTGAACCTGCCCTGCCATCATCTGAAGCAAGAAGTGGTAACGAGGTGGAATTCAACCCTATATATGCTTCAGAGGTTGGAGGAGCAGCAAAAGGCCATTCAAGCCTATACAATTGAGCACGATATAGGAGGTGTAATGCACCTGTCTCAAGCGCAGTGGAGAATGATTTCAACGTTGTGCAAGGTTCTGATGCCCTTTGAACTTGCCACACGTGAAGTCAGTTCAGACACTGCCAGCCTGAGTCAGGTCATTCCCCTCATCAGGCTTTTGCAGAAGAAGCTGGAGACATTGAAGGAGGAGCTAACACGGAGCGATTCCGCTAGGCATGTGGGACTTGTGGATGGAGCCCTTAATTCGCTTAACAAGGATTCACGGGTGGTCAATCTGTTGAAATCAGAGCACTACATTTTGGCCACCGTGCTCGATCCTAGATTTAAAGCCTACCTTGGATCTCTCTTTCCGGCAGACACAAGTCTGCTGGGGTTGAAAGACCAGCTGGTGACAAAATTGTCAAGTCAAGCGGAACGCGACCTGTCAACATCTCCTCCTTCACATTCTCCCGCAACTGGGGGTGCGAGGAAAAGGCTCAGAATTCCGAGCCCACCGGCTGGCGGTGATGCAGGGCAGTCTGGAGCGACTGCTGATGCTGACATCTGGTCCGGACTGAAGGACCTGACAACGATTACGGACATGTCGTCTACTGTCACTGCATATGATTCTCTCACCATTGAAAGAATGGTGGAGGATTATATGAGTGACCGCATCCAAGTAGGCACGTCACACAGTCCGTACTTATACTGGCAGGAAAAAGAGGCAATTTGGAGGCCCTTGCACAAACTGGCTTTATTCTACCTAAGTTGCCCTCCCACAAGTGTGTACTCCGAAAGAGTGTTTAGTGCCGCCGCTCACCTTGTCAGCAATCGGCGTACGAGGTTACATCCAGAAAATGTGGAGAAGATGATGTTCATTAAAATGAATTATAATCAATTCCTCCGTGAAGACATTGACCAGCAGCAATTGCCCACACAAAGTACACAGGGAGCTGAGATGGTGGATTCCAGTGGGGACGAATTGATAATCTGTGAGGAGGGGGATGTACACGGTGATATATCGGAGGATGATGATGAGGTGGACATCTTGCCTCTGTAGAGCCAGTTTGTGCAAGGAGAGATTAATTGCTTCTTTTTTGGTGGGGGTCCAAACCAACCCGTCATTTCAGTCACAGTCGTGTGGCAGACCCTGTCACTGAAATGATGGGTTGGTTAAAGTGTGCATGTCCTGTTTATACAACATAAGGGTGGGTGGGAGGGCCCAAGGACAATTCCATCCTGCACCTCTTTTTTCTTTAATTTTTCTTTGCGTCATGTGCTGTTTGTGGAATGTTTTTTGGAAGGGCCATACTGCGTGACACTGCAGTGCCACTCCTAGATGGGCCCGGTGTTTGTGTCGGCCACTAGGGTCGCTTATCTTACTCACACAGCTACCTCATTGCGCCTCTTTTTTTCTTTGCGTCATGTGCTGTTTGGGGAGGGTTTTTTGGAAGGGCCATCCTGCGTGACACTGCAGTGCCACTCCTAGATGGGCCCGGTGTTTGTGTCGGCCACTAGGGTCGCTTATCTTACTCACACAGCTACCTCATTGCGCCTCTTTTTTTCTTTGCGTCATGTGCTGTTTGGGGAGGGTTTTTTGGAAGGGCCATCCTGCGTGACACTGCAGTGCCACTCCTAGATGGGCACGGTGTTTGTGTCGGCCACTAGGGTCGCTTATCTTACTCACACAGCTACCTCATTGCGCCTCTTTTTTTCTTTGCGTCATGTGCTGTTTGGGGAGGGTTTTTTGGAAGGGCCATCCTGCGTGACACTGCAGTGCCACTCCTAGATGGGCACGGTGTTTGTGTCGGCCACTAGGGTCGCTTATCTTACTCACACAGCTACCTCATTGCGCCTCTTTTTTTCTTTGCGTCATGTGCTGTTTGGGGAGGGTTTTTTGGAAGGGCCATCCTGCGTGACACTGCAGTGCCACTCCTAGATGGGCCCGGTGTTTGTGTCGGCCACTAGGGTCGCTTATCTTACTCACACAGCTACCTCATTGCGCCTCTTTTTTTCTTTGCGTCATGTGCTGTTTGGGGAGTGTTTTTTGGAAGGGCCATCCTGCGTGACACTGCAGTGCCACTCCTAGATGGGCCCGGTGTTTGTGTCGGCCACTAGGGTCGCTTATCTTACTCACACAGCTACCTCATTGCGCCTCTTTTTTTCTTTGCGTCATGTGCTGTTTGGGGAGGGTTTTTTGGAAGGGACATCCTGCGTGACACTGCAGTGCCACTCCTAGATGGGCCCGGTGTTTGTGTCGGCCACTAGGGTCGCTTATCTTACTCACACAGCTACCTCATTGCGCCTCTTTTTTTCTTTGCGTCATGTGCTGTTTGGGGAGTGTTTTTTGGAAGGGCCATCCTGCGTGACACTGCAGTGCCACTCCTAGATGGGCCAGGTGTTTGTGTCGGCCACTAGGGTCGCTTAGCTTAGTCATCCAGCGACCTCGGTGCAAATTTTAGGACTAAAAATAATATTGTGAGGTGTGAGGTATTCAGAATAGACTGAAAATGAGTGGAAATTATGGTTTTTGAGGTTAATAATACTTTGGGATCAAAATGACCCCAAAATTCTATGATTTAAGCTGTTTTTTAGGGTTTTTTGAAAAAAACACCCGAATCCAAAACACACCCGAATCCGACAAAAAAAATTCGGTGAGGTTTTGCCAAAACGCGGTCGAACCCAAAACACGGCCGCGGAACCGAACACAAAACCAAAACACAAAACCCGAACAATTTACGGCGCTCATCTCTAGCTCTTACTAGCTGAAATATGGTGGAGTTTTATAGCAGAGAACTCTAAGTTCATAATATAACATATTGTGAACAATTCCCAACATTAACCCCATGTCCTGTTCTGGAATGGCCAGCATTGCAGGTTGTCCCTTGCAACCCTACTGCAATTGGCTTACCTGCGTGCAGATGGCATTGTAGCGATACCTAGCGTCACTTACCACAGAACTGCATTCCCCCTCTTTAAATGCTTTGTAAATACAAACTATTGTGTATGAGCCAGAAGACAGAAACAAGTCAATTACATGAACTTCATTTAATTTCATGTACAGTAAAGATGCATTTTACACCACAATATATGACAGCAAGCTTGTTTAATTGTTATCCTATTGGGGGACCACGCTCCTTCCTCTCTCTCTTTCATAGATTTTATTTTCTATAGTACTAAGGGGCGTATTTATTAACATTATTTTTACTAGAAAAATGTTAAAAAGGGTGTCTTCAAACACTTTTCACATTATATTAGTATCACTCAAATGTATTAAAGGGCATTTGGAGCAGTTTTCATGAACAAAAAATCCAAACCCTTTATTGTAATTTGTTTAGTAACCCACATCGCATTTCCCATACTTATAATGGGGATTGCGATAGGGCCGAATTTACTAAATCACAGGGCAGCACTGCGATAAGCAGCCTTTTGCACAGCTTTCTCTGCCCCCCGGCAGAAATAGCTGTGCAGGACCAGGCTCCAGTGATCAGCTCTGTGTGTCAAGCTGATCGCCTTTAAAAAAAAAAAAATAAGTGTTTAAAAACAAAAATTCATACTTACCAGTCCCAAGAGTTAGGGATCGGTGCTCCGGTGAGTGCTGCCGGGCACCAGGTTCTCCATGTGCGGCGCTGTGACCATTTTTCCGTAAAGTGACGCTCCAAAGCAGCAGCTCACTTTACAGCACCGAGGGTCACAGCACAGAAGTAGGATCTGGCACCAGGCAGCTTCCTGGAAGCGACGGACACCGGCACCTGGGACTGGTAAGTATAAATCCTGGGGGGGAGGACTGTTTGCAGTGCGGGGGTAGTCGCAACAGGGGGGATCCCAGTGGTGGCGGTAGCGGTGGAACATGCGCAGCAGGACATCAGGGTATTTTTTTAAAGAAAAATACCCTGATGATGCTGCAGAGAGGCATCACAGGGACAGAGCTTTCTTGCAGGCTCTATCCCTGCATGCAATAATTGATACATCCATACAATGTACTCAATTATCGCATTGCGAATTTGGACGATATTTTCACCTTGCATCCGCATCATCAGATACGGATGGTGATATGTCGGCCACTAAACATCAGATATGAGGTACAGTTTTATAAAAATCTGAACTCACCCAAATTTAGGGGAACCGATTAGAACCAACTCAGAGCTTTCCTTGTGTCGGAACTCAGATTTAAGAGCAAATCTTGGGTGTTGGATTACTCGTGTGTCCCTTCCTCTGGATTTTAGGTGCCATTGTACACAGGAGAGTGTGGTCTAAATTGACTGGAAAATACTGGAAATGAATGTTATATACTTATTAAGGGGTCTATTCATCAAGCAGTGATAAGACTGGAGAAGTGTGCCTGTGGAGAAGTTGCCAATGGAAACCAATCAGCTGCTCCATACAATTGTATAGTATGCAAATTATAAATGTTACTTCAATGCTGATTGGTTGCCATGGGCAACTTCTCCACTGGCTCACTTCTCCACACTTTTCACTGCTTCATGAATAGACCCCAAAATGTCTTACGTCTGGACTTTGTATTATTAGAAAGTTCTGAGTCTGAGTTAACAATAAAGTCTTTGGCACAAGATTCTGACACAATGTGGGGAATTCAAATGTTTGAAAAGTCAGATGGGTGTCACTTTTTTCCTATCTAATAGACAGGAAAAAAAATAGACACCCAACCGACTTTTCAAACATTTGAATTTCCCCCATTGCAATTTATTTATGTTTACTTAGCCCTAATTGTAAAATAATACAAGGTAGGCTTCGTGGACAAATAATTAACTATAGTGGAAAAACATACATGCTCTCAGTGTATCTTCACTGTCAAGTAACTTGAAGACACATGTTAGACTATAATAATATACGATATGTGTAACGAGAGCTCCATCTTGTGGTGATAATAGAGAAAATCACTAAATACAATTTACGTACTGTAACTCAGATTCTCACGGTTTATTATACATTGCTACAAAATATTTGCAGTTTTATCACTAACATGCATATTTTAGGTAATCTGATAGGTCCCTCTCTTGTTGCATGGCTCTTGCATTCATGTCAAAGTGTAATTGTACACACAAGAAGTGATGCTGTCACAAATATACTATAACAAGGGTTTCTTATAAAAAATGGAGGAATGGAAATATTGCATTAACTAGAGATGAGCGGGTTCGGATCCCTGAGGTTCTCCCACCTGACTTGGAAACCAGAACGAGGCAAAACGTCATCATCCCGCTGTCGGATTCTCGCGGGGTTTGGATTCCATATAAGAAGCTGCGCATCGCCGCCATTTTCACTCCGGCATTGAAGAGTACAGAGAGAGGACATGTCTCCGTCCTCAGTGTCCTGCATCAGTTCAGTGGTAGTGTCTTGTGCTGCATCAGTCCAGTCACAGTGGTTGTGTCCTCTGCTACGTTATGTCCAGTGCTGCTGTATAAGGCCAGTCCAGTGGTGCTGTCTTGTGCTGCATCAGTCCAGTGGTGGTGTCTTGTGCTGCATCAGTCCAGTCCCCGTGGTTGTGTCCAGTGCTGCTGTATAAATCCACTCCAGTGGTGCTGTGTTGTGCTGCATCAGTCCAGTGGTGGTGTCTTGTGCTGAATCAGTCCAGTCACAGTGGTGGTATCCTCTGCTACCATATGTCCAGTGCTGCTGTATAAGTCCAGTCCAGTGGTGCTGTCTTGTGCTGCATCAGTCCAGTGGTGGTGTATTGTGCTGCATCTGTCCAGTCACAGTGGTGGTGTCCTCTGCTGCCATATGTCCAGTGTTCTGTGTTGTGCTACATCAGTCCAGTGGTGGTGTATTGTGCTGCATCATTCCAGTCACAGTGGTGGAGTCCTCTACTGCCATATGTCCAGTGCTGCTGTATAAGACTACACTGATCATACAGAATGAGAGAAGTGATACTATGCAAGTGTCACATATAGAAATGTAGGGACATGCATCCGCAGTATAATTACACTGATAATACAGAATAAAAGAAATGATACTGTGCAGTGTCACATACATATGGGAATGTATATTTGCAGTATAATTGCATTGATCATGCAGAATAATAGTAGTGATACTGTGCAGGTGTCACATACAGATAGTAGGAACATGTATCTGTAATATAATTACACTGACCATACAGAATGACAGAAGTGATACTGTACATGTGTTACATACAGATAGTAGGAACATGTATCTGCAGTATTATTACACTGATCATACAGAATGAGAGAAGTGATACTGTACATGTGTTACATACAGATAGTAGGAACATGTATCTGCAGTATTATTACACTGATCATACAGAATGAGAAAAGTGATACTGTGCAGCTGTCACATATAGATAGTAGGAATGTGTATCTGCAGTATAATTACACTGATCATACAGAATGAGAGAAGTGATACTGTGCAGGTGTCACATACAGATAGTCGGAACGTGTATCTGCAGTTCCTCATTGCAGCTCTTTTTCTTCTTTGCATGATGTGCTGTTTGGGGACCAGTTTTTTTAAGTGCCATCCTGTCTGCAACTGCAGTGTCACTCCTAGATGGGCCAGGTGTTTGTGCCGCACACTTGTGTCGCTTAACTTAGTCATCCAGCTACCTCATTGCACCTCTTTTTCTTCTTTGCATCATGTGCTGTTTGGGGCCTAGTTTTTAAATCTGCCATCCTGTCTGCCACTGCAGTGCCGCTTCTAGATGGGCCAGGTGTTTGTGCCGCCCACTTGTGTCGCTTAGCTTAGTCATACAGTCACGTCAGTGCAAACTTTTGGCCTAAAAACAATATTGTGATGTGTGAGGTGTTTAGAATAGACTGGAAATGAGTGGAAACGAATGTTATTGAAGTTAATAATACCGTAGAATCAAAATTACCCCCAAATTTTGTGATTTTAGCTGTTTTTATGTTTTTTTCAAAAATCATCCAGATCCAAAACACGAAAGGGTGGTTTTGGCAATACCAATCCGATCCAAAACACGAGCATGGAACCAGAACCAAAACCAAAACAGAAAACACGAAAAGTGCCCGCTGCACATCTCTAGCATTAACATGTCTTTAGGACTCTTCCTTTGTCTCCTTCATTCTTACATATATAGTCAATAATTTCTTCTGACATTTTCTCCTCTATTTGACGTGATAATGAGCAATGAGTGATAGCAAGCCAACAAGATTTCACCTTTATAGATTAGTTTTATAGTTTTTTTTTTCTTTACTTAATTGGTATCTTGCAGTCATAGGCGGATCCAGGGGGGGGGGAAGGGGGCACTCGGGCCCGTGCCCCCCCCCCCCCCCTGTCGTTTCTGACTTCTTTTTTTTTCAAAAGGAGAACAGCAGCAGCACTACTGCTATTTCCTTCAGTCAGATTTGATAAAAGAGTCGGCAGGCACTAGGACCCGTCGCGGCTCTAACATCAAGTCCGTGTGGTAACCAATGGGGAGGCTAGAGCTGCAACTCCAGCCTCCCCCTGCTCACACCGCAACCTACCCCCCCCCCCCCCCCCCTGCCAGCAGGCCAGAGTCCAGCCAAGGCGCGGGGTTCAAATGCCAGCATCGAGTAAGACTGTTACTTATGATGGCGCAGAACATTAGCCCTCACTGTGCCGCACAGTATCCCAGTGTTTCCTCCTCCACTTCCTTTACCACCATGCTAGGTGCAGTCACACTCAGCCTCAGCTTTGAGAAGGCGGCCCGTGTGATTGTGACAGGTCTGTCCTGCAGATATCTTATGCTGCTTGTTGGAGATCCAGTTGTCTGCTTCTGCTAATCAAAGATGGGCAGTTCATGACCTGCAGTCTAAGTCTCTGTGCAGTGCCAAAAACAAGGTATGCTGCACCTGCCACCACCAACTAAAAACTTTAATAATTATATTGTGCTGGGGTGCCTTCCAGGCTCCCATAACTAATGGAACAGGTGACCCACATTTCAAGGCCCAATCAGCCTTTTCATCAGGGTGAAACATTGGTTGTAGGAGAGCATCCTGGTTTATTGCCAATCATTACCTGATGGCGTAATCTGTGAGGCTACACCCCCTGTGATACCACACCCCTTATCTGGGAGCACACATTTCTTAGGTGCATGTAAATATAACTATTACTGTTCCCCTATCATGGTGCCCCTCCTTTCATTTTCTTCTGGATCTGCCCCTGCTTGCAGTAAAAAAACTAGTCACTGAAGAGAACATAAAATATACTAAACAACATGACTATTTCTTTATAAAGCTACAGAAGAATTTATTCAGATGAAGGATGTTTGCCAGACCTGGATCCATATCTGGTGAAGCTGTAGGCAAGCAGCGTTAGGCACCATGGGGGTAAATGTAACAGGGTGCGAGAAGCCGGAGGTGCAGAAGTTTGTGCGAGAATGCATGTATTTTTAAAGTGGCAATCGTTTACAAGGCAAAACCATCCTGGTTTTGCCTTGTAAATAATTGCCACTTTAAAAATATGGGCATTCTCGCACAAACTCCTGCACCTCCTCGCACCCTGCTACATTTACCCCCATATCTATACCTTATATATAGTTGTTTTAGAACAGACTATTGTGGAACCATAGGACAAGTGCATGATTTTAGAAGGGAATCATACATACTGTACAGTATTTGTGACCCATTGTGACCCACAGAATGACCATGTCTGGCCAGTGAAAAAGTTAAGTCTATGTAATCCCCATTGGTGAGCTGATCATTATGAATACTGTAGCTGTGATTGAAGATTTTCTAATAAATAGACCATTACAACTAAAGCTTTGACCACTCTTGCCTTCTTAAATAACTGTACCTTCCTTATTAACCCCTGTATCTTTCTCACCACTCTGACCATGTTAAATACCTTTTTTATCAACCGCCCCTGCCGTGTTACATACTGTATCCTCTTTCTCATTCTCCTGTATCTTTCTCACCACTCTTCCATGTGAAATACTATATATTCCCCTTCACTATTCCCATGGGGATACATTCAGCTTTACGGCAGTTGGGATGCTGGTGCAGAGCCGTAACTAGCTATGGGCGAGAGGGGCATTGCACACAGCGCAATGCGCTGTGAGGCGGAGAAATCTCTGCAGACACCCTTCTCCCCACTGCTGCGCTACTCAGAGAGGAGACAGCGGGAGCAGCGGTGGACAGCGCAGTGCATCCTTTTATTACAGAGCCAGCGCGGGGATCCAGTACTGGCACCCGCGCGCTGGCTGCTTAATAGCACGCGTCATAGGCGGGGCGGCAGTGCATCCGATCACCATGATCGGATCCGGATCGCAGTGCAGAGCTCCCCACTGACACCACTTACTGCCCTCAGTGTGTCATAGCCGCAGGGTTATACTGGGCTGCCGAACTTCCGGGTCTTCTGTCCAGTGGTATGTACAGCTGCAGCCTGCAGCTCCATGTGTGGCTGGAGCGCAGGCTGCAGGGAAGAAGGAGACAGGATCCTTGCAGTTCACACATCCGCAGTGTGTGGAGGTGTTCTGATCGGAGGAGCAGAGAGAAAGTTCAAGCTCCCGTTCCTGTCCTTGGCTGAATGAGTTTTTGCTAGCAGCTGATCAATGTTATTAATTAAATTAGAAGTGGTGGCTCTGGGTCATATATATATATATATAATTGTGTATATAAGTCTGTAAGCATATACATACAATATATGTGTGTATATATATATATATATATATATATTCATATATGTATATATATATATATTAGTATGTGGTAAGCTAGAACTCCCAACTTGTACTGTAATCGCCTTGCGTCGGTATCCTCCCAACGCCGAGCTCCAGCCAAGAAATAGATCCACCAGGGCGGCACCCCAGACAACTTGTACTAAAAGACTCTTAGTCCCATTGATGTCAAAGTTTCAGAACTTTTCACTTATGTTCTTTCATCAGCATCCTGAAGAAAGAATAGAAGTAAAAAAACATAAGTAAAAAGTTCTGAAACGTTGACATCAACAGGACAAACAGTCTTTTATTAGAAGTCGTCTGGAGTGCCGCACATATACAACTGCCAGAGTCAGGTAGCACTCCCAGGAATTAAACAGGGACAGTAATCAGGAGACCAAGTCACAAATATATATATATTTCTGTTACCTTCACCCACCAACATTGCTCCCTACTCTGCGCTCTACGCTGTCTGCTGTAATGTGTAAAAAGAGGACTCTGTCTGCAGTAATGTGTAAAAAGGGGATGCTGTCTGCCGTAATGTGTAAAAAGGTGGATGCTGTCTGCCGTAATGTGTAAAAAGGGGGACTGGCTGTCGTAATGTGTAAAAAGGGGGATGCTGGCTGCTGTAATGCGTAAAAAGGGGGACGCTGTCTGCAGTAATGTGTAAAAAGGGGATGCTGTCTGCCGTAATGTGTAAAAGGTGGACTCTGTCTGCCGTAATGTGTAAAAAGGACTGTCTGCCGTAATGTGTAAAAGGGGCCACGCTCCTTCCCCACGAAGCCACGCCACTATATATTTTTTGTGCGCCTGCATGGGTGGGGCGGGGGGGCGCCAATTCAGTTTCTTGCACACAGCGCTAAAATGCCTAGTTACGGCACTGCGCTGGTGGTCATGTGACTGATGCCGGAATCCGGAACACCACTGAGGAGACGCAGTAAAACACTGACAGTCGACATCCAAAAAGTAAATATCTGGGTTCTCCTTAAGGTTAGTGCCCAGGAATGGGAGTTAAGGTTAGGTACTGGGTGGAGGGCTAAGGTTAGCACTAAGGGGGCTAGCCTTAGCTGCCACCCCACGAGGGTTAGCCATAGTCGCCAACCCCGGAGTGCTAGCCATAGCAGACACTCCTGGAGGGATGTAGTATGGTATGCCGGCGGCTGGGCTCCCGACGACCAGCATACCGGCGCCGGAATCTCGACCACTGGCATACCGACAGCGTGGCGAGCGCAAATGAGCGCAAATGAGCCCCTTGCGCCACACTGCGGGCATGGTTGCGCGCTACGCGTGCAACGCTATTTATTCTCCCTCCAGGGAGGTCGTGGACCCCCAAGAAGGAGATACAGTGTCGGTATGCTGGCTGTAGGGATTCCGGCGCCGGTATACTGTGCGCCGAGATCCCGACAACCGGCAAACTGAAGACCATCCCCCTGGAGGATTATGGTAAGGGACAGGTAGAGTAAAAATACTTAGCCCTTCAAATGTCGGGATCTTCAATTTTGGGATGCAGCGGTGGTAACCCTTCCTATGTTATATACTGTATCTTCCTCACCATTCTCTCTGTGTCATACACTGTATCTTCCTCCTCACTCTTCTCATGTCCCAAATTGTATCCTCACTACACTTCCCTTGTTATATACTGTATCTTCCTCACCACTCTCTCTGTGCCCCATAGCGTTGGGTAGGAAATGTCTGCGGTCAGAAGACTGAATGCGGCATCCCGATGCTTACATTCCCAACATGGGTAAGGTAAGTATACTTATCTTACCTGTATCTTCCTCACTACTCTTACCATGTTATATACTGTATCATCCTCATCACTCTCCCCATAATATGTACTGTATCTTTCTCACCACTCTCCCCATGCTATATACTATATCGTCCTCATCACTCTCCCCATGATATGTACTGTATCTTAATCACCACTCTCCCCATGTTATATACTGTATCTTCCACTATCACTCTCCCCATGATTTGTACTGTATCTTTCTCACCACTCTCCCCATGCTATATACTATATCGTCCTCATCACTCTCCCCATGATATGTACTGTATCTTAATCACCACTCTCCCCATGTTATATACTGTATCTTCCTCATCACTCCCCCATGATACGTATTGTATCTTTCTCTCCACTCTCTCCGTGTTATATACTGTATCTTCCCCATCACTCCCCCATGATATGTATTGTATCTTTCTCACCACTCTCTCTGTGTTATATACTGTATCTTCCTCATCACTACCCCATGATATGTATTGTATCTTTCTCACCACTCTCTCTGTGTTATATACTGTATCTTCCTCATCACTCCCCCATGATATGTATTGTATCTTTCTCACCACTCTCCCCATGTTATATACTGTGGGGACATGTGTATCTGGCATTGGGGGCATATCTGGCACTGTGGGTACATGTGTATCTGGTATTGGGGGCATATCTGGCACTGTGGGGACATGTGTATCTGGCACTGGGGGCATACCTGGCACTGTGGGGACATGTGTATCTGGCATTGGGGGCATAGCTGGCCCTCTGGGGACATGTGTATCTGGCATTGGTGGCATATCTGCCACTGTGGGGACATGTGTATCTGGCATTGGGGTATAGCTGGCACTCTGGGGACATGTGTATCTGGCATTGGAGGCATATCTGGCACTGTGGGGATATGTGTATCTGGCACTGCTGGGGGGCATATTATGTGTATCTGGCACTGCTGGAGGGCACTTCATGTGTATCTGGCACTACTGAGGGGCACATCATGTGTATCTGGCACTGTTGTGGGGCATACCATGTGTATCTGGCACTGCTGGGGGTATACCATATGTATCTGGTACTGCTGGGGGGCATATAATGTGTATCTGGCACTGCTGGGGGGGCATATCATGTGTATCTGGCATTGCTGGGGGTATATAATGTGTATCGGGCACTGCTGGGAGGTATATCATGTGTATCTGGTACTGCTGTGGTCTTATCATGTCTATGTGGCACTGCTGGGAAGCATATCATGTCTGTCTGGCACTGCTGGGGGGCATATCATGTCTTTCTGGCACTGCTGGGAGGCGTATCACAGAGCCATAACTAGGTGTGGGCGGATGGTGCCTTGCACACAGCGCAGTGTCTCTGTGGGCGCACCATCCACATCCACACTGGCCGCCTGTGCTGCAGCACTGCCCGCTGTAGAGTAGTGTACATTAGTAGCGCTGTGCCCAGCTCCTTCCCTGCCAGAGGCAGCGCTACTAATATACCTTACAAACACAGCAGGCAGTGCTGGACAGTCTGTGTCTGTGTGAGTATTTGTCTCTCTCTCCCCCTGTGCTCTGATCCGCACCCCCCTCCTCCTGCTCTCTCTGCACTGCGACTTCCGGTACTTTAGGGGAGACTGCTGCTGCTATCAGCACTAGTGAAGTCTCTTTCCCCCCCTCCCCTCGTCCAGACTCACATGAAAATGCTGCTTATGTGGGTATGCAGTGCCAGGCACATAGGTGTAGCAAGGTTTCATGGTGCCTGGAGCAAGGTATGTTTCGGCGCCCCCCTCCCCTGTACTGAATTGGGGGCGTTGCCACCAGTGCCGGTTCTAGACCTTGTGGCATCAAGGGCGAAAGCTTCCTTTGGCGCCCCCCACACACACACACATACACACCCATAGGTCAAACATAGTGTGCACCAAAAATAGGAACGTGACTTCATAGGGAAGGGGCGTGGCCACAGTTATGCCCCCTGTAGTTATGGACCAAGTAGTTGTGCCCCCTGTAGCTGTGCCCCCTGTAAATATTCTCCCAGTAGTTGTGCCCCCTGTAGATTTGCCCCCTGTAGATGTGCCCCCTGTAGCTGTGCCCGGAGTAGCTGTGGCCCCTGTAGCTATGCCCTCTATAGATATGCCCCCAGTAGTTGTGCCACCAGTAATTGTGTCTCCTGTAGCTGTGCCCAGAGTATTTGTGCCCCCTGGTAGCGCCGCTTACAAACACAAAAAAAAAAAAACAATACTCGCCCCTGACCAGGCAAGTGAATAATTTGACTAGTCTTGTGGTTGGTCATTATAAACTGTCTCTGTCAGTAACATTTTAGATGTAACCGTGTGTAGAGATTTTGTTAAAAAAAAAACCCAAAAAGAACAACCTGCACAAACTGCACGTTAATCCAATATTTACTTGTTTGTGAATATTCTGTATATACTATATATATATATATATATATATATATTACTACTGTGCGGTGTTATGTGACTAAAGAATGCCTGTTGCTGCGCTACAATCACCTCTGCCTGATTGACAGGCAGAGGCGGTCGATGGGTGGGAGGGGGCGAAACGGCTGCGTTTGGCCGCCATTTCGTGGGCGCTGTCCGGCCAATGCAGGCATGGCCGGACTGTGCGGGGAGTGGCCCGCAGCAGTTGCGTGATGTTACACGCAGCCGCTGTGGGCCGGGGAACGATGAATATCTCCCGGCCAGTACGCTAAAGCGGCGCTGGACGGGAGCTACTCTTGAAGTGCAAAGGCATCGCCGCTGTGCAATGCCTTTGCACTTCTGCGGGGGGGGGGGGGGGGGGGGCACTAACATGCGGGGCGGACAAGCCCTGTGCTGGGCGTCCCCCCGTATGTCTGAGTTCATGATCGTAGCTGTGCTAAATTTAGCACAGCTACGATCAACTCGGAATGACCCCCATTGTGCGGTGTAATGTGACTATCGGGCACTACTGTGCTGTGTAATGTGACTGTTGGGCGCTACTGTGAGGTGTAATGTGACTGTCGGGCGCTACTGTGTTGTGTAATGTGACTATGGACGCTACTGTGCGGTGTAGTAATGTGACTAGCAAACACTACTGTGCGGTGTAGTAATGTGACTAATAAACACTATTGTGCAGAGTAGTAATGTGAATAATGAACATTACTGTGTGGTGTAGTAATGTGACTATCGGGCGCTACTGTGTGGTGTAGTAAAGTGACTAACGAACTCTACTGTGCGATGTAATGTGACTAATGGATGATACTGTACTGTGTAATGTGAGCGATGTAATGTGACTAATGGATGATACTGTACTGTGTAATGTGACTATGGATGCTACTGTGTAGTGTAGTAATGAAATTAACAAACACTACTCTGCGGTGTAGTAATATGACTACGAACATTACTGTGCAGTGTAGTAATGTGACCAATAAACACTATTGTGCAGAGTAGTAATACGACTAACGAACATTACTGTGAGGTGTAGTAATGTGACTATCGGGCGCTACTGTGCGGTGTAGTAAAGTGACTAACGAACACTACTGTGTGGTGTAATGTGACTAATGGATGATACTGTGTGGTGTAATGTGACTATCGGGCGCTACTGTGCTGTGTAATGTGACTATGGGCGCTACTGTGCGGTGTAATGTGACTATTGGGCGCTACTGTGTGGTGTAATGTGACTAGCAGGCGCTACTATGTTGTATAATGTTACTATCGGGTGCTACTGTGTGGTGTAATGTGACTAACGAACACTACTGCGCGATGTAGTAATGTGACTAACGAGCACTACTGTCCGGTGTAGTAATGTGACTAACGAACATTACTGTGCGGTGTAGTAAAGTGACTATCGGGCGCTACTGTGAGGTGTAATGTGACTAACGAACACTACTGTGTGGTGTAGTAATGTGACTAACAAACACTATTGTGCAGTGTAGTAATATGAGTAACGAACATTACTGTGCAGTGTAGTAATGTGACTATCGGGTGCTACTGTGCAGTGTAATGTGACTAACGGATGCTACTGTGCAGTGTAATGTGAGTATTGGGCGCTACTGTGTGGTGTAATGTGACTAGCAGGCGCTACTGTGCGGTGTAATGTGACTAGCAGGCGCTACTGTGCGGTGTAATGTGACTAGCAGGTGCTACTGTGCGGTGTAATGTGACTAGCAGGCGCTACTGTGCGGTGTAATGTGACTAGCAGGCGCTACTGTGCGGTGTAATGTGACTAACGAACACTACTGTGCGGTGTACTAATGTGACTAACGAACATTACTGTGCGGTGTAGTAATGTGACTATCGGGCGCTACTGTGCTGTGTAATGTGACTATGGACGCTACTGTGCGGTGTAGTAATGTGACTAACAAACACTACTGTGCGGTGTAGTAATGTGACTAATAAACACTATTGTGCAGAGTAGTAATGTGAATAATGAACATTACTGTGTGGTGTAGTAATGTGACTATCGGGCGCCACTGTGCGGTGTAGTAAAGTGACTAACGAACACTACTGTGCGGTGTAATGTGACTAATGGATGATACTGTGCTGTGTAATATGACTATGGATGCTACTGTGTGGTGTGGTGTAGTAATGTAACAAACAAACACTGTTCTGCAGTGTAGTAATATGACTAACAAACATTACTGTGCGGTGTAGTAATGTGACTAACAAACACTATTGTGCGGTGTAGTAATACGACTAACTAACATTACTGTGCGGTATAATGTGACTAATGGATGACACTGTGCGGTGTAATGTGACTAATGGATGACACTGTGCTGTGTAATGTGACTGTCGGGCACTACTGTGCTGTGAAATGTGACTATGGATGCTACTATGTGGTATAATGTGACTATCGGGCGCTACTGTGTGTAGTAATGTGACTAAAGAACATTACTGTGCAGTGTAGTAATGTGACTAACGAACGTTACTGTGCGGTGTAGTAATGTGACTATCGGGTGCTACTGTGCAGTGTAATGTGACTAATGGACGCTACTGGGCGGCATAATGTGACTATCGGACGCCACTGTGTGGTGTAATGTGACTAGCAGGCGCTACTGTGCGGTGTAATGTGACTAACGAACACTACTGTGCAGTGTAGTAATGTGACTAACGAACACTACTCTGCAGTGTAGTAATGTGACTATTGGGCGCTACTGTGCGGTGTAGTAAAGTGACTAACGACGAACACTTCTGTGCGGTGTAATATGACTAATGGATGCTACTGTGCGGTGTAATGTGACCGTAGATTTAAAATAGGGATAGTCGGGGCATGGCCACAAAAATAGGATTTTAATACCTACCGGTAAATCCTTTTCTCCTAGTCCGTAGAGGATGCTGGGGACTCCAAAAGGACCATGGGGTATAGACAGGATCCGCAGGAGACATGGGCACACTAAAAAGACTTTGACTGGGTGTGAACTGGCTCCTCCCTCTATGCCCCTCCTCCAGACCTCAGTTATAGGAACTGTGCCCAGGGGAGACGGACATTTCGAGGAAAGGATTTTTGTTAAACTAAGGGCGAGAGACATAACAGCTCACACCACAAACACACCGTACAACTGGATCAGCAGGAAAACCAGATAACAGTATGAACTAACAACAGCACCAAGCTAAATATATCTGATACACAAACCTTGTGTAACCGAAAATAACCAGTATCAATACAACTGCAAGGAACAGTCCGCACTGGGATGGGTGCCCAGCATCCTCTACGGACTAGGAGAAAAGGATTTACCGGTAGGTATTAAAATCCTATTTTCTCTTACGTCCTAGAGGATGCTGGGGATTACAAAAGGACCATGGGGTCTATACCAAAACTCCAGACCGGGTGGGAGAGTGCGGACGACTCTGCAGCACCGATTGAGCAAACATGAGGTCCTCCTCAGCCAGGGTATCAAACTTATAGAACTTAGCAAAAGTGTTTGAACCCGACCACGTAGCTGCTCGGCAAAGTTGAAGTGCCGAGACCCCTCGGGCAGCCGCCCAAGAAGAGCCCACCTTCCTGGTAGAATGGGCCTTTACTGACTTTCACAACGGCAGCCCAACCGAAGAATGAGCATGCTGAATCGTATTACAAATCCAGCGTGCAATAATCTGCTTGGAAGCAGGATTTCCAATCTTGTTGGACGCATACAGGACAAACAGAGCCTCTGTTTTCCTAGCAAGAGCCGTTCTGGCGACATAAATTTTCAAAGCTCTTACGACATCAAGAGATTTTGGGACTGCCACAGCATCCGTAGCCACAGGTACCACAATAGGTTCATTTATGTGAAATGAAGAAAACACCTTCGGCAGAAATTGTTGACGAGTTCTCAATTCCGCTCTATCCACATGAAAAATCAAATATGGGCTCTTGTGAGACAAAGCCGCCAATTTGGACACTCGTCTGGCAGACGCCAAAGCCAAAAGCATGACCGCTTTCCAAGTGAGAAACTTTAACTCAACCTTACGCAAAGGTTCAAACCAGTGAGACATAAGAAACTGCAACACCACTTCAAAATCCCATGGTGCCACAGGTGGCACAAATGGAAAATGGATATGCAGCACTCCCTTAACGAAAGTCTGAACCTTAGGAAGGACGGCCAATTCTTTCTCAAAGAAAATAGATAAAGCCGAAATCTGCACTTTGATGGAACCCAATTTCAGGCCTGCATCCACGCCTGCCTGCAAAAAGTGGAGGAAACGACCCAAGTGAAACTCCTCCGCAGGAGCTGCTTTGGTTTCACACCACGACACATACTTTCTCCAAATACGGTGATAATGTTTTGACGTGACCTCCTTCCTAGCCTTAAGGAGAGTGGGGATGACCTCCCCGGGAATACCTTTCCGAGCTAGGACTTGGCGTTCAACTTCCACAGCGTCAAACGCAGCCGCGGTAAGTCCGGAAACATGCAGGACCCCTGCAGTAACAGGTCCTCTCTTAGAGGAAGCGGCCAAGGATCTTCTACTAGTAATTCCTGAAGCTCCAGATACCAGGCCCTCCGTGGCCAATCTGGAACGACGAGTATTGCCTGAACCCTTGTTCGTCCTATGATCCTCAACACCTTTGGACTGAGAGGAAGCGGAGGGAACACATACACCAACTGAAACACCCACGGAGTTACCAGGGCGTCCACTGCACTGGCTTGGGGGTCCCTCGACCTGGAACAATACATCGGAAGCTTCTTGTTGAGGCGAGACGCCATCCTGTCTATCTGAGGAATTACCCAACGCCTTGTCACTTCTGCAAATACCCCTTGATGAAGAGCCCACTCTCCTGGATGGAGATCGTGTCTGCTGAGGAAGTCTGCTTCCCAGTTATCCACGCCCGGGAGGAAGACTGCTGACAGAGCGCTCATGTGTTGTTCCGCCCAGCGGATAATTCTTGTAGCCTCCGCCATTGCTGCCCTGCTCTTTGTTCCACCTTGGCGGCTTACGTACGCCACCGCTGTTATGTTGTCCGACTGGATCAGGACAGGGAGACCCTGAAGAAGGTTCTTCGCTTGCAGGAGGCCGTTGTAAATGGCTCTTAACTCGAGAACATTTATGTGGAGACAAGATTCCTGGCTTGACCATTTTCCCTGGAAACTTCTGCCTTGCGTGACTGCGCCCCAGCCTCGGCGACTTGCATCTGTGGTCAGCAGGACCCAGTCCTGGATTCCAAATCGGCGTCCCTCTAGAAGGTGAGAACCTTGCAGCCACCACAGGAGAGAAATCCTGGCCCTGGAAGATAGACTTATTTTCCGGTGCATGTGCAGGTGAGATCCAGACCATTTGTTCAGCAGATCCCACTGAAACACCCGGGCATGAAACCTGCCAAACGGAATGGCTTTGTAAGTCGCAACCATCTTCCCTAGCACTCGAGTGCATTGATGTATCGACACTCTTGTCGGTCTCACAAGCTCCTTGACCATGGTCTGTATTTCCAGAGCTTTGTCCTCCGGAAGAAACACTCTCTGTAGCTCTGTGTCTAGGATCATGCCCAGGAAGGGCAGCCGAGTTGTCGGGATCAACTGAGACTTTGGCAAATTTAGAATCCAACCGTGATGTCGCAGAATCGACAGGGAGAGTTCCACATTTCTTAGCGACTGTTGATCTCGCCTTTATCAGGAGATCGTCCAAGTATGGGATAATTGTGACCCCTTGCTTGCGAAGGAGTACCATCATCTCCGCCATTACCTTGGTGAAAACCCTCGGGCCCGTGGAAAGCCCAAACGGCAACGTCTGAAATTGGTAATGACAATTTTGCATTGCAAATCTCAGGAAGGCCTGATGAGGAGGATATATCGGGACGTGTAAGTAGGCATCCTTTATGTCAATTGACGCCATAAAATCCCCCCCTTCTAAGCTGGAGATCACAGCTCAAAGAGATTCCATCTTGAACTTGAAATTTTTCAAGTATGGATTGAGGGATTTAAGGTTCAGAATCGGTCTGACCGAGCCGTCCGGCTTCAACACGACAAAGAGGCTCTAATAGAACCCTTCCCCCTGTTGGGATGGGGGAACCGGCACAACAACCCTCTGTTGACACAGCTTTTGTATCACAGCATTTACTACTACTCCTTCTGGAAGAGAAACTGGAAGGGCCGACTTGAAAAAGCGGCGGGGGGTGGGGGGGTGTATCTCCTGAAACTCCAGTTTGTACCCTTGGGACACTATGTCTAAGACCCAAGGATCCAGGGCCGATTGAAACCAGACCTGACTGAAGAATCGGAGATGGCCCCCCACCAGCACGGACTCCCGAAGGGGAGCCCAGCGTCATGCGGTGAACTTGGTAGAGGCGGGGGAGGACTTTTGGTCCTGGGTGCCTGACACGACCTCTTTCCCCTTCCTCTACCCTTTGAAGCGAGGAAGGACGAGCCCTTTCCTTCTTTGTATTTATTAGGCCAAAAGGACTGCATCTGATGATGGGGCGCCTTTTTCTGTTGTGTGGGAACATAAGGAAGAAAAGATGACTTACCCGCAGTAGCGGTAGACACCAGGTCAGCAAGGCCGTCACCAAACAAGATACTACCTTTAAAAGGGAGAGCTTCCATATTCTTCTTGGAGTCGGCTTCAGCATTCCATTGATGAATCCACAGCGCCCTCCTGGCTGAGACCGCCATGGCATTGGCTCTTGATCCCAAGAGGCCAACATCCCTCTCCGCATCCTTTAGGTAATCTGCAGCGTCCTTGATATAACCAAGAGTCAAAAGAATGTTATCCTTATCAAGGGTATCCATATCAGAAGCTAAAATATCAGCCCACTTAACAATAGCACTACTCACCCATACCGACGCAACAGCAGGTCTGAGCAATGCACCAGTATTAACGAAAATGGCCTTCAATGTCGTCTCCAGCTTGCGATCCGCCGGATCCTTGAGAGCAGCCGTGTCAGGAGACGGAAGCGCCACCTTCTTGGACAATCGGGATAGAGCCTTGTCCACATTGGGAGACGACTCACATTTTTCCCTGTCGTCAGAGGGGAAAGGATATGCCATAAAGATTCTCTTGGGAATCTGCCACCTTTTGTCAGGCGACTCCCAAGCCTTTTCACAAAGGGGGTAATTCCAAGTTGATTGCAGCAGGATTTTTGTTAACAGTTGGGCAAAACCATGTGCACTGCAGGGGAGGCAGATTTAACATGTGCAGAGAGAGTTAGATTTGGGTGTGGTGTGTTCAATCTGCAATCTAATTTGCAGTGTAAAAATAAAGCAGCCAGTATTTACCCTGCACAAAAATAAAATAACCCACCCAAATCTAACTCTTTCTGCACATGTTATATCTGCCTCCCCAGCAGTGCACATGGTTTTGCCCAACTGCTAACAAAAATCCTGCTGCGATCAACTTGGAATTACCCCCAAAGAGCGTTCCGTTCATGAGAGGGGGGAAACTTCACCTCAGGCTTTTTCCCTTTAAATAAGCAAACCCTTGTGTCTGGAACAGCAGGTTCCTCATAGATATGTAAAACATCTTTAATAGCCACAATCATGTACTGAATACTCCTAACTACCCTTGGATGTAAAGTAGCCTCATTGAAATCGACATCGGAATCAGAGTCTGTGTCGGTATCTGTATCTGCCATCTGGGTAAATTAACGTTTTTGTGACCCCGAGGGGGTCTGTTCCTGAGACAAAGGGTCCTCCATGGATTTCCTCCATGTTTGTGTCTGAGAATCAGATTTATCCAGCCTCTTAGACAATAAAGCCACATTTGCATTCAGTGTACTCAACATATTCACCCAATCAGCAGTCGGCTGTGCCGACAGAGTCATTCCCAAATCCTTTTCTGCGCCCCCAGTAACGTCTTCCGGGGAGGAACACTCAGCCTCAGACATGTCGACACGTAGTACCGACACACCCACACTCACACCGGCCAAACCAAGGGGACAGACCCACAGGGAAGCCTATGGAGAGAAACACAGAGGGAGTATGCCAGCTCACACCCTAGCGCCCATATACTACAAATAAATAATATATGTGTTTGCGCTGTAATATAAAGATAAAAAGCACCAAATTGCATGTGCCCCCCCCCCCCGTTTTGCTCCCTTGTTACTTGTAAGGAGCTTGGAGGTCCGGGCCAGCGTCTCTGCAGCGGCTGTGGAGAGAGAAAATGGCGCTGGTGAGCTGTACGGCTAAGCCCCACCCTTTCCCGGCGTGCTGTAGTCCCGCTCAAATTTGAATTTATTATACTGGCGGGGGTATTGTATACGGTGCCCGGACACCGAATATGCCTTCTGACAGTTAAATTGACCCTCAGTAACTGCTGCCCAGGGCGCTCCCCCCCGCGCCCTGCACCCTGTGAGTGCCGTTGGTGATGTGGGTGGGAGCATGAAGCGCAGCGCTACCGCTGCGCTGTATTGTTACTGAAGTCTTCTGCCGTCTGATGTCTTCTGTTCTTCTAATACTCACCCGGCTTCTGTCTTCTGGCTTCTGTGAGGGGGGTGACGGCGCGGCTCCGGGAACAAGCAGCTAGGTGCACCAAGTGATCGAACCCTCTGGAGCTAATGGTGTCCAGTAGCCTAAGAAGCAGAGTCCTTAACTAAAAGAAGTAGGTCTGACTTCCCTCCCCTCAGTCCCACGATGCAGGGAGCCTGTAGCCAGCAGGTCTCCCTGAAAATAAAAAAAGCCTACGTCTTTTCCAGAGAAACTCAGTAGAGCTCCCCTAGTGTGTGTCCAGTCACTCCTGGGCACAGAATCTAACTGAGGTTTGGAGGAGGGGCATAGAGGGAGGAGCTAGTTCACACCCAGTCAAAGTCTTTTTAGTGTGCCCATGTTTCCTGCGGATCCCATCTATACCCCATGGTCCTTTTGGAGTCCCCAGCATCCTCTAGGACGTAAGAGAAATTGTGTTTATTATTCACATTACACAGCACAGTATTGTCCGTTATTTACATTACACCACACGGTAGAGCCCCTTATACACATTACGCAACACAGTAGATCCCTTTATACACGTTAAACAACACTGTAGAGCCGCTTATACATGTTATGCCACAGTACAGCCATTTATACCCGTTACACCACAGTGGAGACGATTATACCCGTTACACCACAGTAGAGATTATTATACATGTTACACCACAGTAGAGATGCATATACATATTACTCTGTAGCTTCTAATTTAGAGAGAGGTGCTGCAGCAATAGCTGGGGCAGAATGAGGTGCTGCAGCATCAATGTAGAGAGAGATGCTGTAGCAGCCGAAGCAGAGAGAGGTGCTCCAGCAGCCGGGACAGAGAGAGGTGCTGCAAGAGAACAGCCAATGAAGAGAAAAGTGCTGCAGTAGCTCGGACAGAGAGAGGTGCTGCAGCAGCCGGGACAGAGAGAGGTGCTGCAGCACCCGGGGCAGAAAGAGGTGCTGCAGCAGCGGGGGCAGAGAGTGGTGTAGCAGGATAGAAGTAACCCTGCTGCACAGCTACAAACAGACAAAGAGGGCAGGAGAGCTCCGGCATGTGCTGACTGTCAGTGTCTCCTCTGGTCTGCCCTGTTCCTTACCTAGTCTCCGAGTTATTGTGCGCCCCTCTGCTTCTCCTCCTCCTGCTTTGTAGCTGCCTGTACAGCGGCCCACAGTATAGCGGGCGAAGGCAGAGGGGGGGCAGGCAGCAGCGCACCCGCTAACTTTTCCAGCAGCCGGTGCTCGCGCTCTAGCGGAGCCACCCTTGTTACACCCCTGATTGTAAGCAACTGTGGACCCATATAAATAAAGGATAATAATAACAAAAAGGGGCAGGAATGTTGATAGCATAATATTGTTAAAAGGGGATGTTAGGGGCATAATGTGATCAAGGAATAGGAGAAAGGTTTGTATCATGTCAAATGTACATTAAGCAACATAAAAATCTTTATGGGGCCTGTGACTCAGGAATAAACTACACCCTTCTTCAAAGAGGAGTTATTAATAATTTTATTCATATGGTTCTTTTCTAATGTAGGGCTCAAAGTCGCTTTACAGACATCAGAAACATGGTACATTGGGCCTAATTCATGTTTGGATGCAACTGCGATTTTCTATGCTATGGAACTGCTAATGTCAGCAAGTGAAGCTGCTGCCCAGGAATGAAAAAAGACACCCGCCAGAGTCATTGCAAGCTTAGGGGAAGATGCCATGGGCAACATCTCCACTGGCTCACTTCTCCACTCTTTTCACTGCTTAGTACATCTCCCCCTTAATTACAATAGTGTACACATTTAGTGAACTATACGCAAATATGGAGAGCATCGAATCTAAGGGTTGGTCTATGATTACGCAGACTGGCCACAGCAGTAGCGGCTCATACACCATGTATTTGCACGTACGATCACTCAGCCATCAGAAGATACACGCGATTACATGCCTGCGTTTTCCTAGCCACTCCCCTTAAACATTCAGTTAACACCAATTTTCCTAGCCACTCCCCTTAAACGTTCAGTTAACACCAGTTTTCCTAGCCACTCCCCTTAAATGTTAACACCTCCAAATGGCCACCTCCTGTCAATCGCTCTATGACAAAGTTCTCAGTGCGAGTGGGATCACAGCAGCAACCTCACGCATATGCATTGCAATCACAGCATATGCTCAGTTCGATAATCGCTCTTTTGCATTAACATCGTCCATTGCATACAGACATGAATTAGGCCCATTCTACAAAGGATTTGGCATTACAGCAAGTAGAACCTAGAAAGCACAATAAGCACAGTTTGTATGTTTCCCCAACAAAAGGTGAAGTGAGGCAACCAGGTGAGGCAACTGTCTTAGGCGCACAACGTAGGATTACACTGGGTATCGCCTAGAAGAGATGACACAAAATGGGAGGTTGCAGTGTCCTAACGCTCAGAGTAGGATCCCAACCTAACCATCAAATACATGTATTTTTTATCCCATCCATGAGCGTACCAGATGAGGCAGCCGTGTTGGGCACACTACGAAGGTTACACTGTGGGAGTTAAGCCATACCGGAACCCAATGCATACATGGCAACAACTAACACGCACGTGTGTAGTAGTATGATATATCCTGTATGAATAGATCCAGAGGAACCATCTGAGGCAGCCAAATGGATGCACTGCGTAGGTTGCTGCTAGCAGAGTGTGCAAACAGTGGAGGTACAGAATATAGGAATAGCATACGGTGGGGCGGAAGTACATGATAACAAACATGTTAAAAACATACTTGCCAACTTACTAGCAAGTTGAGAGACAATCCAGATTTTTCGGGCAGTCCCTTGCACTACAGAAGAGTGGGCAACTTTCCCACATCCCGCCTGCTTCCTAGTGGGTAGGATGAGACTGGACAGGGGTATCGTGGCAGTGAATGGAGGGGGTAGCCCTAATGATGCAAATTCACATAATTTAGCCTTGCTCCTCCAGCAGTGAGCAGGCCCTAGTGATGTGCAAGCAGCATCTCCTCTTCATATACAAAACAGCTCTAAAACTCTCAAAGAATTTAGAGGTGTTTTTTTTTTAACCAGGTTAGTTATGAAAATGTTGGATATCAGGTATAAGTACACGTTTCAAGCAAATTTGC
Source organism: Pseudophryne corroboree (assembly GCF_028390025.1). Taxonomy (NCBI): domain Eukaryota; kingdom Metazoa; phylum Chordata; class Amphibia; order Anura; family Myobatrachidae; genus Pseudophryne; species Pseudophryne corroboree. The sequence continues at coordinate 528,541,219 of NC_086446.1, read as the reverse complement.
AATAACAAAATACTTTTCAATTAATTTTGACACCAAAAAAACCCTTTGATCTGTAAAAATAGTCTGTGTAGTGCACATGTCATTTTTGCATATTTTGTGCAGGTAAATGCATCTGATACGCAACTGGATGTACAGTATAAGGATGCAAAGTCCCATGATTAAAGCATTACACATCCTAACTAAACCCCATACCTTCAGGATGCACAAGCAGCTTATGCTGGTTTAAATGATATGCAGAATGGTTATATCCAGTGTGTAATAGCGACTGTACAGTGTTTAGCTGGAATACACTGTAGCATAATATTTTATATGCAGATACAGTTATTATCACGCACAGAATATAGGCCCTCATTCCGAGTTGTTCGCTCGGTATTTTTCATCGCATCGCAGTGAAAATCCGCTTAGTACGCATGCGCAATGTTCGCACTGCGACTGCGCCAAGTAACTTTACTATGAAGAAAGTATTTTTACTCACGGCTTTTTCTTCGCTCCGGCGAACGTAATGTGATTGACAGGAAATGGGTGTTACTGGGCGGAAACACGGCGTTTCAGGGGCGTGTGGCTGAAAACGCTACCGTTTCCGGAAAAAACGCAGGAGTGGCCGGGGAAACGGTGGGAGTGCCTGGGCGAACGCTGGGTGTGTTTGTGACGTCAACCAGGAACGACAAGCACTGAAATGATCGCACAGGCAGAGTAAGTCTGGAGCTACTCTGAAACTGCTAAGTAGTTAGTAATCGCATTATTGCGAATACATCGGTCGCAATTTTATGAAGCTAAGATTCACTCCCAGTAGGCGGCGGCTTAGCGTGTGTAACTCTGCTAAAATCGCCTTGCGACCGATCAACTCGGAATGAGGGCCATAGACATGATGCACAATCAGTTTAAAATGATATGCAGCATGCCTAAATTATGTGTGTAGTAGCAAATGTTATGGTACATTGTATTCCAGGCCAGCCAAGCACTGTAACATAATTTGGTATGCTGATACCGTCGCAGTTACACACAAGTTGCATATCATTTTAATCAGCATAACATGCTTGTGCTTACTGGAGGACTGGGGTTTACTTTATTTAGGATGTGTAATGCTTTAATCATGGGACTTTGGGGGCCAATGGGGGACTTTCTCTGACACTGTGGTCCCTCTATACTAAAAGACACATTCCAGTTGGTCTTTTAGTTTTAGTATGGATGTTTTGTAGTCTAAATACCGCTACAACTCTGATCCGATATGCAGAAGCTGTTAAATAGACTCACACCATTACATTGGCCGAGTTCCGGGAAATAGGCACACATTTGTCCAATGTTATGTGATAATTACCCGGCCGGCATTATCATTCCCATTACATCCCGGCCAATGTCTCTCTAAACCCTCATCATGTCTGTCTCTTGCTCTCACTCTTGCCATCTCTCTCCTTTGCTGTATCTCTCTCACTGTTTATCTTTCACGCCATTTCTCTCTCTTTCTTCCATTCCGTGCCTCTCTTTCTCTTACCATGTCTCTCTCTGACCACGTCTCTTTCTCTCTCTCTCTCTCTCTCTCTCTCTCACCATGACTCTTTCTCGCTCGCCATATCTCTCTCACTCAGAGCCGGCCCTAACCAATATGATGCCCTAGGCAAGATTTTGGCTAGTGCCTCCTAGCACCGCCGCTAGTTCCACCTCTAACCCTGCACCCCTTTCCCAGCACCATCACCCCTCACACATAGTAGTTCTCATTTTGGTGCTCCTACCCCATATATTTTAAACAGGAACAGTGCACACATTCGGTGCAGCTCAAAAAGGGGCGCATTCTTGCTGGGAAGGGGCAGGGCCACAAAATAGTACCCTCAATTCAAATTACGCCACACAGTAGTGCAACTTTATTCATATTACATAATGCATTAGTGACCCTTATTCACATTATATCACACAGTGGTACCATTTTACCTTATTTACGCTACTCCTCACAGTAGTGCCCCTTATTCACATTACATCACACTGAATTGCTCCTTATTCACATTAGACCGCACCATATTGCTGTTTATTCACATCGGACCACACAGTAGTGCCCTTTCTATATGTTAAGCCACACAGTAGAGCACCTTATACACATAATGCCACACATTAGTAATGCCTTCATACACATAATACCACACAGTAATGCCCCTCACACATATGACACACATTATTAATGTCCTTATAAACAAAATGTGCCTTACACATTATGCCAACCTTTATTAATGCCCTTATACACATAATGTCCCTTACACATAAGCCACACATTATTAATGCCCTTATACACATGACACACATAATGCCCCTTACACATATTCTGAAAACTATTGCACAACCAACCACCCGCACACAGCATCTTGCCTTAATATGCCATGCAGCAGGAGATGCCTGGCGTGAGTCAGTTGGCAGCTCCCGGCTAGCTCTACTAATGTCGGGCACCTTTTTTTGCCGAAAATGAGTCTTATTTGCATTGCTGTATGACTAGGATGCACAAACAGCTTCTGCTGATTAAAATGATATGCGGCATTACAGCATTACAGTGATTTCCAGGAATACACTGTAATGTAGCATTTCATATGCAGATACAGACGCAGTCACAAACAGAATATAGGCATGCTGCATATCATTTCGGTCAACTTAAGCTCCTTGTGCCCCTAGGCAATCCAAATGCCCGAGGCATTTGCTTAGTTTGCCTATGCCTAGGGCCGGCTCTGCTCTTGCTCTCTCCCATCCTTCAAATTTGCACATACCTGGAAACCCAACCCCTTAAAAAAAAATTGCCCCTGGTCTATCTATACATTGGAACCCATGTGCTGCTGGTCTCCAGAGTTAGTAAGGCCACAGCTGATGTGACAGATCTACTTGCCAAATGATACTTCTCCCACTGGTCTGAGAAAATAGCCAGGCAAGCAGGGCAACAGTTCTGAATTTCATATGTGCTTGTTCCGCTTGCCCCAGCCTGTGGTGAAGCAAATATTACTGCTGTTCAGTGATGGAGCAGTCCATGCGGCAACGATCTAAGGGGCTGCAGTGCTCAGCTCACAGTTCCCCAGTGGCTGTTTTCAGTCAAATGTAAAGGCCCGCACACACGGCACAATATACCTGCCGATCTGATGAATTGGAACGATATAGCAGCTATATTGTTCCGTGTGTGGGTATGATGTCGACCATTGCGTGCACCCATGGGGTCACCCACCGCATCAGCATAGTGGGTGGCCGGGACCTGGATCGCCCCTTGTGTGGGGACTGCCCGATATGACGGCCCTCAGATGTTTCGTCACATTAGCCGCACACATTCCTTCATGTGTGGCCAGCTTAAGACTCAATTCTCCAGAGGGAGTACATCACAAGACACAGGTCCAGGCTGCCTGAGTTGGAAATGGCAATCTGTGTAAAGCAGGTAATACAAGGCCCACCTAGAGTAAAGTGGACGCTCCTAACTGCTTTCTTTGCTCAAGCAATTTTGTCAGATGGTTGCCTCCCATAAAGCATACCTCCCAACTGTCCTGAGTTACACGGTACAGTCTCGTTTTTTTGGGACTGTCCCGATGTCCTAACTGCAGGCAGCAGTGTCCCATGGTGGGGAGCTAGGACAGTTGGGAGGCTCCTGTCACTTGCTGCGCAGCGGTGAATATACACTGTGCGCATGTCTATTCACGGGAGACAAAGGGACTGCGGGCATGGCAGCAGCTCACAGCACACTGCGCTGTCACCACAGTGACAGAAAACGAGTGGTTCACGATCATGGCACTCCCTCGAAGCCATGCCCCTTTTACACAGTCCACATCCTCATTTTGGTCGTGGCGGCTTTGCCGTGCAAAGTAGTCCCGCATTGCCACCTCCATATGTTGGGAGGCATGCATAAAGTGCCGGGGTGTTAAAATTGGACTCATTCAGAGTTGTACACTATTACTTTAGCAGCTGCGATTTCTCACACAGCCTATGTGCAAAAATAAGCTATAGTGCAGTGGACTGAGCAAATGCACTACACCCTCTTTCCTTATCTGCGCTGTGAGCAGATCCACCTGGCATTGTGAACACACCACCATCGACATCAGATGCACATTGACTCTTCGAGTAAGCCTTGGGCTGCACACATTCAGGTAAATCTATATGGCCTATGAGTCTGACTGTGGTTCTGCAATTGGAAACACAG